>NW_004524579.1:36852991-36854632 GCF_000260255.1 Octodon degus
GGGGGGAAGAAGAGAAGGAGGAGGAGAAGAAGAAGAAATGTGATAAAAACTGTATTGTCTGGAGACATTTTACTGAGGACAGTGTGTTTTATTAGCTTCGTCCAAAGTGCAAGCAGCACTATCACTGCCTGAATTCATATTGTTCACTAATAAACAGCCTGTGCCGAGTGAGAAACCCTCACAGCTGTATCCGCATATGTACAAAGGCCAGTCTGTCTTGCCTCATTTAAAAAATATATATAAATCATTGCTATATGTTTATCAATAAAACTTTGAAAAGAAAAAAATAAATAAATAAATAAAAATAAAAAAATAAAAAATATATATATGTATGCTTATTTTATAGTTCTAAATCAAGGCTCTGACTCTAAGCTTCTTTATAATATAGCAAATAAAGGCTGTTCTAATGACTATCTAAAATACTGTGTTGCCTGAGTAGATACCAGAACTTTTGAACAAGTACAGCTGACTCACATCCTGAGCAGGGAACCACGGCTTGTTTCACAGAGAAGACCTTTGCAATGTGAAGAAATCCTTGCCCCAAAGCACTGAATAGTAGGAGGCATGCCTAGTGACTCCTCAATCCATTTGCCAGAATGCCATCTGCCCAATTTTACTTTCTTTAAGAAGAGTATTAATTTACTTCCCTTCTGCTCATGGTATTTCTCCACAAAGATTTGAAAAGCATGTGGAGGCTTCTTAAATGTTCAGTATGGGTAATTTGGACTTGTATGTCCACATGTCAAGCCAGTATATCTTAACTATAGGGAGGAGGGAACAAACACATACACATATACAAGACTCTGAGAGAAGTCACTTGGAAGACATGTTTAGTTTGTGTAACATGCTCCTAAATGATTCCTTGATTCTCAGTATAGTTGTTTGCAGTGGAGAAAACTACTCAGTGATAATTAGCCATCCTCAGTTCTAAGAACTGCCCATGTACTCTATAGGTACCGTGTACATTTTCTGTGGAAAACATAGAAAGTAAATATTTTAAGATTTGTGATTCATGAAATTGTCTGAATCTTGGCTCAATATACATCAGATTTAAGCACGCTGTTTGCATTATATCTGTATTCATATTATCTTCCAGGCTGTTCCTTACTCCAGAGAATTTAAGCAGAAATATGACTACTTTAGGAAGAAATTAAAGAAACCCGTGAGTAACCGTCTCTTCCCAGAATGCTGTTTCAGTCATTCATAAGTCACCAAAGTTACTTCAGTGACAACAACTTGTTTGGTACTTTTATGTGTATACTAAAAATATCACCTTCCTTTTTTCACTGCACTTTGATCCACCTGGATCTTCAATCTGAATTTTCTTTTTAACAGAAATGGTAAGTGAAGATTAACTCAGTATTGCATATCAAATCACCTGAGGGGTAATTTCTTATGTAATACAGAAGACAGACATAAATGATTTTTGTGGGATATAAAATAATTCAGCCCCTTAGTAAAAAAAAAAAAAAAAAAAGTGAGGGAAGACCATGTAATTGCTTTTAGTGGTCGTATTTTAGAGAATCTTTGTTTTAGTTAGAAAAGTATTCAAGTCTATCCCTTTAAATTGAGTGGTTTTCCAATAATATTTACATTCCAGTATAAAGTTTCTAATATATAATTATAATACTTGGCAGTATA
>NW_004524579.1:36854937-36869440 GCF_000260255.1 Octodon degus
CTGTGGACCAGCAGTTACTCAGAGGTTTCAAAGTTCTGGCTGCAGCACCTAACTTTTAATGACCTTGAAATGACTATTTGTCCTTCAAAGCTTAGATTGGAGTGTGTGAGATTCTAGAGGTTCTTGTGATCCGCCCACACTTCTCCAGCCTCCCTCCGGCACTTACACCACTGTGTTCTGCCTGGCCCCTCTCCTAGAACAAGGCCGGCCCTGTGCAGCATCCTCCAAGGAGGCCATTATCACCTCTTCAGTCAAGTGTTGTATTAACATTGCTGATGAGCTTTTGGTTACTCCCCAAAAACTGGCATAATGGGGTCCCCACCCCCAGTGACAACAAAACAAACTTGCATCTGGGGCAAATTGTATCTCCTACCTGGAGTTCCTCCCAAAGATGAGAATGGTCTCAACTTGGTCAGGTAGAGATTATTTGTGGGTTTTGATTACCTGGGCTGAAGTTGCTCCTTGACTGATGCAATTGCGTGGCATTGGCTGCCTCACTTAGCAGTGGGTAGAGAAATGCCCACGTTGCTTGTCGTGAGCCTGAGGATGGTTTTCTTCCACGGAGCAGATTCTGGGCGTGTGTTCCAGACTCGGCTTAACCACCCGCAAGTGGATGTTCTGTGTGTCCCTTGACATGATGAGACTTTTTTTAATCTGTGCAAAGAAAAAGATCCATAAAAGAAAAAAAAAAATCTCGGTTCCAATTCCTGTCACTGCTCCTCTGTGTAAAGTGTGCCATCATTTCTACCCTTTGTTGTTGGTTGTTTTGTTGTTTTTTTTTTTTCTCTATTAGGAAGCAAGGTGTATGTTTACTGCATGATTATGAACTTTTTATTTCTTCTTTGTAGGCTGATATTCCAAACAGATTTGAAATGAAACTTCACAGAAATAACATATTTGAGGAGTCCTATCGGAGAATCATGTCTGTAAAAAGACCAGATGTCCTAAAAGCTCGACTATGGATTGAATTTGAATCAGAGAAAGGTCTAGACTATGGGGGAGTAGCCAGAGAATGGTTCTTCTTACTTTCCAAAGAGATGTTCAACCCCTACTATGGTCTCTTTGAGTACTCTGCAACGTAAGTCTGGGGGATACATTTGGAATGCGTTCCGCATGGAAATCATTTCATTCTGAAATGAAACTAAACTTAAACTCTTTGAATTAATCTATTTAAACTTAATGAGAAAAAGAAGTAACTTGGTTATGATACAAATCCACTCTGCTGCTTTTAGTCCTTCTCCACTGGGGCCCCTTTTAAGTCTAGAACAGATTGTAAGACTGCATGGTGAAATACAGTACTCTGTGAACACCTCAAGTCGATTCTCCTCTTGTCTGTTGGGTTCATGGCATTGAAATTGAAATGTGTTTGGAGAATTATGGTAAGGAACAGGAGACAATTTCCATTTATAATGTTACATACATGTAAGAAGACGATTTGTGAGTGTCAGAATTCAGAAAATGTCGAACAGGGTTGGTCTCTGAAGTTGCACCATAAAGGTAAATTATGTGGTCTTTGATGAAACACGCTTGGGACACCAAGGAATATGCCTAGGTTCTGTCAGGAAGAACTAGACTGTCCCATACCTTAGGGTTCCATCATTGCCAGCCATGGGAACAAAGGCAGATGGCGTTGCTTTCTCAGTGGTCAGACAGTGGCCACTGACAACACCAACCATTTTTCTCCATGCTAAAGATCCTCAGAGTCCAAAGGCCAGCTCTGAGTTCCTAGTAGTTACTGACCTTGCCAGGAGGTATTTGGCACTACTCCAGCCCTGGACTCTAAGGAGATACGGATTCTCCTGCCCCTTCACCCAGTTCCAGTCTCCAGGGGCTTATTTGGAGGCCGCTTTAGTATGTCCTTTACAGGTGACTTCCACCAAGTGCCCAGTTCAGGGATTGGGTGTTCCTGAGTTCCGTGAGAAAGCCTGCTGTGTAAAATTGTTAAGTAGAAGACTGGTAGCATACATACATCATCTATATTCCCAAAGATAGCCCCAGAGGAGCTTGTCTGGGCAGCCCAGTTTTAAAATTGCTGATTGTAACGACTGTGAGGACAAAGAACCACTGGCTCCATCCAGGCATTGCGGGGTCTGCATTGCCGAGACAGCAGATTCTGCTCCCTGTGCTCCTCGGGCCTTCTCAGGGGACAGTGACGGTCAGATAAACTAAGGGTTGAGCCCATGGGAAAAGCCTTATCCCAAACGAAAAACAAGGAGTTAACCTGCCATCACTACGGAGAATCTGAAGCACTACGTCATTGAGAAGCTCTGCATGGGCCCCTTTATTATGTGTACTTTCTTTTATATCATCAGGATATTTGGCAGTGCCACTTGAAGTTGATATTTTCACAGATCAAAACTAGGCACTCAGCAGCAATCAATGAAAGCTTAGCTTACTCTGTAGGCACACGCCTCAGTCTTAGTAGACCTCAGTGGTTGGTCAGAAAAAGGGCTGACCAGCTGGGGAGCCCAGTTCCCACCTAGTGTAACATTTTTTGATGGCGCCATAACAGTCGTGACAGGTAGCAAAGTAAAACTCAGATCTTGAGTTGCTTTTTCAAAAGTATGCCTGAGCTTTTCTTCTCTCTCTTTTTTTTTTCTTCCCCTAAAAGGGACAACTACACACTTCAGATCAATCCCAATTCAGGCCTTTGTAATGAAGATCATTTGTCTTATTTCACTTTTATTGGAAGAGTTGCTGGTCTGGCAGTGTTTCATGGGAAGCTGTTAGATGGTAAGTTATTAAAAAGTTTTGAAACATCCAAAAACTAGGACAGTGCCATTTGTGATTCTGTTAGGTATTTTATCTTTTACATTGTAAATTATAAGTACAAGCTTCACTAGTTCTCTGTAATGCACTATGTTATTTTTATGTTTGACCCATATAACTGCTCTTTCCCCAGGATCATGTGGGACACTGAAGACAAAGTATCTACCTAGTATTTAAAAAAATTTTTTTAGGCTGTGAAGTACAGAACATTCTGTATTTGTGCATTTTGTGTTTTCCAGCAAAACTTTTTTTGTGGTGAGAATTAGATTTGGTGACAGATGGAAAAGCTAATTGAAAAGTTAATTAAAATGATCTAATCCATCAATATCCTGCCATTGTTCCATTTGCCACCAAATTATTTTTTAATGTGACAAGACTAGATAATTCCAAGTAATGTAATTCAGCTAAGACCTTAACACTATAGTCTCTGCTGAAATAAATTATACAAAATAACCTTATTCTTAAAGTATATAAATAACAAAAGAATTTCAAGTTGCATTAAGGGTTAGAAATCAACCCCATTCCTGGCTATATCATTGGCTTAGCATACAGATTTCTTATGGATTTATTTTCAAAATAAGATAGCACCCCAAAAATCAGCATGCAGAGGCCAGTGAGATAGCTCAGCGGTAGGCAGGTGCAGGGGACTGTGGTTGGATCCCGGTGCCCCATGCCATGCCAGCCCCGCCCTCAGGGTGGGCTGAGTGGGCCAAAAAAAAATCCGTGTGGAAAAATCATCAGAATGTTTTAAAATTTTCCATGAAATAGTGAGGATGAGAGACAGCAAGATTTGAGATTGACATACCAGTGTCTATAGAGAGAGCTATTTGCAGGGGAATTGTGTTAATTGGATTTATGGAGTCTGCACTATCAGTAAATAATTGATATACTCTCTGTACTTTTCCCTTTAGTAGATTGTTACTGTGAATTGCTCACTGATTTTGCTGCTCCGACCTCAGTGTTATATTTTGGAGCAGGGGGAGAGAAGCGCTTCTTTCTGCTGCAGTCTTCTCGTGGGTACATGTGGGGTGTTTGTGGAGACAGCACTAAGTCTTGGATTTTGCAGCCTCTCAGCCTCCCTTCTGCCTTCTTGGTGCTGGTGATTCATGTTCTGCACTGAGAGGAAAAGGCACTGCTCTTCCTGTGAGAGTGTGTGTGTTCTAGGGTGTGGTCTGACCTCAGCAAGCTGGTACTCAGTGGGGAAAAGGAAAATACGAAAGCAGATCACAATGCAAGGGTTTCCGCAGGAGCGAGCACACTCGGCACTCAGAGAGAAACCAACTTGGCCCAAGGCATGGGGATGGCGCCCCCTCAGGGGTGGGTAGTGTGTGAGCATTAGAGGCCAGGATGCTTTGGAAGAGCCGGGGCTGCACAGGAGTCCAGATGCTGCAGTGGGATAGGTGAGGGCAGCAGCCCTTCCTTTTGTCCCCCACACACTGCCAGCCCCTCCTCTGGCCACACCTCCTGGGACACCCTGCTTTTGCCTTGACTGAGAGCTCACAGACCCCTGTGCTATACCCCTCATGTCTGCTAGCTCACTGCCCTCCTTCCTCTCCTCAGGTCCTTGCTCATGTTCATAGATTTCTCTAGAAAGTCCCAATTTTTCTGCCCTGGCCTCTTATTGACACTGAGCAAATTAATCTTTATTTCACACTCTGATGCACAGCTGTGTCTAAGACTTGAAACCCAGTTTTTGCCCTGTTTCAGGTTTCTTCATCCGACCATTTTACAAGATGATGCTGGGAAAGCAGATAACTCTGAATGACATGGAGTCTGTGGTGAGTAAGAGGAGACCCTTTGGTGGGCCACGGCGGAGCACCTGCCCCTCGTGGACAGCAGTTGCCCAGATGTTGTTATTTAGGGTGAGCCACAGAGAGCTCTTAGTTATTAGAAATTAACTGGTCTCCCTAATTTTTGAACAAGCAAATTATTGTTCACATTTCCTAGAATCACAGTGCTCAGGATAGTTCTCCCGAATGTTACCTCTGATTATCCAGCACAGAACTTGTGCGAACAAATCAAGTCCAGGGACATTGAAGACTTAAGCGTGGCCTGTGTTTTCTGTCTGAAACTGCTAGTGCTGAAAGCCTAGAGATTCCTTCACTGTCCCTTTGTTTTCTGACTTCATAAAAAATGGCAAAGGCTAGGCCAAAACAATAGGAGGATCATCGTATAGTGTGGGCATCAGTGACACTGCAGAACAGGAGATCAGAAAGCGGATGTAGAAGAGTTCCTCCAGAAACTGCTAATAGATTTTCAAATTGTACTAAACTTACTCAGTTTCCCTGGATTCATTCTATTAAAGTAGAAAGCCGTTTTTAGAAAAGCAGAAGGTAACATTGCACACCCATTGTACCGGTGCTGCTTTTCTCCTGGCTTTACCTGCATCCTGCCCTTTTCCTTTGGAGTATGGCGGGGGAGGGGGGGTCACCTACATGCCAGTGCACACAGAGCGCCCTCGGGAGGCGTATTCCTCATGAGGGGAATTTGCAGTTCTACTGCAGTGAGAAGGCTGCTCTCCCTCCACTGGGCTGGGTGTCTGCATCTTGTGCATAGCTGGTCTCTGCGTTGACCTCCTTGGACCCGGACTGCTTCTCCTCAGCAAAGGACAGGGGAGGAGAAGGCTGGCACTGCCCTGGAACCAGCTGCTGTATATTTGGTCACGGCCAGGCTGGTGTGCACACCCTTGATACCAGTATTACTTTTCCTTTCAGCTTTCACCTTCCACTTTTTATTCTTGCTTAGAATGAGGAAGCTAATACCACAGAAGTTGTTCATAAAGTCTGTCTACCACTGGTGTTGGTGGTGTCATATTTGCAATACTGGGGTTTAAACCCAGGCCTTCACAGTGAGGTTGGGCTTAAATTGGAGATTTTCCTACCTCAGCCTGCCAATTGCTAGGATTATAGATGTGCACTGCTGTGTCAGTGGCAAAGTTTGAAATACAGTGTTCTTATTCTTTTTGGCTTTTTGAAAGCCTGATATGTTCATAGCAGTAGACCATGGCCTGAGCAAATAGGAGCCCTATGATTCCTGCCCTGGATTTTCTATCTGGAAACTAGCACAGCCTTGCTTTTTGTTTAAATGAAGAGGCTGAGAGTGCAGAAGAGGAAAGAACTTTAAAAATGGATGTTTGCTTAGGACACTGTCTCTTCCCGTTTTCTCTGTCTTCACTTGTAAAAGACAGGAAATACAGTAGTCAGCTCATGTTAAATTCTATAGACCTGGACAGCCTGGCAGGTGTGCCATGTGCCAGAACAGGTGGCTCCCACCTGCCCCATGGTCAGTTACAAACCGCTGTCACTACCAAAGGCTTTGTTTATGGTTTAACATAACAGCAAGTGGTTTGGGGTGGTGCGGGCACCAAAACATGAGTAGTATAAGGTTTGAAGACTGTACGGCATTACATTAGATGAGCTTAATTACTGAAAGGAGTTCCTTTAATGCTTAATTTTACTTTCTATGTCATTTCTATAGGATAGTGAATACTACAATTCTCTGAAATGGATCTTAGAAAATGACCCTACTGAACTGGACCTCATGTTCTGCATAGATGAAGAAAACTTTGGGCAGGTACATGTAGCCAACTTATTAGCTCTTTGGCTCTCAGAGAGCACGTTTGTTTGCACAGGCTGTGGCCCAGCTATGTTGGATGGTTAAGCTTCAGGAGATCATCACCATCTCCCCGTAGCAGCACTTCGCTGTCTTGCGGGAAACCAAATCCTGGGTGCAACGCTTTCCCTCTCCCAGAAGTTGTGCAAACTCTCAGAGGCCTCCCAGGCCTGAACCTGGAGCTCCTAGTTGAGAGCCAGTTTGAAAGCGGTGCTTGGCTTTAGAACTCAGAAATTTATGTGATTGTTTTCTCAGCAGTGTGAGTGTGAGACCATCAATAGTGATGTTCGAGGGGTGTTGGGCAGTTTTTCTCTGCTTTAGGGTTTTGTTGTCATGGAGAAATTTGTGTCATATTGATACAGGGAGAAAAACTGACCTCAGATGGGTGACCTCCAAATGATACAGGGAACCTCCAAGTGGCATAGGGAAAAATCATCTCCTGACCTGACCTGCACAACTTTGTGTTCTCTAAAACCGAAGAATGAATTTTAGGAACAAACAGAGGTTATGAGCAGAATATATTTATTGAAAGAAAGAAAGCTTTTGTCCAAGAGGGACAGGAAGGGGACCCGAGCAGGTTGTCCCCAGGAAACTATCTCTTCCAGGGACTTTTATAGAGTAAAACCATGTGGTGAGGTGGGTCTAAGGTGGTGGAGAACATGGGAACTCGCTTAGTTGGGCATGAGGTGGGACAAAACTATGGTCATCCAATGAGATTACAAGCCCCATTGCTCAGGTAAAATCGATTAAATCCAGGACCAAATCCAGGAAGCAAGTCACGTAGCAGGCGGGTATGAATACAGGACAGGGTTTCTTCCTGTTGGGGGTTGGAATATGGAACAGGGTCTCTTCCCGTTGGGGGTTGGGCTAGTGACTTACTTGGGTCTTTCCAGGTGATCCATACCTATTTAGAATATTAACCCCATGTGTTACTGTTTTAGCCTTTAGGTCTTTAGGTCTGATTCACAGCAGGAACATCCGTCCCTTCCATAGGTGTAAGGCATCTTGTCTTTTGTGCTGTCTTCTTAGAGGGCCTGGCTCTGTCTGACTGCCTATAATATTTCTACCTAACTTGGCTGCCTGCAACAATATGACTCAGGTTTTTCTGGGGTCCCTTCTTGCTTTGTCCCCACACTGCCATCAGGATGGATTGGTCATAAAATCCAATTGGTCAGGTCCCTACCCTCTTGAGGTGAAATCTTAAGAGATTCTCAGAGCAAAGACTCATGTACACCAAATGTAAAGAATTAGTGACATCAAAGAGCAAAAATTGTGGATCAAGAAAATCATCAGCTAAGTATCAGGGTTACTTCTTGCCCCAGTGTCATATTTTGGAACCAGGAAACCAGCCACTGCATGTGGCCTGGGAGTGGCTAGATCTCAGGAACTCTGTGCTGTCCTTCCCAGTTGGTTGGCAACATTTATAGAAGAACCTCAGGGCCCAAGCAGCAGAGGCCTTAGGGCTTTATGTAAATGACCACTGAGTCTATTAAAATCTCGCCCCTCCTCCTTGAAGAACCCCCACAGACAAAGCACACCTGTCCTGCCTGGGCCCATGTGGGAGGTGGCGAAGCTGCTTTCCTGCCGCTGCCCACCCACCTGCCTAGGTCACGAGAAGCCTCCCAGTGCCTCCCCGCCATCAGTTTCCTGCCTCCACTGCCTCTGGTGCTCACTGCTCTCTCCCCAGAAGTGTATGGAGCCATAGTGCTTTGGCCTTCCTTTGTCCCTCCCTTCCTCCCTCCCACTTCCTGACTTTCAGACTTCTTAAAAGACACACCTTCTCTGCTGACCTGGCACACACTGGCCCCCTTCTGCCCTCGTCGTCTGCCTGCTGCTTTCTTGCCCCACCCACTCTAGTCAATGGCCTCGTACCCACTAGGGATGCCAACAGCATCTCTCTCTACCTCCGACTATCAGTTCCTTTTCTTTAGCTGAAGCCTCATCCTACTTTCCAACTGCCCTAGTCTCCACTGCCTCCTGCCCCACTCTGTGAGCAAGACCCAGGACTCCCAGCACTCCAGCACGTTCCTCCTTCCTAGCCCCACTTCCACTTTTTCCTCAGCCATGAAGCATATGTGTCTGGAACCTCACCTCTGTTGTGCTCACTCTCCCATTTCCAGCCGATCCCTGGGCCCTTGGTACCCCCTTCTCTGTGCCTCTCCCTAGTCAGACCCTGCATGTCCCTGGGCTAAGTTGCTCTAACATCCTCCTGTCTCAGTCTTTCATATTCTCATCCTCTTCCCAGCCCATTTTCTGACAGCACCTACCTGTGCTCCCACAGGTAATGTTTCTGAAAGACAAGAACAACTTCCTGTCACCTTCAGTGTAAATTTAAAGCTTCCCGGCGTGGCTTACCATCCCTCACAGCCCAGCACTGCCCTCCCCACTCATCCTGACTCTTCCCTCCTCTTGCCTTCACCATCCCAGTGACCCAGCAACAGTGTCCCCAAATGCACCCTCTGTGCCCTGTGGCTGACTCCAGATCTCATCCCGTCTCTTGTCACCTCTGCCATACTGTCTGCTAGTCTTTGCCTGAGTTACTGTATGCCATAAGCCCTTTTGAGGCCTTCTTCCTGTCTCATTGGTTAGCAGGTAGTTGCCTACTGGGCAAATAAACAAGTAACACTGACCTAGCTTTTAAAAAATGTGAACAGTGTTGTAGGTAGAAAACATCCTATGAGAAAACAAAATGAACTGAATCTCAATGACTTGCTTTTTTTAAGCTAGATCTGTTGACACTTTCAAGTGCCAGTTTTCAAAGGACAACACATAGTGTTATAGTTTGTGCCTAGATGTCCCCCCAAAGCCTCATATAGCCATGGGACAGCTTGTAGAGTTTGTGATTCATTCATAGTCCAATGCTGGGATTATGGGTGTGCGTTCTATGCCCACCCTCGAGTAGGTTAACTGTGTACAGTGTAAGGGGAAAAGAGTCTCTCGCTCCTGCTCTCAGGCCCTTGTTGCTTTTGCTGTCTTCTGCTGCCATGGAGTGTTGCTCCTCTGCCACACTGCTCTGCCTTGGAGCCAGCTGAGTATGGACTGAAACCTCCACAAACTGTGAGCTAAATGAACCTTTCCTTTCTTAATTGTGGACATCGAGTATTTTGTCTCATCGGAGAGAGAAAATTAGGGCCAGAGAGATAGCTCAGTGGCATAAGTGCCTGCCTGACACATGCAAGGCACCAAGTTTGATCCCTGGTAGCGCACACACACACAAAAACAAAGACAGAAAATTGAAATACATAAATTTCCTAGAGCTGTGCAGCTCTCTACTTTCAACACATGTAGAAAGGATTAAAAATAAACCACAAAAGAAGCAAGATAAATCTTGCAGGTCAAGTGAACAGAGAAGCCTCTTTGTGTATCCATCATATAACCAACTCAGGGAACACAGTTGAGAATCTATTAACAGTGGCAAGAGCAGAAACAAATGAACTAAGAAATCTCCTGTATGTACAGTCAAAGGTAACTATTTTCAACTGATAAATGGAAACCAAACACAGGGTGTTGGATTTTTTAGTAGACTTCTAATAAAGATTCTGTTAATCATTATAATTAATGCTAATCATTATAAACAATTCTCAAATCTCCTTATTTAATGTCATGGACTTTTCTGACTTTTGAGTGATGTAATCAGACCCAGGAAATGAGAAGGGTGATGAGGCGTGAAAGGTGATTAGGTGCTGATTAAACTACTCTCTTCCCTTTATTAGAGCACTAACCTGATGAACAAGGTACTAATGTGTGCACTTCACATACTCGGCAGGAATTTAAAGCAAATTCGCTACTTGGCATGGTGGTGCCTCACTTCACAAAATCAATTCTCTACACGATTCTGGTCACAAACTGATCTGGACGAGAACTGAGTCAAATATAGTCATTAGGTTCAGTGTCGTCCTTATGGGAACATTTGATTCGGTTTTTGTCCAATCTGCTTTGTGATCAGAATCGTGGAAAGAATTAAGCTTGTGGACCGAGACCACACTTTGGTTCCTTCTTTCCTGTTCCAGCAGGATGCCCTGTTCACAGCCACACCCACTTCCTCACACTCGGCTCCCACTGCCCCTCCCCAAGTCCAAGCCAGTGCCTGCTCTCTCAGCTCCTCACAGGTCTCCTTGTATCTTCTGTGGTTCTTATTATTGCACAGAGACCATTTCAGTACATGAAGGAGACCATGTCATTTCTCTGCCAGAGAAACTTACCGGTGCTCACATGGTAAAGGTCTAGGTCCTCAGTCTGTGCTGTGAGCTGCCCCATGGCCTACCCTGCTGTTTCTCTGGATTTGTTTTGTATCACAGATTTGCTGCTCAGACTTTCTGGGTCAGCCCTGCTGGCCTTCTGGAACTTTTCCAGCTTCTTCCTACCTCAGGACCTTTGTTTGTGCTTTGTCTTCTGTAGGGAACAGGCTGCTCCCTTCTGAGTTCAGACATCCCTTCTTCTAGGAAGTCGGCATTTGGCCAGTCACGCCTTGGTACTTAGCTGCTTTGAAATGCATTGTTTGGTACCTGATGCATTTTGATGTGAAAATTTTGTCCCAGTACTTATAACTTGTTTGATACTTAACATTGGTTTGGTACTCAGCTTGCAGGTGTCAGTTGGCAGTGCCAGTTGCCTCATAACGAACTACTGTTTCCAGCCAATATGATTTGTTTGGTACTTGCTGTTTGTACGATTCATCCCACCTCCCATAATCAAACACCAGTATACTTCAGAGTTTCCTTCTGTGTCTTCCTAATACCATTACCATAGGGAACTTTTCATTTCTTTGTCCAGGAGTGTGTTTAGCATCTGTCTCCACCAGACTCAGTGACAGCAGCAGCGCACCTGCTGTTGGGTCATTGTCGCACTCTTGGCACTAGTTTGGCGCCAGCATGTGTGTCTGCACTCAGATAATGGTTGTTGAATCAAAAATAGGAGCTGTGGCAGGGTATCCGTCCAAGCCTCTCATCCAGTGCTCTGCGGAGCATTGACCACGCTCTGCACTTGGTTCTAAGCCAGCGTGGGCCAGTCCCCCCAGATCCAGCTAAAAGTTATGTCCTCTGTGGGCAGAGCCAGCACCAGGCACAGCAAGCTGGACACGCACTTGGCCTTCCACAGTGTTTTGTGTGGGAGCCCTTCTCATTTCACAGTTACAAGAGCAACAGACCATGAAGTGGCGGCTGGTGCTTCCGGTTACAGAGCTGCAGCTGTTCTCATTGTGTGACTTGTTTGCTTCCTGCTCAGTGAGAACCTGGAGCTGCTCCTTCCTGGGACCTGCTGTGAGCGTGTCCAATGGCAAAGGTTCAGATGCTGAGCAGGAAGAGTGGCTATGTACCCGTGCCCTCATACACAAACACACACACACACACACAGAGAGGAAAGAAGCCTGTTAGAGCAGAACAAAATGTTCTTCCTTCGTGTTGGGCAGTGCAGGTCTGATGAGGCCCTGGGGGCTGACCTTCAAGAAGCTGGATAGAGAAGGAAGGACAGCAGTCCTCTCGGGAAATTCTTCAGGACAGGGCAGGCCAGGTTAAGCAGCTTCTTAACAGGGCCCAGGGCCCAGGGCCCAGCCGGCTGTTAAAGGAGAATTAGCCGAGAAGTTGTCACAGCCCATGGCCCTCACAGGAGATGCAGCAGGGAGCACAGTGTGCTTGCTTTGCTTCCACTTGTTGGGGATTTTTGGCAGTAGGCAAGTTGGTGAGGGAGGGGCTATCTGACAAAGCTCCTTAGGGGACTATAATGAAAAACAAAAACGAAAACAAAAAAAAGGTTGGAGGGAGTTGGTCAGAACACAGAAACTGGTAATGCACAGGGAGAAGGCTGGGAAGAACCAGGCCAAGAGCCTAGAGGTGGTGACAGTGCCAAGGTCACTCCAGAAATGGCCAGATGGCAGCTGAGAAACTTGGAAGTTAGCATACAAGAGGTACCTGGGAGCACCAGCACTGCCCTTGCCAAGGCTTTGCTGTCATCCTGGGGCAGGAAAGTTGCTTGGCCAGGGACAGAGCTGGGAAGGGCACTGGCTGCTCCTTAGGCTGCACCCCACAGGGGCCAGTGTGTAGTGCTCAGCACACAGAAATGGGGTCACAGAAACAGATCAACCTCTTCTGCCTCAGTCCCATGTGCTCAGTGTGACCTACACTGCTGCTCAGCTAAGTCTGCAGACATTTGGTATAAAGTGTCTATGAAAGGTCAGGGAGCTATGCTGCATCTGAAGCTCTTGATTTGCAAGAGGGGGATTCTAGCTCTGTGAGGGTCATGCGTCTGCCCCTGGCTGCCTCTGACCTATATGAAGAACAGCGAGAAGATTATGCTCAGGATACTAGACTTAAAACCCCAGGACTCCTTCTATCTTAGGGCTTTTTTCCATCAGTACTTACTGAACAGCTGCCACATGTGAGACCCTGTGTTAGTGTCACATACATTCTTTGGGACCCAAGCAAATGATGATCACTACAAAGCCAGTCCTAGGGGCAGAAGGATGTACTTAGTGTAGTGGGGAAGTAGACAAGACTGGCAAGAGTCCACCCAAAGCAGAGGCATGGGGACTACTGCTCTGGAAAAAGGATGCCTGGGCCCGAGCCCCATCTAGTCTGCTGCGTATCATTGGTCAGAGCAGCCCCCTTCCATGTCTCTGGCTCTTCCTCTGCGTGCCATGATGCTGCCGGGGGACAGAGGTATTTAGGAGAAGCCCAGAAATTGCCCTCCAGCTTCTCCCTCCTTAGTACCAGGCTTCTAGCGCCTCTGAGCATGCTGAGGCCTTGCATCCCTGGTGCTGTTTTATATTAAATTATATATGTATATATGTATATATATATATATATATATATATATATATATATATATATATATTATTTCGCATGTCAGTAATCTATACTGTTTGAATGGCAATACTGAATTCTATCTTTTAGATATGTGATATATATTCCTAACTGGCCATGGAGTCTGAAATGAGGAATATGAGATAAGGAGAATGAAAACACAAGACGATAGCTCAACAGAGATGCTTGGCAGGAGTAGAAGCTGGGGAGAAGGTAGCAGGGAGAGCCCAGCTCTGCAGCCCGGGGACTGGGGCTTGCAGCCAACTTCCTGCTTTCCCCTGAGCCTCAGGCTTAGCCAGAAATCGCTGTCACGGTGCTTTGCGTACCCAATGGGGTCCATGATCTGTGGCGGCCCCAACATTACACCTGCAACACAGGGAGAAGTCTGAAACTTGGCCCTACAGTTAGCTGAGGAAATAGAATTTGAACACAGGCCACTGTTGCTACTAAAATGTTGTCTCTGGGAAACCCAAGGAGGACAGAAACTCTATACCATGGACAGAATGACTGACCGAGAAGTCAGCGAGGACCTGGAGGCCTCACCCCAACATGGTGGCCTAGGGAGAGAAGCAGCCACTGAGCTGGCTTCCCTCGGCAGGCCACCCCTGAGCACCCTCTGGCATGGGAATGTGGTCCAGATCAGCCGTGCAGCCTCTTCCTTCTGTGCCCTCCTTATTTAGCTCAGATGGCTGGGGCCCTTTTTCTTTGTTCCTTTCAAAAACATTTCAGCAGTGTTTTACTATAAAATATTAGCCTTTGTAATTAACATAAAACCAGTACAATAAATCTCTCCTCTCTCTCTGTCTCTCTGTCTCTATCTATCTATCTATCTATCTATCTATCTATCTATATATATCAAGATTGAGCCAAACAAGGGCAATTTAGTGGCCTTAAGAGATCTTGCCTCAAAATAAAAAATAAAAAGGACTATGAAGATATCTCAGTGGAAAGACTCTCAGTTCAATTCCCAGGACCACACAGATTATATCTAAAAGAAATATTCTTTACATGTACATAGATGCAAATTTTATATTTGCTTGAATCAAAGTGGAATTATACTGTGCATAGTGCTCCTAATATATATTCCAGGGCCAGCCTGACAGCTCAGTAGACTAAAGCACCTGCTTAGGCTGAGCCCAGCAACCTCGTTCAATCCCCAGGCATGCTGTGCTAGCCCCGCCCCCTGAGCGCACTGAGACGGTAATTAAGACTGGGCGTGGTGGTGCACGCCTGTAATCCCAGCACTTGGGAGGCTGAAAACAGGAGAATCACTATGAGTCTGATCTACATAGTAAAACCCTGTAGACCCTATCCTAAATGCAGAA
>NW_004524579.1:36869705-36902484 GCF_000260255.1 Octodon degus
ATATGTATATTAAACCTAGTTAGCATGTAACACTGGAATATACATTTTGCATACTTGGTTAATTTTTCTTCCTTGCTGTAAACTCTAAAAGAGAAATTACGAGAAGGTACACATGCACAGAAAACCATGAGGCCTGTTACTGCCAAATTATCTTGTAGAGCCATAGAGGCAGGGAGAGGCACCGGCAGTGCTGCGGGAGCCCTGTTTCCGGGGCTGGCAGCACTGCACCTGAGCATCCTGGTTAGAGCTGCCTAGGTGGTTTCACAGGGTCTCTTCCTCTTGTGTCTGCAGTTCACCCTTTCATTCCGTAGTTCTGGAAATGACAGCTCTCAGAGGACTCCTGGGAGGAAGGCCCTGTAATCAGAAAGAGGGGCCAGGATGATCCTGGCAGGGGTGTCCTGCAGGGATTGCGGATGCTGCTTACTCCCCGGGCCTGCAATATGAGAGCCAGCAAGAGAGGGCTTCTTAGACTAGCTGAGATATCCCAAGAGTCTGCTCAGTGCCAGGAGGAGCTCTGGGATTACTAACTCATCAGTGATATAGAGCAGGTAGGAAATCTCCGTTAATGCAAAGAATATCAGAACAATCGTAGAGGAGAAATGGGGAACCAGTGCGGGCTTATTAAAAGCTACTAGAGAAGATCTGAATGAACGCAAGCCACAAACTTGAAAGCAACTGTCAGTGTGCTTGGAGGAAATGTGCCCATCCCACTACCCAAGCACAAACTGGTGCCCACCAGCAGGGACCCAGGCAGTCAAGGGCAGGAGCAGGGGCCCACCAGCAAAGAAGGAAAATGGAGCTACGAGGAAGGATTTGAAGGAAGCTGGAAGTGTAGAGACCGGGTCCAAAGCCTGTAGGAAGGACTGCAAAAGACAAGATCCCTGCCCAAGTGAAAAGGGGAAAGAAAAGCATGCAAGGGGACCAGGTGGATGCTCTGTGCAATTGAAGAAATGGCCTAATTGTGAGGAGTGAGAATACAGCTGATGCAGCAACCGTTGAGGAAAGCAGCCTGGATCTTCAGGCCAGGAGCTACAGAGTGAAGCAGGGAGTCACTGGGGGAACTGTGGCTGGAGCGTTTCTCCCATTACACTTTGGCATCTGTGCCATCGTTCTGTATAGAGAGCTAGCTCTTGGTTTACAGCACAGTGCAAATTTGTGGGCTTCTGAGGATCCCACCAAAATATGTGTGTCTCTGGCTTATAGTGGGGAATTTGGACAGCCAGGGTTTTTTTCACAAATAATAGGCTTCCCCTGTACCACTTACTTGCCAGATCTGGGGTGGGTGGTGGGGGGTCTTGATAGTCAGGTTTCAGCAACTCTGATGCTTTGTGATCAAGGTTTACTCTAAGGGAGGGAAGCATCAGGGACAGACAGAAGTGTCCCCATGCAAATAAGTTCCTTCAACCTGTCTCCTTAAGTTTCTTTTTCTTTTCCCCCCTTTCCGTCAACACTGGCGATCAAGGCCAGGGCCTCATGCATGCTAGTAGGCAAGCACTGTACCAGTGAGCTAGACTCCCGGCCATTTTCTAAATTTTATTTTTAATATAGGGTCTCACTAAATTACCAGACTGCCCTCAAACTTGTGATGCTCCTTCCTTGGTCTGTTAAATAGCTGAGATTATGGGCATGCACCACTGTGCCTGATGCTTAAACTCCGCTTTGCTTTCTTCCTTTCTTCCCTTCTTCCTTTTTTTCTTTTTTCTTTCTTCCTAAGCCCTATGCTATGCCTATTTGGAAAAAAATCTATACATCTTTTTTTGACTATAAAATTTAACTTCCAGAAGCAAAATGCATTTGAATCTGTATCTCTATAATCATAATTGATTTACTGTCTTTGTCTGTTATATGTACTTAATTAGTAAATGGACAGATAAAAATATTGTTCTCCATCTTTGCTAGTGTATGAAGTATAATTAAAACTCATAAATAACCATGGAATTTTTCTTTAATGATAGCATGTTTAAATGTGTGACATTTTCACAATTTAAAAGCTTCATTACACGTTCTCTTGTACATAGAGCCCATTTTCTGGGAAATCTTCTTGAATAAATTTGCTTATCTTTCATAAGATCTTATTCAATAATAATGATATGCAAAATAACTCCATAATGCTGATTTGTTTTTTTCTTTGCAATTATAGACATATCAAGTGGATTTGAAGCCCAATGGATCAGAAATAATGGTAACAAATGAAAACAAAAGGGAATATATTGAGTACGTATATACATTTTTTATTTTAATCATTTATTTATTTATTTATTTATTTGGTATGGGGTCTTGCTATGCAGCTCAGACTCATAGTGATCCTCCCATCTCAGCCTCCCCAGCACTGGGATTACAGGTGTGCACACCATGCCCAGTTTCAGGGCTGGCATGGCATGCCCTGGTATTCTGGTGCTGGCACGGCATGTGGTACCAGGGATCGAACCCAGGGCCTTGCACTTGCTAGGCAGGTACTTAGGCTGCCGAGCTATATCCCAGCCCCATATACACATATTTGCAACCTTCTTTTTTAATAAATTGAACAACGCATTGGGCTGGTATCCCTGGCCAGCGTAGCTGGTGAGCACCATGCCCAGGACTGCACGGCCAGTTGTCAGCAGTTTGAGTTGTTTGTTAGCCTTGACTAGTTGGAAATGGAATGCGGGCTGCATTGGATCATTACTTCTGTGAGCTGTGGGGAAGCCAGGAAAGGTGTATGTGTGCAGTGTGGCATGGCAGATGCTCTTTTGGAATTGTGGGCATCTCATCGAAAATGTCAATTGTAACAGTGTAACACAGCGTCAGAGATCACTGGGATAGCAGTAAGAACTACCAAACACAGAATATTTTCCCTCCCACTCTTGACTGCTTCTCTCTAGTGAAAATCTAGGAGAAGAGTTAAAACAAGAAGAATTTAGCAGGGGCCTGCCCATTAGCTCAGTTGTTTAAGCGCTTGCTTGAGCAAAGCAGTTAGGCTCAGGATATTGGGGTTCGATCCCCAGATCCTCAAGTCTTACCAGACCTGCCCTTAAGACATCCTGAGCCAGCCCTGCCCCCCCAAAAAAAATCTATCTCAAGAAGAATTTAGAATGGTGCAGATAAAATGAGCTGTTTCTGATGTTGATAATTTTCTTTTTCTTTTTTTTTAATTTTATGTATTGGGTACAGGGTCTCGCTATGCAGCTCAGACTCATAGTCATCCTCCTGTCTCACCCTCTCCAGCACTGGGATTACAGGCATGTGCCACCACACTCAGGGCACACCTGGTGTTCCAGGGCCAGCATGGCATGCGGTACCGGGGATCAAACCCCGGGTCCTTGTGCTTGGCAGGCAGGCTGTTATACCACTGAGCTATACCCCCAGCCCAGTGTTTGCAGTTTTCATAATTCAAGCTCAGCCTCATTTTGTGGAACAAAATGTTGAGTCCTTTTAGAATTCTAGCTCTTAAATAGTCCCAGGATTTTTATACCAGGAAGGAGATCTTGCTTGGGTGCATTATATTTTTACCTTTTACCGACATCTGTGTGATTCAGACACACGATTGGGAGCTCTTCCAAGGATGGCCGTGTTTGTCCTTGCTAGCCTGCCCCAGGTGCAGAGGACAGTGCCGCAGGGGTTGGCGCTGGGTTCCTAGGCTCTGTATATCTTACAGATTATAGCAGTAGCCTGAGCTTGTCTGCTTTCAAGACTCCACTTCAGCGAGCAGTGTTTCCTCCCTATTTTAAATTGGTCAGAGTGCTTGAATTGAGAATTGGCTGAGCATCTCAGCATGTTTTAGTGTGATGTGCAAAGAAGACCTGTCCTTCCTAATTAGGGAGAAACGGAGAGCGCCATATTCTTGGAGCTCCTGACAAGGAGTGCAACAATCATGCAACAGTCCTTTTCCACTCACAAGTCAAAAGCATGTCCGTGCTTAATAAGTTGTCTGGCAGTAAGATAGCACAGCGCTTACCTGTCCATACTAATTGGGGCCCTTGTTAAGACCTTGAATGACTGTAGCAGATGACATCTGGCAGGCAACACTGTCTGCTTGGAAAGCAGAGATGGTAAATAGTTTCTTTAAAAGGCTGCAGCACAGAGTGACAAAGGTCTGAGTCTCAGAATTTGACATGCGCTGTGCATCACTCTTTGCAGTTAATTATTTTAGGGTTCAAATTTGTTGAAGGCCAGGATGAGACAGGGTTTCAGCTAGCTTCACTGAAAAACTGGGATTGAAATCTCCTGGCCCGTGTCCTCTTGGAATTCTGGAAGAGCAGCGGTGGGCCAGCAAGTGCCCCCCAGACCCACAGAGCTGGTCCAGCTGGGCTGGGTGACTTCAGGCTGCTCGGGGGGAGGGGGGGCTGGGGCTGTGGTGCCACCTCCGGCATGAGAGCCCTTTATGAGGACAAAGTACCTCTTCTTTGCTTCTCTGGTGAAGTCCTCGCAGGTTTGTGTCACAGGTGGTTCTGCTCTGCACCAAACAGTCCTAGGGGAAATTGTTTCAGTGAATGTCAGTTTCTTTGAGAGTCTTCCCCATTCATCATCCAAGTTTTGGCATTGATACAGTACTGTACGCAGTGCACTAGGAGCTCTGTACAAATATTTGCATGTAGTTATGTGTGTGGGTGTGGACGTGTGTCTTGTGCACACACACCTGTGCACTTGTACTCATGACTTTTCAAGTATTTTGATTAGCTGAGGCTTGGCGGGGAGACTCAGGATGACATCACAGACACAGAAGTGGCTGCTGAGAGAATTCCGGGGTGCAGTGCAGCAGCCAACCCACTGTTGCAGGGGCTGCTCGCCTCCTCCCTCCCCAGAGAGCAGCAGTTCCTATCGAAGCGTGTGATGAGTCCTGGTAGCCGCAGGGAGCTTACGCATGTTCTCTTCTCTCCCACAGCTTAGTCATCCAGTGGCGGTTTGTGAACAGGGTCCAGAAGCAAATGAATGCCTTCCTGGAGGTAGGTGCTGCCGGTGGGGCCTGTGCTGGGTGTCACTCAGGGAGCTCAGCTCGCAGGCCTCGTTCAGGCTGTGTGCTGGAGCTGACCGCTCCCTGAGCTGCCAGGCTGAGGTGGAACCCACAGGTGAAGCCAGCACCGCCAGCTCACACTGTTGACCCGCTGCAGGACAAGTGTTCAGTGGTGCCCTGTCACTGGGTTTTTTTCTTTGTGTGTTCTCTTTCTTTGCGTCTCATATTTTCTGATTTGTCCTCTTTTTTTTTTTTTGGAATTCAATAGTGGTTGCTGTATTGCATAATGTCTTCAAATTAGCTATTCAGATTATCAGATATCAGCATGTAAAATTTGTAAAGAAAAGAAAAAAATTGTAAGAAATTTAAAAAGACCAAAACAAAAAAAAAAAAAAATGAAGCATCAGCTGCTCCCCTCTGCAGACCGGCAGAAATGAGCAATACTCTAATTTGTCTTACCTGTGTTAAATGGGGCCTTCTTACACACTGGATCCAGAGCTGTCAGCGCAGTTTCGGGTGATAGCCAGAGAAGGCCGGCTGCTGCTACGATGCCAGGGACTGAGGCCAGCCCCATTCGGCCATCCCACCAGGGGCACTGCCCTCCTCAGTGACTGTGCCTTTTCTTCATGGCTGTCTTAAGAGTCCCCACAGATTTTCTCCTGTACAACTGCAGGCAAGGCACATTTTTGTCCTCAGGGCTTTGGTATTATACCCAGCCACCACACCAGCTTCCGCCCTGGGAAGGAGGAGATGAGGGCTCCTACTGGGGGCTCTCCAGGCGCCTTCCAGCCCTGGTGCCTCGCCCAGGGCGAGGAGCGTCATTTTAAAAGGTGTTTCACATTGACCATAAATGAAATCCTTTTAAGTCTGATAATAAGTTAGCAGTTTAAAAGATAACAGGAAAATGGCCCAGGTCCACACTATTAATTTCTAGTAAACTTGACGCACAGCTGCTGTTTGGCAACCCTCTTGAGCTCGCCCCTGGCTCAGTTGTGTGTGCAGGATGAAGGAAGCATTCCAAGTAGAATGCTCAAGACACTCTGGGTCCTGGAAGGCTTGATGGGACAAGGGCACTTTCCTGCTTGGTTTGGATAAGAACCCCAGAGAGCAGACTCCTCAGCCCTGGCAGCACTCACTCTGGGGTTCTGGCTCCACCCAGGCCTGGGAGTCTCCCTGCAGACCACTTGACAGGCCAGTTGGCAGCCAAGGAGCTGCAGCTGGGCTTGCCATGCTCCGGTCTCCCCTGTGCTAACGACATCACACCTCCTCCTTTTGTGCCTCATCCAGGCCTTCACTGCGTTATTTTTAAACGTGTCTCTTGCACATCTGTGGTCTGTGCATTTTTAGGGCCCAGTGACTCACAATCGTGTGTCATAAATGATTTTTTGTGAAACCTGCCCACAAGATTCACACTGTCACAGGGTCTCCAATATTACTCATGCTCCTGAACCTTCTAGATTTTATGATTTTTCAAAACTTTCGAGTTTGAGTGTAGGTTTAACTGGGATTACCACTATTTGATACTATGAATGATATATAAATCATCAATAAGTGTATATTATACCTGACAAACAAAAAAAAAATTATTGCTATGTAAATTTATTTTTTCAAGGCAAAAAAATGTTTAAAGTGATTTTTTTTTTGTCCTTTCAGGGATTCACAGAACTGCTTCCTATTGATTTGATTAAAATTTTTGATGAAAATGAGCTGGAGGTTGGTATCATAAACATTTTATGTAAAGTAGATTTTTAAAAAGAATCTCTTACTACTCTGCAAATGATATTTTGACATAATGTCCTACTGAGTAAGTTTAGATGAATTCTGTGTTTTATTTGGGATCTATTTTCTGACTTGGAAATAAAGAATAGCAAAACCAGTCACCCCAAGATTCCCTGTACATTCAGTGTCAGTTGAGCCTGCCCGCCGAGCCATGCTGGCTTCATGGCCTGCGCATCAGTCTAAGAAAGCGGCTGCATCTGCTGGGCTTAGGTTGTTTGCAGGAGCAGGAAGCCCAGAGACCTGCCACACCCAGGGGACTGACCACTGAGGCACATGGCTAGAGGTGATTGTCCACATCTGCTGGAGGCTGTGGAGCAGAGATCTTGTTAGACCTGAAGCAGTTTATGTTGACTGAGGAAGAGATCAGAAGGCCACAAGGCAGCAGCCGAAGGGGGCACCTCAGTTCCTTGTATGGATGTAGATGAAAAACTAGCATGAAGACTAAAGGAACACTCTTTGTTGTCTCAAGAAAATGGAAAAAGGAAGGTGCCTATGTCTGTTGACAAGCTGGTGGCAGTACTTGGCCGTTCATCCAAGCCACATGCAGTAGACCATTTCTCGTAGACTAGGATGCTGTCCTTTGATTATCAGGAGGAACTGTGAGATAGAGGCTGTCTAGGAAGCAGGCACTGTTGCGGCTGGAGGCAGTGAGGCCTACAAAGCCTGCTCTCAGGCCTCAGATGTAGTTCTTCTGTCTTATTTCATTCCCTGTGTGGGGATAGCATACTTGCGTGTCCTCAGGAAACCTCTACTGGACAGCTACGTAATAAGAAAAGCAAAGCTTAGACTAAGCAATTCAAGAAGACCATGGCTATGTTAGTACATGTCTATGGTCCACAGTCCTGGAAGAATGAACTGTTGTCCCCTGAACCGACCATCTAGGGGAAATGAGTTCTTGCTGTCATAAATAGTGATTTTCTTGCAAGTAGAGAAAGTCTCTGATATTTAAATAAAAGATGTCTCAGGGGAAACAAAGGGTATTGTGCACATTCTAACAGTGCAAAGACATCCATAAGCACTGCTCCTAAGATTGGGGGCCAGGAAGATGGCTGATCCCTTTTTTTTTTTTTTTTTTTTCTTGGTGGAACTGGGAATTGAACTCAGGCCCTTGCGCTTGCCAGGCAAGTGCTTATTCTACTGAGCTATCTCCCCAGCCCCCGATGGCTGATCCAGAGTCTGTTTCCAGTATGAAGTGTCATGGTCTTGTACAGGGGTTAGAATTAAATCACCGTCACATTTCTGTGATCTGACATGGCAGGAAATATTTGGGACACATGTCCTTGGTCCTTGGTTTTCATGAATTGCTGACTTAACTCCTTTACAGAATGACAAAAAGCGACCTTGAGGGAAGCTAATTTCTCAGCGTGTGGTGTCCCCAGCTTTCACGCCCTAGCTCCTCTATATCTGATAAATTTCCTTCCTAGTTGCTGATGTGCGGCCTTGGTGATGTGGATGTGAACGACTGGAGACAGCATTCTATTTACAAGAATGGCTACTGCCCGAATCACCCTGTCATTCAGTGGTTCTGGAAGGTAACTCCAGTGCCTGCAGCCCAGCCTGGCTCCAGGCTCCTCCCGAGTCAGGGCCAGGGCTCTGCTCTGCTTTCCTGTACCTCTCTTTAGAGCTGATGCTGCTCCCAGGGCCTGTGGGAGAGGGAGGAGCCGCGGCAGTTTTCTTTCACTGCATTGCCCAGTAAGACTTGAGTAAGCTCAACCCAAACATAAGAGCTTGGTCTGTCCTTGACCACCTGGTTAAAGTGACTTGTATATGCAGAACCCATTGAGAATGAAGATTCTTAAAAAGGAGTTCATGGGCTTCCAGGGTACTGGAACAAGGCCTCCAAAGCTGGAATCCGAGTAGAAGCTTTCTCAGCATATGAACATTCTCCTGGGGCTGGCTTCCCCAAGATACCATATTCTGTAGAGAGAGAAATGTGTCAATTTTTTTAATTTCAGAAGCCATTTGGATTCTTATATCTCTTATCCAAAGTTACAAACAAAATATGATTTGCTGTCTTAGGGCCAGTGTTTGCATCCTGTCCATCTCAGAAGGGGAGGGAAACAAGAGTAGACTAGCCCAGAGAGAGATAGTAAACTCACTGAAACAGCGATTAACTCACCTGCCAAAAACAAGGCTCATTATGTAGTACAAGAAAAGAAATCAGCTCACCTGTTTGAATTTCTAAATGTCTTAGTATGTCAAGTGTCAGGCAACAGACAGAGGGAAATGAAGCAGAATCTTCAAATCCTGATCAGGTCTCTCACTCAGCTTTGATTTTAGGCATTTCTTATAAGCAGCTCAAATATGTTAAGCATGCAGATTGTTTTAGACAGCTCTTTGTGCTACTGTTTTTCCTGCTTCTTATACAACGTTATCTTTAGGGGATTTGCAATCCAAAGTCCTGTCTCCTCACCTGGGCTTCCCTTGCGTAGGCCCTTCTGGATCACTGCAATTGTCATTGGTTTTAGGGGAGCTGGCAAGCATCGAGTACAGAAGCCTGAGCTCAGTGCCATCCCAGAGCGTGCTTTTTATGTCGTTTATTTTGGCCTAAGATCTGACGACCACTCACAAGGATTAGAGAGGCTGGGATTGTGATGGCCATTAATTAAAGAGAGAAGTAGACTCGGTTTCTCGCCTAGTTCTTCTTATGTGATGATACACATCAGGCTAAGTGCTCCTGCCTCCCTTACAGCAGCAATTGCCTTGCATCAGTTGGAGACCTAACGACTTTCTGCCTTTGTTGCCCAGGCCGTGCTGTTGATGGATGCCGAGAAGCGGATCCGGTTACTGCAGTTTGTCACAGGGACTTCCCGCGTACCCATGAATGGATTCGCTGAACTTTATGGTGAGCGGCACACATCACACTCTGCTGTCCACCAGTGAGGATCTGGCCAGGTCTCTCCTAAGGCCCAACTGTGCCCTCCTGCCCTAGCCTCTGCAGGGAGCCTCTGCAGCCCAGTGTGCTTGCATTAGGTTCCAGAGTCCTCACATAGACATATAACAGGGGCTCGTGCATGCGGGGATGGGTGGAATTCTGTACAGAAAACCATAAGATTGGTCTTTTTTATTTTCTGTTTCTTCTAGTTTAGTGTTTTATTTTATCTTTAACACTAAGTCTCCCACACTCACCCGTGTGGTCCTTTAAAAGATGCCTGACCTCCAGGAGATGTACTTCTTCAGTGCTCACTGTAGATTAGTGTTTACTGTGTCTGCTCTGTGTTTTAAAATTCTCATTGTATTCCTTTCCCTGGAAATAATTTTAACTCTGTAGAGTCCAGTGGGAGGGCTGCGGCTGCCTGGCTATGGGATTCTGTCTGCTGACACCAGGACAGCTCATCCCCAGGGCAGCCAGAGCCTGTGTGTGAGCTTGTGAGGGAGGACCTTGTGCCTCCCGCTGTGCAGTACTGCACCACAGCAAAAGCCAGCGAGTTGGGACTCACAGGGCAGGCACTGCCCCCGCAGTGGGCACTGTTCTACTCCTCCCCTTTTCTTTAAGTCTTACTATGGCTTTGTCCTGCCACCTGAAGCCTTACTGACCCGTCTTTTTCTTTTCTGTCCAGGTTCCAATGGTCCTCAGCTGTTTACAATAGAGCAGTGGGGCAGCCCTGAGAAGCTGCCCAGAGCTCATACATGGTGAGTGACAAAACACTTCGGTGTCAGCACCAGTATCTTAGATGCACAGCCTTATGTGATAGTGGCCTTGATGTAGACAGTGCTACACTTCTGTCCGTAAATAGCTTGGAGTATGAAAAACTGGTGCAGACGAGGACAGGAATTGTACAGTAAATGCTAGCAAAACCTCAGCCCCAGTCCGTGTGGAGCCAGTGTGTTTGCACATGAGCGCTAACACCTCATGCTCTCAGACGCTCCTCCCAGCCCTGCCTCCCCTGATTGCTCCAGCGAACAGAGACTTCACCACATAGCTCTGTGGACATGGCCACTCCCAGCCTCTCAAAAGAGTTAGAATTTTTTTCCCACCTTAAATTGATTCTTTAGAATTTCGAATAAAATTCTCTATAGAAGCGTCTATAAGGATTTTAAAATGCCATCCATGCCTGTGAATAACCCATAGCTCCCTGGAATTTAGTATTAATATGATTATAGCCAGAGGAGTAAGGGGTCTGTGAGTGATGTGTGGCCTGAAACAGCAACATACAGCCACCCTCAAAAGGCCCCTTGCAGCTGCTCATAGAGGAAGGAAGCCTCAGATCTTTCTTGAAGCAGAGGACACCGAGCCCTGAGCAGTCCTGCCTTAGGTTTTTAAAAGCAGTGCTTTGCCAGTCCAAACTCTGCAGCCTTCGTGGGTCTGTTCCTGGTATGTGTGGGAGCAGGCGCTCCTGCCCCGCTCTGAGGAGCACCTGAAGGTGTCTCCTTGGCAGTGTGAGCACTGTGGCCCTGGCTTTCCCACGAGCAAGGGGGGCTCTGGAGTCCTGCGCTGACCATGCTGAGCTGACGCAGGCAGCCTGCAGCCACATGCTACAAGAAACACCCTTGCGACAGAAGGGCAGTGGGGAGAGATTCTCCTGAAAAACACCTTTGTGAGAAACTGGCTCTGAAAGGGTCTCTGCTTCTGTGTGATTCCGTTGCCTCCCCAGCAAGAAACGGTTTTTTTCCCATTCCTGCCTTTCACATGACTGAATGGAATGAATGTGGCTGTTTTCTGTTTAGCCTTTAAGAGCCAGAAATGGGTGAATATCCAGAACAGCCATTGCCCATGTTACCTGCTTTTATTGGACAGAGAATATTAGGTCATTTGGAGCTTTTATTTCAACCAATAGCTGAATCCAGTGTGGCCTTCTGAGCTGAGATTGCCTCAGTTTGAAAGACAGCAGCAAAGAACAAGCGCAGGGTGTTGGGTGTCAGTGCAGAGTCCCCGGACTGTGGCACAGAGCTGGGGAGAGTTCGTGGGAGATCCTGAGTGGGTTGCACCAGTTGTCGTCTGCAGGCTGGCCCTGCTTCATCTTATGGAACACCGTGATCGTGCCCTAGACTGAGAATGCTCACCCAGGAGCACAAAGTTCACAGATTCCCAAATCGGGGGATTTGAACTCTGCCAAACCAAGCACCTCATCCTACACTGCCCTCTCTGTGCTTTTTAAATAGAACTAGTCTGGTTCAGCCCTGTGACCCAGTGAGCAGGTATCTTACTGTTGAACTTTGCTTCAGTTTTGGAACCCACATGCTTCACCATGACTAGGACATGGTGCTGCCCAGAGGAATCCTGAAATCAGTAGTTCTTGATCGTGACTCTCCGTAGAGAGCTTTTAAAAACCCTCATGCCAGAGTCCTGCTGCCCAGAGATGTGGACTTAGTTGGTGTGGCCTCAGCAGTGGGATTTTCAAAAGGAAGAATGCTTTGAAAGATTTTTAAAAGTAGACCAAGGTGTGCTGGGCGTAGTGGCACATGCCTGTAATCCCAGCATGCAGAAGGCTGAGGCAGGAGGATCACTGCAAGTCCAAAGCCAGCCTGGGCTACAAAGTAAGTGGAAAGCCAGCCTGAACTACATAGCGAAACCTTGTCTCAATAAAACAACAAAAGTAGACCTGGGAAGGGTAAAAGATGCAAGCGGACTCTTCCCAAAGCTTGTTTTCCTGTCTCTGTGTCACAGAACTAGAGTAAGCAGCTCTTCCTAATGGTGCTCCCTCAGACTGAGCTGCCATCCCTGAGGGAATGGGACACAAGTGCCCTGACCCTCATGAGCAAGGCTGCTGTTCTTCTCTGTGGCTCGTCTCATAGCCAGGCCCAGCCATACTGTGATACAGAAGTGGGAGCTTGATGGCCACTTCTCCTTAACCGTTCCACATGCCCCTCAGCCATGAGATGGTCAGTTTCCTCTGTGTTCTACGAGAATGCAAAATGCACAGTTCAACTTCAGACTAAGAATTTGTTTGGTAGAAGTGCAAAAGCCAAAGACCTAACTTCAAGGTCTTCAGATGTTACCAATGGGTGTGTGATTACTTGTAAGCTTCAGTTCACTGTTCTGGAAAAGTCAGTACCAATGTACTCTCACTAGGAGTCCCAGACCACTTGCTGTACTAGTAATTGCATCTCACAGACCTTTCACCTGAGAGGACCAGAGCCCACTGAAGACAGTGGGCTGCTCAGGGTCATCATGTTTGCCAAGAGTGAACCAAAGCCAGTTCCCTCAGAAGTACGTGACAAGCACCTCCCAAGCACCTGCTCCATTCCAGACATTGCTCAGGTATTGACGTGACTGACTCACATAACCGTCACAGTTCTGAGAGTTAGGTTATCTGATGGCTCCATTCCTAAAGATAAGAAAAGTGAGGCCCAGCTCCTCCTTAACACAATGCAGACCTCAGACCTTCACTCACCCCATTCACCCTTTCTCCAGTGCACCATTGCCTTTTAAGCTTGCATCCCCTGCAGGCCTCTTTCTAAAGGGTCTTTAGGCCCTGCAGAAGTTGCAGGCCCTCCACTGTGAGCCTCTGACGTAGAAGGCAGAAGCCCCCTTCTCTAAAAAGTCAGTGGGTGCAATTTTGTTCTTAGATCATTATGAATATTAAAAAAAACAGAAAATTTAGCATTTCTTTTATGACTCAGAA
The DNA here is from genome assembly GCF_000260255.1 of Octodon degus. NCBI lineage: Eukaryota > Metazoa > Chordata > Mammalia > Rodentia > Octodontidae > Octodon > Octodon degus. The sequence goes on from NW_004524579.1 coordinate 36,882,981, forward strand.
TTACAGTTCTAGGATCTTGAGAACTACTATTTGAGAAGAACATCCTGGCTGTTATGGTCACTGGCTCACAGGAAATCTGCATGGAGCTCAGAGGGACTTGTTACACATTGTAGGGGTTGTCACCATCCCAGCACGGTGGTGTGGTTTGTTTTCTTACTGCTGCTGCTGATAAATGGTCAGCTTTTAAAACACAAGCTATTGTTCTGCTCATACCTGGGGTCTCCTGTCAACCCCTGGAAGGGGGACTGTTTCAAACCTAAATGGTGTGGGTGAAGCAAATGGCTGAGGCCACTCAGCCACCCTCCCTTAAATGACCGTGAGCTGAGGCAATTGTCTGTGGTCAGTCAGCAGCGCCCCCTCAAACACTGCCCATAGACTTTCAGTGAGTGCTGAGTGAATGACACCACTGATGCCCATGCTTTGAGCACTTGCTCCATGTCAGGCCCACTTTATAGATCTTCTGACCTTCCGATACTCTCATTGCTCAGCAACCCTGTGAGCAATCTCCCCATCTTCACAGATGAGCCAGCCTTGGGTGAGTTGGCCAGGGCTACACAGCTGGCAAGTGGCAGAACGAGCACAGGACCTTGGCTTGACTGCCTGCCAAGGCTGCCCATTTGTGCCCAGTCCCCACCCTCCTCTGTGTGGCTTTAGACCCTGACCACCGCCAACCCCATCTGAAGCCACCAGAGATACCAGAGCTTTGCATGAGTGTGGCTCCTTGCTCCCGATGGCGCTGGCTTGCCGGACTCTGCTCAGTGGAAGTGGCTTGGCCCTGACGTTCTGGAAGTCCAGGCAGCTGGGGGGGCCGCAGTATTCCTAGGAGTGGGATTCCTGGCACCTTGCCTTTGCCTCTGATTCAGGATCTATATGTTGCGAGGGCGGTAACCTGAACCTACTTCGTAGGCTGGGGATAAAAGTGAGGTGCACTGGGAGAAGAGCTTGTGGCTCCGGCTGGTAAACAGTGAGTGCCAGCATGGAAACAGGCACATCTCAAGTTCTGCCCACTGCCTTAGCATTGTGCTTCGGGACTTGGAATCTCCGTGCGGGTACATGTCATTGCCCTACCCCGGCATGTCTCCTTCCTACCAGGCTCCTTCTAAAATCCACATCTGGGGGTAGCAGAAGTTTCAGGGACTGTGAGAAAGTTGTTTTTCTCTCCTCTTTAGGAGATGTACCCTATTTGGCACAGTTTCACAGTTAGAGTTGATCTCCTGGCACACAGAATTGTGACTAAGGTTTTCATTCCTTGTTCAAATGCCAAATACCAAGGGCCAGCCAGATGGCTCAGCAGATTAAAGCAGACAAAAGCAAACACAGAGGCCCAGGGTTTAATCCCCCAGGCCTGCTGTGCTGGCCCCACCCCAGGGCACGCTGAGACAGTGATTGAGGCCGGGTGTGGTGGCATGCACTTGTAATCCCAGCGCTTGGGAGGCTGAAAACAGGAGGATCACTATGAGTCAGATCTGTGTAGTGAGACCCTGTAGACTAAATACATAAATAAAGATTAAGTTCAAGTACCAAATGCCCCATTTTCCACACCTAGCAAGTGCCGTGTGTCTGCAGGGCCCAAGTGGCACCCTTTGACCTACTCCCTTGTGTTCCTTTGGCAGCTTTAATCGCCTTGACTTACCTCCATATGAAACCTTTGACGATTTACGAGAGAAACTTCTCATGGCTGTGGAAAATGCTCAAGGATTTGAAGGGGTCGATTAAGGCCCTTTTCCTCGGGGCCCCTGACCATCCAGTGAGTTCCACGTGCTCTTTTGCACCTGCCTGAGAGACTTTTGCAGAGCCGGTGGCGGACACAGCTGCACAGTGTGGCTCCCGGAGCCCGGCCTCCGCCCCGCCGCACCCACCTCCAGACTTGGGAACCTGGCCCCGGCTGAACTCCCACTCCTCACCACGAATTCTCAACTGGTTGATGTGTACACTAATTACATTTCAGAAAGACTTGTTCTATTTATGTTGTGCCTCTGCAGGCAAAGCCCTTAATAAATATTTTGCATACTTTCTAATGACAGTGAATGGAATTAATCACTCTACAGGTATAGTATTACAATTCATGTTTACTTTTTAAAATGATTTAGACTGATTTTCAGATTTTATTTCATTACAATTAAAGATGTCTCATGCACTTGGTAAAGTGAGCATATTTTTTTGGTATTTGGATTTCATACCAGGCTTAATGTCAATGACATTTTTATTTTTGGAGTACTTTGACACACTGCCCCTTTGCTTTTGTTAGAATTAGAACTTAATTTCTGTCCAAAAAACCTTCTACAGACAAGAACTTGGAGAAAATTTCAAATATAACATTAGCTATAATGATCATTTTTTTTCCATACTCAGAATGAAAATAAACTGGATATTCCTTTTTTTGTACAAATCTAGATAATAGCTACAGGCTGAGAGAATTGTAACATAGCATGACATACTTGTGTTACCTTGAAAGGAATCACACCATTATTCCTTAGAAGTAATTACGTGTGCTATAACACATTTGAGACAGGGTTAGACGATCGTTTCTCATGAGAGAAATTATTAACCCTTCCTGTTGCTGTACAGCCACCCCTTTATTCTGTTTCCCCTTTTGCTGTTTGTAGTAAAGACATTTTGAATGAAACTTGGCACTGCTTGACTCAGAACTATGGAAGCCAGACCCCTTCAGTCTTTTTGTGGGTTCGCTAATCGTAGCTAAATAACCAGTTTTTGCTCTAACCGCACCAGTTCTGAAGGCACTTTACGCACCACGTGGAGGTCAGACCTGGTTTTGTTTTTGTTTGTTTTTTTTTATATCATAAACATTAAATGTGATGATTATTTTCTTTCCCTGCACACATCTTTTGGTGCAATATCTATCAGTTGTGAATCTGGCTGCTGGTGTATAAAATCCTGAATGTAAAGCTGAGCCTATAGACCTGTCCTTTCCAATTGTTTTGTGATTTCTACTCAACTACAAGGATTTATTTAATATACACTTAATCTAACCAACTTCTGTTACCTATGACCTGTTGCATGCTTCAATACCGTGTACTGCCTGAGTCGTGTCTCTTGTATGCTAGATTAAAAGTGAGAAAGAAGACTTGACTTGATCCCCTGAGGTCATGCTGTGGTGGTGAGGACGGAGGGTCTCTGTGCAGTTTGATTCTTTCCCACCCGTGAGTCTCTGTTGCAGAATTCTGTCATGTTCTGAGAAGATGCCTGAGACAGTGTGGGAGCTCAGCAGCCCTGCTGTCCTGTTTCACTTGTGTTGTCCTAGACCCTGTTGTGCTAGGTTAGGAGACACTAGAGAGTGAGTCTCCTGCCAGTCATAGATAAAACAAAAATTTGTGGTTTCAGAGTCTCTGTTGTGTAAGAAAAACTTTGATGTAAGAAGTCAGTTGTATTTGTGCAGTTCTGGGTGGCATGTGAGAAACTGTGGACACTTGTGGTGGTAAGCAAGTTGTCTGAGGGAGTCCAGAAGGTTCTGAAAGAAGGTGACATCCCACAGCGCTGAGTACTGAATCCCTTTTCATACTAGTTTAAGGGTACTTATCTGTGATCAGAAAGTGTGAATGTTAATTATTTTTAAAATGTTCATTATTGTGGGGTTTAGGGTGGGTGTTTTTTTTTTGGTTTTTTTTTTTTTTTTTTTTTTTTTTTTTTTTTTTTTTTCCCCCCTACAATTAGCAAATGTCTCAGTGGCAAAAAAATTTTTTTTTTTTTTTTTTTTTTTTTTTTGGTAGCATTCGTAGTCCAAAGTCAGTTATCTTTTAAATAAAATCATGCTGAGAAATAAATTGAGAAGTATGCTTTGATGGTTTTTGAGAAAGCCCGTGTAATTAGAGGAGGAAAATCTGATGCTTATGTAATAACTGAGATTTTTCTGTCATTTTATAAATTGTATGTTAAAAAATCAGAATGTTCTCTAAATGCAGATCAGACTGAGTGTTGAAAATACAGAAAGAAAAACTACTCGAATCATTTCTAAGTCAGGACCATGTAAGAATCGTCAATATATGAATACTTAAAAGGGAGTAATTGTGAGTGACAGTTCAGTTCATCTAGCTCTGCATCTACCCTCTGAGTTTAATGACAACTAAATATTGCTGAATTGAGGGCTTAGTTTTCTGTTAAAAAAAAAAAGTGAACAGTTCGCTAGTCCTCCGCTATTTCCAGGTTCATTCTTTGCCTACAACGGTTCTATGTCCTCTTGTCTGTACATTTTAGTACCACTGCTGGTGATGTTCCAGAGATAACTGCAGGCGGTGAGAGAGAGCATGTCCTGCTCGAGGAACAGGTTGCTGGGCTGTAGCTGGTTGCCCCCCTCCACTCTGTCAGACTCTGTCCTCCTTGTCCCAGCAGCCAGGCTGCTCAGCATGCCACGGCCTCTGCATGTTACCCCTAAACCAGAGAGATCCCTGGAATCCCATTTCTCTGGTGCCCTGCAGAAGCTGTACGTGTCACAGGCCATGCACAGCTGAGCGAGAGCCAGCATGCACCCTGTGTATGGAAGCTCCTGGAGGTTCACGTGGCTACAGTAGACTCTGGGGTGTTTCTGTTCTTGCCCCCATTGGTCTGGGGGTAAATTGGGAAGGTCTCCCCAGCAGGCTTAGCTCACGGAGTGCTGGTGTATGCGGCTTTCCTTGCGCCCTTGTTCACCCGATGCACTTCCTTTCCCGTCACCAGTCTTCTAAAAATTAAGAATGGGAGCTAATTTGTTTCTAAGGCCCCTTCGTAGGTGACATCAGATAGATCCTAAATTCATATGGTAAATGATATAAAGCAACTTGACATGGATTATTGCTCCTACTTCGGGACCCAGTGGCACATTCTGAGAAAAAACTTGCAATATGTTTGAGCCACGTTCTCCACCTCACCTTGTTGCATAGACAGCATGCCCTGTGCTATTGCTCTCTGGCCTTGCCAGATCCCAGTTGGCTCTGTCAAAAATCAATTTCATATGCAGTAACTTTCTAATTGTGGTAACGGTTACCAGGTGTTTTGTTTTGTTTTGTTTTGTTTTGCCAGCTAGTTGACTCCTGTATTTTCCTGAGATTTTAAAGTCTACACAGAGAGCCAGAGGCCATCGGCTCTCCAGCCCCTCACCACTGTTTCTGTCCTGTCCTTTCAACCTGTCTCTTCACCCTGTGGCCAGGAGAGCAAGGGAGATGCTGTCTGGTGTCATTTTCTGCCTTGCCAGTAAGGATGCTCCCGACTCCTCGCACTACCTCTGTCTTGTTCAGGCATTGGGGTACGTCCTAAGTCATGTCAAAACTGCCAATTTCAGGACTAAGATGTGTTAAAAGACAAAACCTTATAGACTCCATTTTGTAGTCTAGATTTTAAAACTGGGAAGAAAATGTGATACACTTCGGACCACTTTTTTAATTTATATAAGCCTTAATGAATAGTATGTATCCATCTACATACGCACACTCCACTCCACTTTCAATGTGTCAGAAAAAATGCCATAGTATTAGGACATGAGCCTGTGTTAATGTTTTCTAGGAAAGGAATAGCTTTCTGTTGGTTTGCAATTTTCCAAGGAAACCTCTCGTTTGACATCTGTCCTTTGTCAAAAATGTACCACTCAAAGCAATGCATGTTTAAAGCGCATGTCTGTTACTTTTGTTTTTAAGGAGTAACACCTTAAAAAGGATCTAAGGATCTAAGGACATCACTGTTGGTGTCCACCCTTTAGTGTACTGCACTTGCCACCATGTCTCAGTACACTGAAAGGCTTTTAGATGACCAGGACTTGCGTTAACAGATGTCCGTGTTCCTTCGTAAGCCCATCCCTTGTACTCAGACTAATTTCACCTAGATTGTCACAGTTTCCTTCATGTAAACTTGGTGTGACTTTGTTCTTCAGTTTACTACTGTCTTTGTAACATATATACATGCATATGCTGTCCAGATATGTATCTATGTATTTGTATAGCATTTTTACACCTCTGTGAGTAATCTGGTTTCAAAAGGGAGTGAGAGCTTTGTCTCTTCTACAGTTTTCTCCAAGCTGTGTCCTGAGGATTCTCACCCTCAGAGCCTGAGAGAACCCTAGGAAGATGTTCATTTGTTGTCATCTTTTAATTCAGGACCTATTACCAAATTAAACATGAACAAAACAGTGACTTTTAAGGTGAAAAGAGTTTCAAGCATTCCAAATAAATTCTCAATGTTTCATAACTTTTTATTGTAAACCCACCTCCTAATACAAAGCCAAGTACTATTTGATACAATGATCAAAACCAAACTACCTTGATGTTTTTTTTTAAAGACAACTTATGGATAATGCTCATTTTCACAATCAGAATAGCTTTAAAATACGGTTGAATTTGATACACACAGGAAAAGTTGTGTTTATGAACAAGTCCTTTTTTGCTTTTCTTCTTGAAAGCTCTACAGAAAAATTGTAGTTTGTTTTTCTGACAGCAAAAGAGTAATGTGACAAAATGAAGTCATTGTAAAGAAGTAATGCAACTTGTCAAATATTTAATAAAGAATTATGGAAGCTGGAACATTTTCTACATCAAGTATTATGCGTTGTCTGATTTAAAGCTTCTTTCTTTTCATTGTCTTGTGTCAAAAACTTAAATGCCTACAGATTTATAAAGTGGTCATTTCCTTAATGTCAGCTGAAAGTTCCATGCCCTTACAAATAGCCTGTCCTAAGATACATGGGTTAAGCATAATAAGAGGTTACATGTTGGTTCTGATCCATCTATTGCTTTTTCTTTTTATTAAGTATGACAGTTACTGGTTTTGTGCAATACTAGATAATCCATATTGTCCATTCCTGAAAAGGCAGATATTCCCTCCAGTTCTTATCCAGCCAGCTCTGAACTTGTGGTTGAGTTAATGGGACTCAATAATGAACCCATAGTGTCTCTCAAAATGATGTTCAAAATCTCAACCTTATATCAACTCCCTGTTAAAACCTGGGGACACATTTTCCCATGCTATGTCATTCTGGTCGGATGGGCTTCTGATAAGTTTGCCCTTTTTCATTTGCACTGAGGAAGCCTCTTTCGATATCCTTAGTCCATCCTTCAGCAGCTGCCAGCCAATAATGTCCCTGTAGGACACAGTGTTTTCAGTACTTTTTTCTCATGGCCTTCTTTTGGAGTAGCTAATGAACTTGCCAAAAGCTGTGAACAGCACCTAGTGCTCCTGCCATCTTACCCAGACTCACAAGGACATAACAGGAGAAGGCCAGACAGATAGAGTCACTCTTGAAGTCCTGCTTAATGAAAAATATAAATGCTGGGGTTTTGTTTGTTTGTTTTTATGTATCTGGTACAGGGTCTCACTGTGCAGCTCAGACTCCTAGTGATTGCCCTGTTTCAGCCTCCCCCATGCTGGGATTACAGGCATGCACCACCACACCAGGTCTTGGTGGCCAGCTCAGCAGGGCCGGCATGACACGTGGTGCCAGGGATCAAACCCCAGTCCTTGTGCTTGCCTAAGCAGGAGCTTAGTCCACTGAGCTATCTCACTGACCCAAATGCTAGGCTTTAAGCTCTTCACCTACTCTGATACCCAGGAGTGATGTGAGTACTTTCAAAATTTTAAATTCTCTGAAAAGTGTCAGCAGTGAGCTTTGAGTGACATTTTGGATGTCCCCAAATTCTAGGACTAGCTTTCCTAGGCACTGACAAACAGCTTTCAACGATGTCCCAGGGAAATGAGCTCCCAAGCCACTTTTTTATCCCTTTGGTGCTCTTGAGTTTTCAGAGAGCTGAGATCATAGATTGTTGCTTTATAGGGTTTGAATTGGGCAGGGGGAAAAAATTGAGCCTGAGTTTGCTAAAATCCTAGCATAGACTCCTTAAGCAAACTATAGAACTTGGCTGCAATCTGCTAAGGATTGAGGAAGTTGAGGACAGAGATTCCCTATTAGGAGTTTTGTAATGCTGACCTCAGACAGGATATGAGAAAGTTGGATTTGCCCCACTACTCCCTGACCCCAAACTGCCACATCATTCCCAGCTACCACAACACACCACTGTTAACAACTCCTTTCCTTTGCCCTATTAATGCCAGGCTTGCACTGGATATGGTCCCAGTGGGCTGCAAGTGACTGATGAGGGAGCATGATCAATGACAAGGGAGGTGAGGAGTGCCCCCACCTCCAGCAGGGCACCCCTCATTCCCTCAGTGTGCTGGGCGCAGCGCACGCTCCCCCTCCAGCTGTGCCAGCCCCTCATGCAGTTCTGAGCTAGCTGCTGTGCTGCCTTCTGGCATCACAGAACAGAGGGCCAGGGAGGGCTGAGGGGACCCTGTGTCCCCCAAGCCTTGGCTGCAACACACCCTGCTACTGAAGGAAAACCTCTTTTCCTCTCTGGGTAAAGGGCTTAATTTGCCAGTTACTTGGAAAGGGGTATTGGAGCTTAGAGTAAGCACACTACCTGAGGGGCTGAGCAGACTGAGTGATACCTGAGAGGTAAGCATGTGGCACACGGTTGCACACCTCCAGTAATCCGGCAGAAGGGCGCCCTTGGTGTACGTCCCTACAGGTCAGGTTCTTAGGCCAAATTTGTGATTAAAAGCAACTTGGGGTGATTTCTCAGCTTTTTCTTGGCAGTTATAGATAGTTGCTAGAACAGGAAATTTGCAGTCCTGGTTGGTTTTGTCCAGAGCAAGCCAAAAGTGAGAGATTGTGTACTACAACATCCTGGGCTCAGCAAACGAGTCCTGGGACTTCCGAGTGTATGACCTAGAAGGGCCTGAGCTTGCCTTGGCCACTGCCCTCATTTTGCACCTGAGTCCTGGGCACTTGAACTTAGTCTCTATGCATGACCAATGCCATGGGCCTAGAGGAAGAGGTTTCTAGTCCAGAAGCAAGGATGTGCTCTAATTTGAGTCCTTGGGGACTTGTAGGACAGTTTTGCCCTCCTAAATGCATATCCAGAACAGCCACAAGTGTGGGTGCTTCTCTAAACAAGTAAGGGAAGGAGCCAGCCCTGTGCCCCAGGCAGGGTATAGTTGGCTTCTTTGGAGGTAGGGGCCAAGAACTCTCCGGGGCAGAGCTGGGTCAACTCGCTTGTAGTCACCCTGGCAGGTCCGGGGCTCTTGGAGAGAGACTGTGGGTACTTGGCCCCAGGACCATTTACAGAGCCCAAACCACCTGCCAAGTACATCCAGCCAGGAGGCCTCACAGCAGACATCTGCAGAAAATCGTCTGTTGTTAACAGGCCAAAGCCCATTGGCCTGAGTAACATCCCTGCTCCCTCTAAGCTTCTCATTTTCTTCCTCCAAGTATGGTGGAGGCCTCAAGCTGAAGTGAAACCTCAAAAAGTTGGAGTAAAGAAACTGGGGGATGGGGCTGCCCGCCCAGCCCTTGCTGTGTGTTGAATGATTAGCAGTGAGCTGTGGGGTTTGGAGCTGCAGGGTGTTGTCCAGAAGCCGAGACAAGCCTTGGCTTCCGGGGGCATAAAGCCCAGCACTCACTCACCGATGTAGATGAGCGTGGATGTGGCATCTTCACTGCCCTGCCCCTTGTGCAGTGGGCCTTGTTCCCACGCAGGGCAGAAGGCATCCATAGTTGTCTCTTTTAGTATAATTTTGTCTTTTGGTTTAAAATTGTCTTTGGGGGTAAATATGCAGTCAATGTATAGATCAGATACCCCTTGGAGGCCCTTCCCCGCAGGGGGCTCTAGTGGGTGCTGGAGGCACAGGCAGGGTGGTCTCCCTCTGCAGGTCCTGGGCACTTTCTCTGTCCCTTATGTGGGCTTTCAAGTGCCCCATGCACTCTGCAGGGGTCCTGTGGCTGGTCTCACCTGCCACCCTCTACCTTGGATGCTCACTCTGCAGTCGGCCCTCCGCCTGGTCCCAGAGCCCACCCTCACCAGGCCCCTCAGCTACTTCTGCATTGCCCAAAGCCCTGTTGCTCTGTGCTGCTCTAGCACCTGCCAGAGTGCCCCAGGGGACATGGGATGCAGCCTGTGCTGCTCTCCCGCCCCATGGCATCAGCACTGTGAAGGGGGCTGCTCCCTCTTTGCTGTTTCTCCCCTTTGCCAAGGCCTAGAGTGGTAAGACATGGGGCCTCAGAGACTGCAATGCACAGACCTGAGCTCAGACCCCCACCCCTTGCCAGCCATTCTCTTCTGGTTTCTCTCTGCCAAGAAAGCCCTTGGGAGTGTGAGGCCTTCGGTAAAACTCTGTAATGTGAGTCAACTAGACGTAGCTCTTGATGTGGAAAGAAAAGACTTTAGAATGGACAAAAATTGCACGTCCCTCAGCAAACTCTGGTATTCAATGCCCCTTGTTTCCTCAAGACTCAAGATGGTCAGTTTTTAGTCCTAGACCATGATTCCCTCCCCCAATGCTTCTAAGGTTTTATTAAGAAAATTTGCAAACGAAAGCTGGAAGACTGTAAGTGAACGGCCCTGTACCCACCACCTAGATTCTGCCCTAGTGGCATTAGTTCTGCTCTGCTTGCCTTATCCACTCATTCCATCTCTCCTTTCTTAATCACTCCTAATTATTGAAACATTACAAAATAGACCACAGGTGTCATGTACTACCCCCCAATACTTAAGCATTTGGGTCACTGGCTAAACTTTTATTTATAATTTTTTCCTTTGAGGTAAAGTTCAGGTGCAGGAAAACACACAACTCATAAGGCACAATCACTGAAGTTGACGCACACACCTCTGGGGCCCCAACTGCCCTCCAAGCTCTATTATGCCTCCTCCACGTCAGTCCACATAGCTCAGATCCGTCCTTAAGTCTTCTACTGCGCATTAGGTTTGCCTACACTGCACTTCCCTATGGAGCCATGCAATCTGTTATAATGAATTTTTTTTAAATTCTACTTTGTATCTTTGCTACATTGAAGCCATAATAAATCAGTGGACAGCAAGCCACAAGAGCATATGAACAGAAAAACATGTCAGTTTAATATTAAAATAGTGCCCCCGTCTCACTGGTAATGGTGTCCACTTTCCAGTGTACACAAGCATTCTGCAGGATGGTTAAGCCTTGGTGGGTTACATGCCAGGGTTACCTTGAACTTCCAGGTGGACAGTGGCAGCTGGCAACCAGCGCTCTCAGCCTATGGAGGGTGCTTTGGGCTATGTTCTAAGTCCCTGGCTCCTGGCCCCTTCCTCCTGCCTAACCCCTCTGTGGGCAGAATCCTGAAGAGGGAAGAAAGCAAGAGTCAAGCAAGTTAAAGTATAACCAGCAATTCCCAAATCACAGTGGCTTAGTAGAGGTACACTTCCTGCATTCCTCTGTGAGTTAGAAGAGAGCCTCTGTCCCATGCATTCCTCTAGGGAACCCAGCAACCCTCTGTGATGACCCCACAATCCCCTGGGATAAGATCCTTTGTCAGCCACACGCAGAGGAGGGAAGAAACCCCTGTTCACCTCCCCCAGCCAGAAGCCAGCCCCATAGCCATACCACAAACTGCAGAGGATGCTGGGAAAAGGGAAGGAGTATAAGACCAATAGGAAAAATGACCATTAAGGAAGATTTGATCTCTACCTCCAACATCCCTTGGAAGAGTGCATTTCCCCTGAGGAGAGAGGAGCTGCCATTTTGCCAAGCTTCTAGAGTCTTCAACATTCTGGAAAGGATCGTGTGTCTAGTTTACCAGTCATTTACGTCTTAAGGAAATGAGGTTATTGACTCTTCCCTCAGGAGGTTTGACAGCAGTAATGGTGGTAGGGAAGTAGAGTCTGTCGTTGAATATTGCATCTGAGCCAGACATCCTGGGTCCCTTCTAGAAAGATTTTGACCAAGAGGCAACACTGGGGCTTATGGTCAAAAGGAATAAAGTTCAACATTATGGCCTTCAAGAATCAGTAAAGTGAACAGAGGACCTGTGGCCAGCTGCTGAATCCATTGTGAATAGGGGCCACTTCCACAGTGGGAGAAGACAGTGGCCTTCACACCTATGGGGAGCTGCGTACCTGCCTCCTGCCAACCCCAGCTATCCCAAGACAGAGCCCTCCCCTGCTCCAGGCTTCCCCCACCACAGAGCAGTAGTCTCAGATTTTCTGGGTTTCTCTGAGGGAAAGCACAGATGTCCCTTTGTCCAACTGAGCTGAGATCAAAAACTAGATTGTCCACTCCCAAGAATTCTTCAACAGGATCCCAAGATGTATTTGTAAAGGTTCTCTGTTTATTAAATGATCACAGTAATACCTTCCATTTAGTTTTATTTATGTCAGGCAGTATGAGATTGGAATTTGTTTTCTGATTTCTAATCTTTTAGCTCTCTAGTCAGTTCTAAGGCCTGTGGGCCTTGAGTCTTCTTTCTTACAACCTCCTGCATGGGCCCCAGCCCAGGCCACCCCTCTCCCCAGGCCTCTCAGAAGCCTGTTTACTTAGAAGCTCTTCACTTGTTCCTCAGTGGAGATTATCAGGGGAATGTGCCATCCCCACCAGAATGAGTATTTAAACATCAGTCAGGCCTTTGAACCCAGCTCCAGTTAAAAAGTAACGGGCTGGATCCTGGATCAATAGGAGACAAATATTAGCTCTGAAGGCCAAGTGACAAAGCATTGGGAAATGTCCGCTGCTGGCAGCAAGGAAAGAGCAATGGTCGTACCTGACTGGGGTCCAGAAAGCCCTCAGACCCCCATGACCTTGGGCCAGGCTTCCTGCTGCTGGACAGGCTGAATGTTGAAGCAACCAGGCCTTACGTTTGCTTTTAGAATGCTTGCATCTTATCACCGTAATGTCCTCCTCCTCTTCCTCTTCCTCTTCCTCTTCCTCTTCCTCTTCCTCTTCCTCTTCCTTTTCATCCTCCTCCTCAGTTCCTCCACAGAAACAACTGCCAACCTCTGTCCAGACCCTGATTTGCAATGGACACTCTCATCAAGCATTTCTCAAGTCAGTCCAGCTCTAAATGGTCCCTCTGAGCTCGCTCCTTTCAGATGGCTCCTCCTCTGCATCTCCACATTCTGAAAGTGCTGCCCCTGTGTCTTTCAGGTATCTGCACCAAAACTCTGTCCCTGACCCTTTGCATGATTGTGGTCCCTGAGAGAAAAGAGTGGCAAGGCACAGTTTTCTATCATGTGTTCTCTCATTCACAAGATGAATTTGTATGAAGAACCTCCTCCGTGCCACTCATACATAGGATTCAGGAGTACAGAAATCAGGGCAAAGCCAAGCAAAGATCCTTCCCATTTGAAATACATGTTTTCTCAAATCAGAGAAGTAATAGACACATAAATAATTACAACATATGCTATGTGCAATGTGGGTGACTCTTGGGAAGAAGAAAGCAAAGCGACTCTGAGCAGCTGAAGCAGGAGAATTTTAAGTTCAAGCCCAGACTGAGCAACGTGGCAACTTAGGGATCACTTGTCTCAAAATTTTGAAAAGAGGCTAAGGCTGTGGCTCATCTTGAGTGTCCTGGGTTCAGTCTCTAGGACCACCCCCCAAAAAGAGAAAAAGACTTCAAGCCATATGGGAAGTATGATTTTAGAGAAGATGAATCAGAATGAAGATCTCAAAGAGATGAGAGAGGAGGCTAGAGGTCCCTTGGGAAGAGCTTTTGGGGTGGAGGAATATCCAACCCATGGCTCTAAGCAGGAGTAGGAAGGAAAGTGAAGCCCCTTTGGAAAGAGAACACCAGCATGAGCTAGACACCCACAGGAAGGGCCCAAGGAGAAAGTGGAATCTGGAAGTTCAAAAACAGTTCCAGGAGGGCGGGCTAGATAGCTCAGCAGACTAAATCACCTGCTTAGGCAGAGCACAGTGGCTGGGGTTCAATCCCTGGTGTGCAGTGCCGGCCCCACCCATGGGGTGTACTGACATGGTGATTGAGACTGGGCATGGTGGTGCTTACTTGTAATCCCAGTACTAGGGAGGCTGAAAACAAGAGGATCACTGTGTGTCTGATCTTCATAGTGAGACTCTGTAAACTCTGTAGACCCTGTGCTAAATACATTAAAAAAAAAAAAACAGTTACAGGCTGCGGAACTAAGGTGACGTAGAGGTCAGTGAAAGCAAGGCAATGGGAAGAAAGTCTAGAGACAGGAAGAAAGATGGAGTTGGAAGGGGAGTGGCCAGAAAAGGGAAGGAAGCCCAGGACTGATGGGGCTGGGAGCTGGGAAGGGGAGCTCCTAGATGCCGGGGGGCAGGCCCAGTTCTCTAGCTCTGCTCATGATCAGTGAGATGAGGACATGACTGACAGAACTGGTGACACAAGTGGTGCTTGTGACCTCACCAGAAGGGACTCGGTAAGGATTGCAGGCACACAGAACTGACCAGAATAGGCTCAGGGGAAAAGGAAAGGAGACACTAGGGACAGCAGAGACACGTGTGACAGCACAGGCATCTGTAGTATCCTTCTCCACCTCACATGCCTTCCTAACTGCCATCCAGAATAGGAAGATAATCTGACGTGCCTGCCACTCTCCACTCCCAACTCCCACCCCACTCTGCCCAGGGCTGTGAGCCCAGCCCAACCCAAATGCTCCCCTTCACCTGCAGAAATCCTTCAAGGGCTCACCAGGACAGACCCACCAGGGAGAATCTCAGCTCCCTCTGGGCCTTCAAGTTCTTTGGGTCAGGTCCTAACTCCTTCTCTCTCTCTGTTCCTATAGTGGCTGCCCTTACTTCCCAGCTCACTTCTTGCCCTTGCTCCTGCTTCTCTGTGAGGGGTGACCTTCCAGTGCTCCAAATCAGTCCACTCTTCAACACCCATCACAGATGTTACCTTGGCCCTACAGCCTTCCTGACTGTCCCACTAGATGAAGTTCCATCCTCTCTGGGTCTGCGACACACTGTCCCTTTCTGCCTCTTGGGTTACTCATCTTCCTGCCCTTCACCCTCAGCCACTGGAGGCCTCAGTCCAGACACTGTTCTTAGTCCCTTGGATGCTCAGTTGAATTGGGTTTCATTAAACTGGATCAGGGAGTCAGGGGAAGCTGCAAGTAATAAAGAGGCTGGGTGTCTGTGACTTTCCAGTTTGGAGGCCTCACTACTCCCTGCTCCCATCACTCCTCAGTGATCAAAGCTTGCCTAGGTTGACAAAGGTTCTCCACCTTATGACACTGCGAAAGGGGCCCATTTGATTACAAGAAAGTTATTTGCTGTTTCTGCCCAGAGAAGAAAAGAGGAGCCAGGTGACAGCCAGCAAAAGGTGCAGAAACTACAGAAAACGATCTGCTAAGCCTCTCATGCCCCCCTGCTGAAGTGTTTCAGTGCCAGCCAACACTCCTTCTTCCCTGAAAAACAGCAAATGAACTTATTGCCTTTTTGTGCCACCTTTCCTCCTTTCAAACACCATGTTCAAGGCTCCTGGTGTCAACAATAATTTATGTATCAAGAGACACCAGTTTTCCCAGAAGCCTTCAGGGTTTTCTAAACCAGATCACATAGCAAATGATTTCTAGTAGCAGCTTAGAAATTTCCTCTAAGGGCTGCGGAAATAGCTCAGCAGTTTAAGCACCCCCTGGCAAGTGTAAGGATGCAGGTTTGATTCCCGGTACTGCATGCCATGCTGGCCTCAGCCTGGGCTAACTGAGCTGTCCACCAAAACCAAGTATGGCGGCACAGGCCTGTAATTCCAGTGCTGGGAGACTGAGACAGGAGGATCACTATGAGTCCAAGCTGGGTAATGAGACCCTGTGATAAGTTAATAAATAAATAAATACAATGTTTCTTACAAAAAAGAAATTTCCTCTAGGACCTGACTGAGGACTTGATTAGAAAGAATTTGTGTATGCAAAGGAGGTGGCCACCAAGGAGGTGAGCTTGCTCTGCTGCTCGGTCCAGGACAAGGATGCCCTCCACTTAGGACCCACACAGCTCGGGGACTGCTGCATGGCATCTCCCAAAGACCACTCGGAGCACCAACCTATACAGAGACCAAGGCTGCAAAGTGATCGGTGGACCCTAGCTCCAGGACCTGTAAACGTTTTCTGGACTTTCCCGGGTTTAAGTAGGAGTTTTACCTGAAACCTCAAGTTTTCCTATTTTTCTTTAAACATCAGAAGACCTAGGGGTGTGCCCTAGACCATAACATTAAGTAAAATTAGTCCGACGTGCAAGCTTAAAATATTGCGTGATTTCTTTCATATGAGAAACCCAAACTATAAAATAAACAACAAAATAAACAGGAATAGATAACAGGAAACAGGGAGACAGCTCTTTTACCAAAGGGAAGGGGCCAAGTGGTTGGAAGGGTGGGGAAAAAAGGATAAAAATGTGTTCTGTCCGTACACCAACTCCTCACAATAGGTGTGCCCATCATATACTGCAGACATGCACTAAGGAAAATCTTACAAAGAACTCCTCAGCCAAGCGGGACGACCTGGAATTAATTAGCTGGAGTAGAATCAGGACTTCCCTCTCCAGGTGGGGCACAGACCTTCCGGGTGTCGTACTCCTCTCCAGCACTGTTGTCCTACCCAGCCCATCCATCATCTGCCTGGCCCATGGACATGACAGCTTATAACCTCTGCTCCTGTTCACAGGTACTGAAGGCCAAGGGGGATTTGGTCTGGGATTATCTAAATAGCCATTGCATCTGTCTTTACACAGAATCCAGCAGTTCTGCCTCACCACAGTGCACACCAAGGGCTAGGCCCTATCTATCTCAGTGGGCAGCACTCAGCCTCTTAAACCTGCCCCTGAGTTTCCCCTCCCCCTCTTCCCTGAGGCACATAGGGCCTGGAGCTGCTGGGGTATCTTCTTGAAAAATTCCTTTATCAAAGACATTCCAATGCTTCTCCAAATGCTTCCTACTTGTCAAGAATCTGGCTTAAACAGCAGGGGAACAATCTAGCTGCTTGAAATATCATCTATCCCAGGTCCCACTCACTGCAGTGGGACTCCCTACCCAACCTGCAGGCCAGATTCCATGAAGGAACCAGAGAGCCATGTGAAATTGATTTTACAAATCCCTCTATGGATGCTACAGAGCTGTGGCAAATGTGACAGAGGGAGAAAGACAGGTGCAGCTTCCTCTGCGTGGAAGCATTAATGTCCTCAAGAGACAATCATTCACCCTTACTTTGGCCAAGCATTGGGCTCAATCCATGGTCTTTGTTGTTAAAATTTTTATTTAATGGCAAGGCGAGGCAGAAGTCCATAATCAGAGCAGTGCACTGCAGATACACCATCTACTGGTCTTGGTTCCAGATGTGAGAGGGAATGCAAAATTTTGAAATTTTATTGTATTTACATCTTTGGAAAGTAATAGGTTGTATATGCCATGCATTAGGTAGCACCCAGCAGTCTGGGGCAGGTCACCACCAGCAATCCTATTAATATTTCTACAGCAAACCCATGAATACTCATACTAGGTAGAACACGTAGATGATAAATAGTGTCATATCAACTGAGGCCAGAGTTTTCGCCATCAGGTGCAGCAGCTCCAGATCTAAATTAGACTGCTTCCATATACCAAAAGTGAATCTGAAACTGCACACAGGTCCAGGCAAAGGTGTCCTGGAGGAGACGTGCTTGAGCTCAAACCTGAAAGATCAACTGGACAAAAACCAGAGAACCTTCCAGGCTAATGAGCCAGCAACCCGCAGGCACCAGCCCCGGCACCTTGTGCCAGCACCTGGAGAGGAAGGCAAACTCAGCAGGTACTCCCAGACATTGGCCCCTGCTAAGCACACCCAGGGAGGGACCCCACAGGGCACAGGCAAACAGCTCTCCAAGGGTTTTGGTTTTGTTTTGTTTGCTGTGCAGGGCACTGAACGCAGTCTTCCCAAAAACAAAAATGATTTCTTTTTATTTTGAGACAGGGTCTTGCTAAGTCTCTAAATCGCCTAGGCTGCGTTTGAAATTGTGGTCCTCCTGTGTCAAGCTCCCAGCGTGCAGGGCTTAAGGTCTGTGCCCCACCCACACTGGCTCTCTGGCAGACTCTTAACCACAATGAAGATAGAACCTCTGATCTATTTGAGCCATCCTAAGTGACAGCCATTCTGAGTTGTTTCAGAAATAGGAATACAGTTAGCCCTCCTATCAGCCTGTACTATGCAAAGTCGTTATTATTCTCATTTTCAGGTGGAGAAATCAAGGTGCAGAAAAGATTAAAGAAGAAAAAAAAGAGCCTCATCCAAAGTAGAGGCTTAGACAGACCAGAGGGCCTGATGGCAGCGCTGGTGTGCCAACTCTCACCTTGCCTTTGTATGGATCTAGGCATTTGGCCTCACCCTCAGCTGCGCCTGCAGACCCGGGGCCCAGCCTCCTCTCTAGTTCTGGCTGGTGCCTAAACATGCAGGTCACAAATGAGATCCTGAGGCAGAGCACATGAAATGTGACAGGTAAAACAGGAAACAAGGAAAATCATAATTTAAAAACTGTACTTTCAATAAAATTTGCAGCTTCAGGACACAAACACAGTCAAAAGTTCCTAAGGCCCTTCAAAACACAGTAAGCCTGAGCTATCCCCTTCTTCCATAAATGAATCTTGGCCATTCCCTTTTACCTTTTTCATCTGGGAATAAACCATCCCTCTTCACCTATAAAATTTATCTTTCCCTTATGGATGACTACAGCCCTATCGCCTCTGAATGATCCATCACACTTCCCCTGAAGAATGGGCCCTCTCCTTTTATCTGTACATCAAATCCTGTCTTTTCATAGATTGTCAAATCCTACAGATTTCCATACCAAACTCCCCTTAAACACAACCAGCTTATGGTGCAAGCCTCTCCCTTTTGAGGGTAGGCTCTCTATTTCTTTGAGTATGGATTTGTAAAATTCTGTCAAACAAAACCCTTTACTGCCTTTACCGACAGATGTGTTCCAAAAATGTCTGTAATGGAAGTCAGTGAACTATAACCTGCCCTGTGGGTGGGGAGAGTCAGAGTTTCCCATTTGCACTTTGGGGACCTCCTCCAGCCTGTCCAGTGACACTCTCACCCACAAGGACTAGGCCCCCCAGGACAGACTGTCTTAGGGACAGGAGCTAAGTGTTGGGCTTTCACCCCAGGAGGTGGAAATGGCAGAGATGGGCAGTTTGAGATAAGCCTGTTAGCCCTGGGTTCAAAGCCCCTGGGACTCTGTGTCTTATCTGAGAAGTCAATATCTATTTCAGTAGCTTCTGTTTGAGGAGAGATCCAGGGGGTAGGGATAAGGGTTTGGGGTCTGCTGACCAGAGGGTGCCCTCTTCTTGTGTCAATTCCAAAAGGCAGGATTTGGAAATAAAGTCAACAGAGAGTTTTCCTTTATTTCCACATAAACAGTCGTTCCACTGTGTTCAGAGAGAATTGGGCAATGCTGGCCAGAGTTGAGTCAGGCATAAAGTCCACTTTGACGCTTTAGCCCCTCAGCAGTTTCACGTTCCATGTTTCTGTCATCTTGCCTACAGCCCACTTCAGAAAGAAAATGTTCCAGGTCCTTGTGTGTCTGTGTCCCGAACCCTCAAGGAACTACCACAGCACCAGAGAACATTGTGGAACATTTCATCTTGTCCTGCACACCAGGTGTACCCTTAGTATGTGCCAGTGCATCACCAAGCACCCTCTTCTCATAGCCACAGAGTTCTTATGTCAAGGACAACTGCTTTCTAGCCTATGTCAATTTAGAGAGGACTGGAATC
>NW_004524579.1:36902849-36904648 GCF_000260255.1 Octodon degus
TCTTGTTTTCAGCCTTCCAAGCTCTGGGATTACAGGCACCTGCCACCATGCCCAATCTCAATCACTGTATCAGCACACCCTGCGGGCAGGGCTAGCACTGCACACCAGAGATAGAACCCCAGCTGCTGCACTCTGCCTAAGCAGGTGCTTGCGTCCACTGAGCTATCTGGCCGGCCTATCATTTATTTTCAAAACTTGCCAGTTCTTTTTTCTTTTTTCCATATATATAGTTGGTACAAGGTCTCATTATGCAGCTCAGACTTGTAGTGATTCTCCTGTTTTCAGCCTCCCCAGCGCTGGGATTACAGGCCTGTGCCACCATGCCTGGACTTGGTGGCCAGCTCATCATGCCCAGGGGCTGGGCTGGCATGGAATGTGGTTCTGGGGATCGAACCCCACTCTCTGCACTTGCCTAAGCAGGAGCTTAGTCTGCTGAGCTATCTTGCTGGCCCTCACAGTTCATCTTGATCTTCCATTCAGCCATTCACTTACTCACTCATTCATTTAATCATTCATTCTTTCATTCTGGAGCATCATCTTGGAGTCAAGGAAGGGGCTACAACCTTGTATGAACCCATGGCAAGAGCTCTAGCAGTGCCTTTTTTGTTGTCTCTGTTCTCCTACCATTCTTCCCTGGTTCCTACGGAGCCTTTCTTCTGGCTTCAGAAATGTCTGAGCACTGTCACAATCCCCACAAGCCTTCAGCTGTCACCTACACAATAAGGCCCCCCCCAAGTGCCTGAAGCAACTAAAATAAAAATAGCAGTCTACCATCAGCAGAAGAAAAAAAATGCATTGGGAATGTTCTAGAGTTTAGAGCAGACCCAGGCAGTTCAATAGGAAGTGATTCTTCCCTTAGGAGAACCTGTGTGCACAACAGACCCAAGCCAGCTCTGCTTCCATGCCATGGAGGTTTAATTGATCTGGAAGCTGTGGGGGGTACTGCCAGGAAGCACAGGGCAGCTTTCTGCAAAGTCCCCAAGTTCCTGAGTGTCAACAGCACACAGCAAATTAGCCAAGGGATGATGTTCTGGTGAGGTCTTGGCTCCCTCTTCAAATGCAACTTGTCACTCCAGACAGCTCACATACAAACAAGGACAACTGAGACTATGTAAGCACAACACTTACATTATTAAGCGATTGTTCTGTCACATATGGTTGGAGATTGGGTTATCAGAAAGTTGTTGGGAACGGCTGGCGTCTGCTCATGTTATCTGCGGCTTTGCGAAGAACTTGAGCATGGGGGAGTTCAGGTGAGCCCATGGGGCCTCGGCAACATTGCAAGCCACCATCCACTCATTAGCAGCCGCAATAAGATTCAGCTGCCTGGTGGGGCACCGGCCCCACCTGCTCCGAGGCGGGCTTTCAGTGTGTGGCAGCTGGGCAGCTGCTGAGCTGAACTGAGCTGAGCTGAGCTGAGCTGCTACAGGCCAAGCTCTGGAAGGCAATGTCATGTTTTGCTCCTAGGTGATTAAGGTGCAGCATGTTTTTCTACAACTTGTTGGATAGTGCCATTCAGGACAAATCAGTGCATTAAGAGACCCTCTTTAGCTGGGCCTGTTGGCACGCATTTGTAATCCTAGCACTCTGGGAGGCTGAGGCAAAAGAATCAGAACTTTAAGCTCGGCTTGACCAACTTAGAATCTTAGAGGAGCCATGTCTAAAAAAGGGGGGGCAGAGGTATAGTTCAGTGCAAAGGCCTGGTTTCTAAGCCTCAATACTGAAATAACCAAAAGAAAAAGCAGAAGAGAGAGAGAGAGAGAGAGAGAGAGAGAGAGAGAGAGAGAGAGAGAGAGAGA
>NW_004524579.1:36904748-36915592 GCF_000260255.1 Octodon degus
AAAAGAAAGAGAAGAGAGAAGGAAAAGGAGAGGAGGAGAGAGGAGGGGATGGGAGGGGAAGAGAGGAGAGGAGAGAAGAGGAAAGAAAGGAAAGGAAAGAGACTCATTCCATGAATCAGATCATGTTTCTTACTCTGGCCCATTTTACTAGCAGGGCTGGCCATTGTGCTCCGTAGTGATTAACATGGATCAGAAGGACCACAACTTGACCTCAAAGGGAACCCACACAAGGATTCTGCTGACCGTGGCTGGGAGAGAAGAGGAAGCCATGAAAAGCACAAGACAGATACAAAAAGAAAACAGTATGGAGCCTGGAGGACTCTGCCTGCCCAGCCCCTGGGCAGAGCAAAGGGTGGGTGGACGATTCCCCAGGACCCGAGCTGGGAAGCCAGGCTCAGCTGCTAACAAGCAGAAGGAGCTGCTACTGGGGATGTAGCTTCAAGGTGACAAAAGATTTTGAGTTTAAGACAGAACAATGATCTTAAAGAGCCAGAGGCAGTGTTTATAGTGTGAAGATTCTGCAGATCTACTGAAAATAAATTACCCCCAATAGACCTGTCCCTGGCATGTGGCTCCCTATCTCCATGGGACATCACATAGCAGTGTTTCTGAAAAGCAAAGTGCTGAACAGTTGGAGTGAAGCCTTGTCCCTTCTTATACTGGAATGCCAGGGCAGTTGGGTGGAGTTGGTTAAGAAGCCTCCATCTACAGAGTGGTGGTATACTTTTTTTTTTCTTCTCAAATTGCTGCTTTCAACTGGCTTGTCCATAATCTCACTTCACTGTTCTTGATGATATTTGGGAAGATTCTGCCACTTATCCTTCTTAGGATGTGTCCAGGTTCTTCAATGACTGAAAACCTTCTGTCCCATGGCTATGGACAGATGCTGTGGCTCACTTCTACCTCTTCTCTGCCTCTCTCCTCTGATATTGGGGACAAAAAAAAGGCCAGATGACTGAGTGCTCTCACTTGCTGGCGGCTTGTGAGAAGCAGGAGTTCTGTCTGTATCTTCTCAAGGAAAGTTCTGGAATCCTGCTGGGCTGAGTCATGGGTGTGGTGTTTGGCCTCACTCAGGCTCTCTGTCACTAGGAACCTCCCCACAAAGGGCACCTTGTGTCTTTTTAGTCCAGACTGGGATGTGCAAGTCCTGAAGTCCCTCTGTAAGCACTCCATGCAAGAACAAGGTGGGAGGAAGTCTCTGTGAGAAGCCTGACTCTTCCACAGCTGATCTGCTGACTTTCTGGCTTCAAGTAGGGACACCTTCACTCATTGTGCCTGGGACCAAAGCTCTCTCAGGTTCCAGGACTCCTTTCTCCAGGATTTATCAGCTATGGAGACCAACTGTCCTTCCATGGGCCTGAAATGTCAGCCCTTCATTCATTCATCCTCCTCCTCCTCTTCTTCCTCTTCCTTCTAGAATCTAGGTCTTCGAGAGGAGGTGGGCCATGACATCAAGCTTCATCCTCAAGGCTAAAGAAGAAGCAGTTCCACATGGACAATCTAAGTTACGGTCGGTGCTTGTGGCCCAGACAATGACTTAGAGGTTGCCGAGGAAGCATCATTCTTCATCTTCCATTTCACAAGTTCAATCATCCTTCCAGGCCCCAAGAAGAGGCTGGAAAGATCCATGAACTAAAAATGGCATCCCCGCCCCCTCAGCCCTCCAGAGTAACAGTGTGGGGAACCAAGGGAGCTGGGTATTTCTGCAACTCTGTGGAATGGGTGGCAGTAGAGCTCCCCAGCCTAGACAGCTGCCCAGTGCAAGCAGGAGAGCAAGTCGTCCACTAAGGGCTGGGAGCACCTTGGTGCTAGGCCACGAGAAGCCCCTGATCACATGCCAGCATCTTGGCTGAGTGTGACCCATTTATTCTTTCACATTTTATTTATTTATTATTTCTATTTTTTGGTACTGGGAATCAAACTCATGACCTCGTCGAGCTTGCCAGGCAGGTGCTGTGCCACTGAGCTGTATCCCCAGCTCCCCATTTTACCATTTTAATTCAAACTAATAGTCCCAGTAATAGAACCAAGTGGAGAACTGGACACGTGGCACATATCTGGAATCCTAGCGTTCTAGTGGCCAAGACTGGAGGGTCAGAAGTTTAAGGCCAGCCCAGGCTATGCAGCAAGCTCAGTGACTTCAAGGCTAGCATAAGGACCCGGTAATGAGACCCTGTCACAAAAGATACTAGCAATAAAATAAAACAGAAAATGATCAGACAGCAAATCTTATAAGATTCCTTATACTTGCTTTACTGACATTTTAATGATATGGTTTTAAATTGAAATTATAAAAAGGACTGCAGGAAGAAGTCTCCCGGCAACTCCTAAGCCTCAAGACGCTCATCCTCTTTCTCACAGCAACCACTGTGATCCCTCCCACTGGTAAGCACAGTTTATTCTCGTCTGTTTTTATTGAAGTAGCAGAATGTGACGTGTGTTGCAGAGTAAACAGCTTGTTATACTTAGTAAAGCTGAGAATGTTCTAAGAGTTGTTAAAAGAATAGTAGATCTTTGAGACTGTTAATTGCTTTGACTTTTTTTTTTAACTGAACATTTCTTTCAGTGACTCTGGAGTATTTCCTTTTATGAAAATACGCTATTAGGTCAGTATCTTTTAAATAGGTATCTAGCATTCCCAGGCATCGTTCTGTAATGAACACTGTATTTTTTTACATATTTGTAGGATGAATTTCTAAAAGTAGAACTGTCTGAGAAAAGGCATGGGCATTTATACCTTTAATGGCTATTATTTGCCTTTTGGATAGCCGTGTGCTCCTGCCAGCGGTATAGGCGCAAGCCTGCTCCTCACACCCGTGCCATCCGGCGGAAAACCAGTGTCTAGAAAGCAGAAGCAAGGAAGCCCCAGGGTAGGAATTCTGGGCCCTTCTTGGTGTTCTTTGAGGGCTTGTAGGGCTTGGGAGACACTGAAAGTCACTGCAAGCTGTCCCAGAGGAGCAGACGGGCTGCCTCAAGGGTCTGAGGGCTCTGAGACCAGTTCTCAGTCACCTGCCTCTCAGTCCTGCTCCTGTGGCACCACCAGAAAATACCTGTACTCTCAGTCACCCTGCGCTGATGTCAAGACATACCGCTTCTCCCAAAGGCAGGTAAAGTCCTGGGGTGGGAGAGGCCCACATGCTCAAAGGCAGTCAGCCGCTCAAGCTCACTGCGGTGGCCCTTGATGGTCGAGCACACAGCTCGTGTGGGGTCGGCTGTACCTACTTTGCTCTCTGCTGATAGGGGTCCAGCTGTCCAGCCAGGTTGTGAGATCTGAGAAAGAAGCTCAGAAAGTGATATGTGCAGCTAAGTAAATGGCTTTTTATACTTAATAAAACTTTGAGACTATTTGTGTTAGTTGATACATTGTGTCAACTTGGCTGAATCAGCTCGGGCAGCGTGGGGGCCTCGCCCCGCAGGTGGGCAGGGCCCTGGAATTGAGAAAGGCAGGAAGCCACCCTGCCTGGTTTCCTGCTGCCCCACTCTGCTTCCGTGGAGAAGTTTTAGTCTTCGAAGGAGCTTGATCTCTGCAGCCGCGCCACTTTGGAGGAGCTCCGATCTGCGCTGGTCTTCGCAGTCAGCGCAGAAGGAAGAGAGAGGCTTGACGGACGCCACTGCAGCTGCTGCTCCTCCTCTGCTCTTCATTGTTTTCTGCTGTGTGAACTGCTGTTGTTTGCCTTGGAGCCAGCGGAATATGGACTGAACCCTCCAGTAACTGTGAGCTAAATAAACCTTTCCTTCCTTCATTTTGAGTGTCTGGTATTTGTCCCAGCAACGAGTAAACAGTAACTAAGACACTATTCTAAGAGTTATCTGTCTCTTTGCTGTCCGTCCTTTCCTGTCTGTCGCTGTCCCCTGCAAAGGGGGTCTGATTAACTGGGGCCCCTGGAACGGACCTTTGACTTTTGTCTTTTGATATTCTGGTCAATAAAAACAGACTTTTTTGTAGCTTTCTTTTCATTTACTTATTTATCTAAAAGAGAATAAAAATTAGAAAAAAAACATTTGAAGTGATACAAAATTTCAAAACAAGGTAATAGGAAATCAACAGTGGCTGTTATGTTGCATGTGTTATCTTCAAAGTAGTTGTTTGGATTACCAGATGTAAGCATGTAAAATTGGTCAAAAACATTAAGCATGAACTATTCCTTATAATAAATTAGTAGAAATTAGTAGTACAATTATCTTAGCATGCATATATATATAATTTTTCCCTTCCTTCTTTTCTCCTTTCCCTAGCAGTTTCTTTCTCTTTAACAGTATCTATTTTTTTATTTAGTCTTTCAGTTTCTTACATGAGGGAGACAATATGATGTTTGCACATGCAGTACTGATTTATTTCACTTGTGAGTATGGTCTGTAGTTGCATCCATTTACCTATAAAAACCTCAAGTTTATCATTATTTATAGCTGAGTAATACTCCATTGTACAAAAATATCACATCGTCTTTATCCATTCCTCAGTTGATGGGCTTCTGGGTTGTTTCCAAGATTTAGCTATGACAAATTGTGCTGCTATCTAAACATGGGTGAACATATATCAGCTCTCATCCTATTGAAAAGTTTTTGCACATCAAAAGAAATCACCAGCAGAGTAAAAAGAAAACCTATTAGTCACCTATAAGTGGCTATCATCAGGAAGCCAGCCAGAGGGGCTGTGCAGAAAAAGAAATGCTTCTACACTATTGGTGGGAGTGCAGACATGTAAGAACCACTGTGGAAATCAGTGTGGAGATTCCTCAGAAAACTGGGATTGGAGGTCACATTCAACCCAACTCTTCCCCTTGTCGGTATTTTCCTAGAAGAATTGAAAACATCTCTTTGTAGCTTTCTGAGGACAAGATTGGTAGTTAACCTTATTCAGTTCCAGGACATTTTTTTAGTTAAAGTCTGCCACATTTCTGTGGAGTTTAACAGTGTGGAGTGTCATACCTACCTCATGATGTCCTTTCTGAGCAACAGGCAGATATGGCCTGCTTTCCTGGTAAGGAATGACAGAAACAGCTGCAAGCAATTTAAAGATTTCCCAGTGTACCTTCATGTCTGTGACAACTCCTCCCTGCCCAACATGCCCCCCCCAGTTGCTCCCACAGTGTGGGTGGTGTGTGGTGCAGTTGGGGGGAAGAGAAGCCATGATGCAGAGAACTAGAAACTAAACACATCCATCACAGTATAACTGAATCAGAAAACCCCCAGTGGCAGAGCTCCAGGGTGGTCAGTTCACCAAAAGAGAAAACCAAAGCCAACCAAGTAGGTGGTGGAACTCCTCACAGAGCAGTCAACACCAGCCAGAGCCAGTCTCCACTGACAGGATGGGATACCTCTGTGGTTGTACAGATTTTTTGGACATTGGCCTTTTTGCCATTTCGCAGACGTTGACATTTTTGCTTCATGGCTGAACAATTCCTGTTCACCTTAAAGCTTGCTGTAATGCCAGCCCTGCTGTTGACTTGGGCACCACAGGTTTCTGGAAGGCTGGAAGGCTTTTCCTCATTTCCCAGTCCAATGAAATTAACTATAGCCCCATGAGCTGAGGCTCCGTCCAGCCTCCAGCAGCAACGTGTGCCTTGGCAGATGTGTCCCAGATGCTCATCAACACCAAAATACACTTCAGTCACATTGGCTAAGAGGAATGTTCTTTAGTTTGACCTCAAATTTTCAAAAAAGATTATTGATAGTCTAAGAAAGTACAGAAATGGTTATTTAATGGGAACCATACTTGGCTTTTTCCATTTCTCTCCTTTCCCCTTCTTTCTAGCCAGTAACTCCTGTGCAGCCTGCCAGTACCATCTTTGCCCATCCAGCCAGGTCTTGAGTGGTTACTTCTGTTGCTTTAGAATTGTATTTTGTGGGAGAAGGTTAAATTTCTTCAGTGATAGTAATAGTAGGGATAACTGATACCTAATATATATGGATCTTTTTTGTTTCTTTCTTTCTTTTTGTTGTTGTTGTTTATTTCTGATACTTCTGAGAAGAGAAATTCCTAAATACCTCAGAAATGAGGACAGACAGGAAAGAGGATCATACATACCCATTAGCTTTTTTTTCCAAGAAACAAATTTTTTCAATGTTATTTGTACATGTTTTCAGTTCATATAGTTTATCATTGCCTTGGAGACTGGGTACATGTACCTATTGCAGCATGTGTCTTTCTCCTTCTAAAATCTTCTTCCCTCCCCATCTTTCCCCCACGCCTCCCTCTTTCAGTTCCCCTTTCCAATTTTTCATACTTGTTAATATGATTTGTCTGATGGTATACTGATATTATTTCTGTTACTGCATACAGAGTTCCTATTAACTGGGTTTGTCAGCTTCTGTACATGGCATCTTTATTCTTATTCCCCCCTCCTCCTCCTCCTGTTCCCTCAGACCTCTTCTCTGTTGTAAAAGATCTGTCCCCTTGTCTGTTTCTTTTTATCATTTTCTTTGTTTGTATTTTCTTACTCAGATCAGAGATACCAGGTGGTATTTAAACTTATGTAGGCTAGGGAGATGGCTCAGTGGAATAAGCACTTCCCTGGCAAGCGCAAGGGCCTGAGTTCAATCCCTGGTTCTGCCAGAAAGAAGGAAAAAAAAAAAAAAGAAAGAAAGAAAAAAAAACCCTTATGTGTCTGCTTTATTCACTGAACATTCCAGACGCATCCATTTTCCTACAAATGTCTGCAATTTGTAATTCTTTATAGCCAAGTAGTATTCCATTATATATCAATACCACATTTTATTTATCTAGTCATCTGTTGATGGTTATTCAGGCTGTTTCAATGATTTAGCTATTATGAATTGTGTTGCTAAAAAAAATAGTATGCAAGTATTGCTGTAGTAGGATGATTTAAACTCTTTAGGGAAGGTACATAGAAAGGGGAGAACTGGGCCATATGGAATTTCTAATTTTAATTTCTTGACAAATCTCCATAGTGATTTCCATAATTGTTTGCATTCCCACCAACAATGCAGGAGAGTTCCTTTTTTCACCACAGCCATGCCAGCATTTGTTAATATTTGATTTCCTAATGATTGTTATTCTTTCCAGACTAAGATGAAATCTCTTAGCTTTGCTTCAATTTGCATTTCTTTAATGGCCAGGAATGTTGAGCATTTTTTCATGTATTTGTTGACAATTTATATTTCTTTCTCTGTGAAGTGTCTGTTGAATTTTCTTGCCCATTTCTTGAGTGGGCCTTTCATCTTAAGTGTTTTCATTTTTCTGAGTTCTTTGTATATTCTGGACATTAGTTTTTTGTCTGAAGAGTAGCTGGCAAAATTTTTCCCCATTCTGTAGATTATCTCTTCACTCTACTGATTGATTCTTTTGCTGTACAGAAGCTTTTTTAGTCTGATATAATCACATTTGTTGATTCCTGTCACTATTTTTTTTTCAGGAAAGGGTCTCACTATGTAGTTCAGGCTCTCTTTGCACTCACTATGTGACCTGGGCTGGCCTTGAACTTGGGACAATCCTCCTGTCTCAGCCTCTGAGTGCTGGGATTTCAGGAATACATCACCATGTTTGGCTTTGGTACTATTTCTTGTGTGGTTGAGGTTCTGTTTAGAAAATCCTTTCTGACATCTATGTCTTAAAGTGTTTTACCTAATTATCTGTCAGTAGGCTTAGTGTTTCTATTTTATGTTTAGATCTTTGATCCATTTTTATTTTAACTTAGTATATGGTGAGAGATAAGGGTACAGTTTCAATCTTCTACACACAAATAACCAGTTTCCCCAACACCACTTGTTGAGTAGGCTATCTTTCTTCCAACACATGCTTTTGGATCTTTTGTTTGCAAATATCAAATACTTAAATATGTTTGAGAGATTTCTGTGTCTTCACTTCTCTTTCATTGATCCATGTATCCACTTTTGTTCCAGTACCATGCTGGTTTTATTCCTATTGTCTTGTAGTATAGCTTGAGGTCAGGTATCCTATATGTCTTGCTTTGCTCTTATTGTTCAGAATGGCTTTTGCCATTCTGGGTCTGTTCTGGCTCCATATGAATTTTAGAATTGTTTCTTCCTAGATCTCTAAAGTATGCCATTCGTATTTTGATTAGAGGCTGAATTCCAAAGAATAAAGGTCCCATGTTAATATTTCAGACACCAGATTAGAACAGTATGTAGAGACAAAGGAGAGAGAAGAAAGTGGAAGATATTTATTGCGTTTTCCATATTGCTATTAAAAGATGGCCCAATTATACAACAATTATGTTTCCATCCCTCCCCCTTCTTGTGTTTCCCCCTTCCGTCCCTCTTTCCTTCCTCATTCTTTTCTTCCTTCCTTCCCTAAAGACAGTGAAGTTTAATGTATACGATAGCCATATTTTTCACTGTCAGCTATTTTTACTTATAAACATGAGGAAACTACATTATAATAGTTTTGGTTTTGTTTATGGGATGGAAAAAGTAGGAGATAGATGATCATAAGAGAAAAACATGAACTTTATGTTTTAGATGGAAGTGGTTTTCAAATTTCTTATTTGTATTTATTCAAATATAATTTGCATACTATAAAACATCTTTTAAAGAGTATAATGAAGTGAAATTATGTCTATGAAATTCACAAATTGTGTACCTCCTACCTAGTCTAATTCTAAAACATTTTATCACTCTCCCCCCAAAAAAACCCTGCATCCATTAGCAATTGCTCCACATTCCTTCACGTTATATAGCTTTCCATTTTCAAAGCTTCCAAAATGAGAATGAAGTGCTTTCAAATTAGGAAATGTTAAGAACATTTCAAATCAAACTGAAAACTTATATACACTAGCAGTTCCATAACAGGTGCTTCGGGTGCCACACAAACCACATGGAAGGAATCTGTCACAAAAGGCAACAAAAAGAATGGTCATGGAAGCTCCCACTTCCTTCTCTACAAATGTCTAGGAAATTCCCCTATAAGAGTGAAAAGCTTTAAAGTAAATGAAGTTATTTAACGTTATGAAGACTTAAGGCTGGCAACCTGAAGGAAGAGGATTTAGTCTTGAAAATCCCTGTGTACTTGGGCGTGGTGGCACACACCTGTAATCCTAGCACTCAGGAGGCTGAGGCAGGAAGGTTGTTGCAAGTTCAAGACCTGGGCTACAAAGTGAGCTCAAGGCCCATCTGAACTGCATCACAAGATCCTATTCTAGTTCCAACTTCCAAAAAAGCCCCCCCCCACAAAAAAAAAAAAAAAAACAACACAAAGAATGAAAGAAGAAGAAAGAAAGAAGAAAATCCCTTTGCAGAACTTCTTTATCCATAGCTTCCAGAAAATCCAAGAATGGCTTCCAAGACTGGAGTGCAGGAGGAAGCCAATAGGTGACCCAAGGACCAGTGCAGTGCCTGATTGTCCCACTAACATCCCAACCATAGGACTCACTCTCCAGGACACTGGCGCCACCACCATAATAGTAACACAGCCACTTCTCTCTCCCTGTGCCCTCACTGCCACATCCCTGACTCCTCCCACCTCTAAATGGTCAAACCCCTGGGGAAGGAGGGCCTGACTGATGCGTCTGTCATCATTGCCCCTCACATTCCCATAAGCCTCTCTCCAACACAAGCACTGCCAACCACCTGTGGCTGCAGGCAGCAAAAGACGCCATTCTAGAAGTTCCTGTCCCCAAACTCTCCAGCAAAGATGCTGTCCTTAGCAAGAACTGGGGTAATGAAGGACGTACTAGCTGTATACTGGCTGTATTGGCCCCAAAAAGGAAGTGCTGAAGGCCAAAGGAGCCAGCTGGCCAATGTCAATACTGAGAGATCAACCTTGGAGTCAGAAGATCTGGTTCCAGTTTGAGCTCCAGCTCAAAGTGTGTGACCTTGGACAAATTATTTATCTTCTACTTCCTCCTTGGTAAAAAGGGAATGCTAATAAAACCTTGGGGGAAGTTCGAAGATTTACAGGAATAATGTACATTCAGTACCTAACACAATGCCTGCCTGGCCCATAACACTAAACACTGTGATCATCATGGTTGTGGATAAAAGGCAGGCTCAGTTGCTTGTATCAACAGAACTTATGGCCAGACACAGATGCAAGCTTTATTCACTGTCTACTAAATGTGTTTGTTTTCTCTTCTAGTTTTTTGGTCTTACCTAGCACAGTCTTACCTGAACCTTTGTTGGTACTGTGAACCATGTTTCTGGAAGTGAGAATTTATGCACTTTCCGATAATCCATTCACAAAAAGAGTGTTCTTTGAATTTAACAGCTTAACAGGTCTCAGGTCCTTATTCTATCCTTGCTGTTAGTGCCAACCCTTGTTGTTGTTGTTGTTGTTGTTGTTGTTGTTGTTGTTGGCGGCGGCAATATTACCATTGGACATTTTCTGCTGTGCACGGTGGCTTGAATTCCAACAACTAGCTAATGCGCAGCAACAGCACCTTTCATACCAATAAACATTATGTGCACAAGCTACCAGCATTAAGGGTGTCCTTGTCAGATGTAGATTTTAAAACAAAGTCTTCCACACAGACATAGACTACCAATCAGCATCAGGCATTAAATGATTGATGCAGTGGTGAAAATATTAATACAAATATTTTAAATAGTATTCTATTATTTTAGCAAGCTATTTACATGGTTCACTACATTCTACCAAAATATTACCTGAAATCCAATCAATAAAAGCCCAGTCCTTTGCTTTGCATTTATCCTTTTCATGTTCGCCCAGAGGCTCCTCTTTCCAAGTGCACATCCCTGAGGAAAGTTGTGGCACTACGGCCCTAAGTCTTGAAAACCAACATTACCTCCAACTACCCTAGCTTCTACCTAAGATCAGCTTTTGTCAGGACTTTCGTAGTGGGCAGGGCTCATCTTTGTCCCTCCCTCTTCATCCTTGATAACCAAGTCCTGAAATCCACGACTGC
>NW_004524579.1:36916257-36917770 GCF_000260255.1 Octodon degus
TCAGAAGGCTAAGTGGAGTGTTTGAAGCCAGCCTGCAGCTGGATAGTAAGGCCCTGTCACAAACAAATAAGCAAAGAGAAAATGTATACTGATTGAAAGTTGCATGGGATTCAGTAGAACACTGAGGGAACTGTGTATTTCATCGGTGCTGAAGTACCCGATAGATTCACAGGTGTGGTGCACGTGGGATTCTCTGGCCCTACAGCACCTGGGAGACTACCCTCCCCATGTTGCACCCTGTAGGAGATGAGGCCCTTCAGCAGACAGGGGACCTTAAGAAGGCTTGGAGTCCAGATTTTCTAAATTCACAATCTTGCCTAGAGATGGATCAATTCCTAAAGATTAATGAAAACTAAGAATGTCCTCTAATAAGAGAGCTCACAAGAGGCTCCCATGACTTTCTACTGGCTCCACTGCTCTCCGGGGTCATTCCTCATGTGGATCTCACCAGAGACTCTTAGCTTCCCTCCTGTCGTTCTCCATCCCCTATTCTCACTCACTGTCAGCTAAGCGATCTTGTTGAAATACCGTGACCCTTTCTTGATGTTAGAGCTGCAGCTCCCACTTTTGCCTGTGTGAGCCGCTGCACACCATGGTCTCGAGGTAGGGCTTCTCCACTGCCGCTGTGCAGCTGCCACAGGTGCTCACCTTGGATTCCATTTCAAGCCATCACACCTGCTGCTCCCTCTACCTGACAGCTCTCCCGTCCATTCCTGGGCCTAGACAATTCCTGTCTTCATCCTGAGACTAGACTCCATATCAAGAATCTCTTCTTGGAAGATGCTCTACTGGATTCCACCAGTCAGGACCACCTCATTATACCTACCTGCCACCCCAGCCACCAGGCTTGCAGCTCCCTGAGCTGTCCAGCTCCTTTCCAGGAGGAAGTCAAGACTCCCCTCATCCAGCCGTGCATGGCTCTGGCTGCTGAGTGTCGAAGTCCTTTGCCTCCAAGTGGAGGTCACTTTAGAGCTTTACTCTGACATCAGGTTAGCCAGGCTTTGTGCAGAAATTGTAGTCATTCACTGCACTTTGCCTTGGCTTTGGAGGGCAGAGTCTTCCTGCGTCTACTGTTAGGATCATCAGTTGTGGAGTTCTGCTTCCAATGATGCTTCCAAACAATTAAAGAACATCAAGGTAAAAATCCCAGATTCTAAAGCACTCTTCACACTAGGCCACTCCTCAAAGGAATTACCATCAATTATTCCTTTTTCAAGTGTCAAAGAGATAAAAGAGTATGCTTTCATTACCAAATAGATTTATATGCAAACAAATCTATGCATATAAGTATGTATTCAAATCCTTTTTATTTGTATCAAGTTTGTTCTGATGTATTTTGAACATAGGATTAACTATCATCCTTTCCCCAGTCCCTGGTCTTGACTATTTCTTTTTCTTCTTAAATATCTGCATAGCATTGTGTTATATAGCTATATTAGTTACCTAATCAGTCCACCATATAGATATTTCTCTTGCTTCAGTACTGTATTTTGCTCTTATGAAAGTATAATAA
>NW_004524579.1:36918780-36919730 GCF_000260255.1 Octodon degus
TATATATAGTTTTTTTAACTGCCAGGACTCAGCCTGTGGCTACAGTCCCTCAGCCCCCTTGAGACCTCACAGCTTCACCAAATTGCAACAGCTGATCTTCATCTTAACAGCGCTAGATGGGATTTTCTCCCATTCACAAATTCAGCCATAGAGCCAATATCCTTGAGATTAATTTAATTAATTTTTTCCCTAGGTCAAAATTCTTGTCTGAGCTATTGAGTATTCCTTAATGCTCTTTCTATACCCTGTATCAAAGAAGATATCTCATAAATGCAGACATCAAGTCTAATCACAGTCTTGCTCTCAAAAGATAAACATCTATTTGAATACTGTTTCTAAACCTTTCTGGGGAAAACCTGCTTCTCTGTGTGCTTGGCCTTCAGAGTGCAACACCTCTAGCTGAACCACTTCTGAGCTGTTGGACTTTGCCGTGGCCTGTGAAATAGCTGCCACTGCCCAGGAGTGGTCAGCTGCACAGGTGACTGGTGGGAAGGCTGCAGCCATGGCACCTGGGGGAATTCAGCGTCTGCTGCTCTAACATCACAGGACTTTCTCCCGTGATTGATGTTTGCTTATCTGTTTATACTGAGGATCTAACTCAGGACTTCACACTTGCCAGGCAGGTGCTCCACCACTGAGCTCTATACCTAGTCCCTCTCCCATGATTTTAAAGTAATACTCTTTGGGATTTTAAAGTTTGTGAAATGTTTCATATGTATAAGCCCAGTGCCTTTGTACATAGCAATACAGAGGGTAGTCAGACAATATGGTTTCCACATTTTTATACAGAAATATAAAGTCAAGGGACAAGGCTTTTTTTCATAATTTTATTGAGAGATAAATAGCAATGAGACAGTTTCAAATCAAATTGGTAGGACAGTTTCAATAATTAACACATTGCATACTCTCTTCCTAGTGGTTATTTGCTGTACAAGATGCAGACATGATAT
>NW_004524579.1:36920332-36944903 GCF_000260255.1 Octodon degus
TGAAAGCCTGAGAGAATGTTTTCTCTCCATGTGACTCTCCTTAGGCACACTCTACATCATCGATCACTTTCCTCTTTGGCCCCATAATCTCCTTGTTCAGAAACTTTGGGACACTACTGAGGTACATGATGTTACAGTACAAGTTCTCATACGGGACAAGGCTTTTGTACAAGGTACAAGAGGACAAAAATGGTAGTGTGTATGTGTGCATGTGTGTGTGTGGTACTGGGGATCCAACCCAAGGCCTAATGCTTGCTCTACCACTATACTACATCCCCTTTTAAAAAAAAAAAAGAAAGAAAGAAAGAAAAAAAAAAAAAGAAAAAAATTTAATTTAAGCTAGAAAAGATCTCAAATTATGTAGGCTGGCCATGAATTTATGATCCCCCTATCTCTGCCTCCTGAGAGTACATATGTAACTGCACGCTTGCCTCCAATATCTATCTTTTGATTCTGATCATACTGTATGTTTCCCCCAGGTCTCACTGTTTATCCTGTTGACAGTGATTTTCATACAATAAAAGAGCTAAGGTCAAGGCCAGCCAGATAGCTCAGAGGATTAAAGCACCTGCTCAGGTAGATACAGGGACTGGGGTTCAATCCCCAGCGTGCCCTGTTGGCCCTGGCCCCAGGGCACACTGAGACTGCGCTTGAGACTGGGAGTGGTGGCACACACCTGTGTAATCCCAGCACTTGGGAGGCTGAAGACAGGAAGATCATTACAGTCAAATCTGTATAGTGAGACCCTGTAGACCCTGTACTAAATATATTTAAAAAAGAGCTAAAGCCAAATAAAAATCCTTTTCCTAAAATAATTATGTGCTCGAGGATTAATTCAAAAGAATCTTCTAAGTGAGCTGATCACCTCAGTGGATTAACACAGGGTCCTGCAGACTCCTAGAACACACTGGGGTTAGGATGGCCAAAGATAGCAAAATTTATATTTCATATAAAATAAATATTTTGGAAACTTAGTTCTCTTTCCCATCTTGCAAGATGGTGGGTGAAAAAACTGAGAAGCTAGACCCTTAAGAGAAGAAACCCGAAGCCAAGAAGGCTTCTGCCAGTGGTATTGGTAAAAAGGGGGGCAGGGCCAACAGGGCACGCTGGGGATTGAACCCCAGTCCCTGTATCTACCTGAGCAGGTGCTTTAATCCTCTGAGCTATCTGGCTGGCCTTGACCTTAGCTCTTTTAGTACACAAAAATCACTGTCAACAGGATAAACAGTGAGACTTGGGGGTGAAGGAAAAAAAAAAAAAAAAGTCCAAGAAGGGGCAGCCCCACTGCAGCTAAAATCCTGTTCTGGTGAGAAGAATTGGTAGATACTCCTGATCTGCCATGTATTCCAGAAAGGCTTTGTACAAGAGAAAGTACACAGCTGCTAAATCAAAGGTTGAGCAGAAAAATGACAACGTTCTTGCTACGATCACAAAACCAGTCAGTGGGGACAAGAATGGAGGTACCCAGGTGGTTAAGCTTCAAAAAATGCCTAGATACTACCCTACTGAAAATGTGCCCCGAAAGCTCTTGAGCCACAGCAAGAAACCACTCAGTCAGCATGTGAGGAAACTTCAAGCTAGCATCACTCCCGGCACCATCTTGATCATCCTCACTGGACATCACAAAGGCAAGAGAGTGGTCTTCCTGAAGCAGCTGGCCAGTGGCTTGCTGAGTGTGACTGGGCCTCTCAGTCTTAATCGTGTTCCTCTATGAAGAACACACTAGAAATTTGTCATTGCCATTTTCAGAAAAATTGATATCAGCTGGGGCTGGGGAGATGGCTCAGTAGAATAAGTGCTTGCCTGGCAAGTTCAAGGCCCTGAGTTCAATCCCCAGTTCTGGAAAAAAAAAAAATGATATCAGCAAAGTGAAAATCCCCAAACACCTCACTGATGCTTACCTCAAGAAGAAGAAGCTGCAGAAACCCAGACACCAGGAAGGCGAGATCTTCGACACCAAGAAAGACAGATACCAGATTTCAGAGCAGCGCAAGGTGGATCAGAAAGTGGTGGACTCATAGATTTTAACAAAAATCAAAGCTGTTCCTCAGCTCCGGGGCTACCTGTGATCTGTTTTTGCTCTGACAAATGGAATTTATCCTCATAAATTTGTGTTCTAAATTTCTTAATTAAGACCTAATTAAATAAATGATACATTTTTTTTAAATGAATATTTTGAGGGCTGCAAGATAGCTCCATGGACTAAGTGCCTGCTTAGGCAAGTGAAAGGACTAGGGTTCGATCCCAGGCACCACATGCTATACTGGTCCCACCCCTAGGCACACTGAGCAGGTCATCAAGTCTGGGTGTGGTGGCACTGGGGAGCTAAAAACAGGAGGATCACTGCAAGTCTGAGCTGCATAGTGTGACCCTGTACCGACCACATACATTTTTTTTAAAAAAAGAATATTTTGTATAAATATGCCTGATTATCGCAAATATTGCATGGGACATGCTTATATTAAAAACTTTTGCTGTTTATTTGAAATTAAAATGTAACTAGTGTCCTATATTTTCACTTGCTAATTTCAGAATTCTAGTTGCAAGAAAGAGTTTGTCAGTAGATAGAAGATTTTGACCTTCTAGGCCTAAGAATGTGCTGGCTGATTGTAGCAGTAACTTCTCAATATAGAAACAAGGGAGGGCTGGAAAGATGGCTCAGTGGTCTAAAGCACCTACTTGGAACAAGCTTGGCAAAGCACAGGGACCGCGGTTCGATCCCCCAGCACCACATGCCAGCCAGCCCCGCCCCCTGGTGGGCTGAGCTGGCCACACACACACACACACACACTAAATAAATGTTAAAAAAAAAAATAAAGTTTTAAATTAACAAGGGAGGCTACTTAAGTTCTCGTAGGCAAGGAGCACTTTTGTCCATTTTTCTTGGTACCAAATAAAACCTCTAATAATATACCATAACAAAAGTAACCACAAGTATGTGCAGTTGTTCATCCATAAAGGTGGTCACTGTTTATCATTCTGATGAACAGGCAGCATCCCATCTATCTTACATCAGATTTGGCAAATTACAAATTCAGCTACTGGAGCACAGTGAAATAAAGTGGACTCCAAAGTTATTTTTAGGAGTGTCGATATAGATATTCCTTAACCTGAAAATAGGCTAAGGAGAGAATAGTGAATACAAATACAAGTTGCTAAGAGTTATCATATTTTTGTAAAACAATTGCTTCTTGCTTATTAAAGCCCCTGCTACCCCATGTTTTAACATCTCTGAAATTAAGATGCTGTTAGCCTTTAGTGGCACCCTCAGCTGCTGTTAACCAGCGGCAGACGTGGTGTGTGGGTGTGAGAACTCGGGCATTGTCGGTCATGATGTAATCTCAGCATGCTATCTGGAGTTTAGTACAGCACATTTTAAATTTACCACTTAAAAACAGCCTCAAAAATGTACGCTGTGACTGAGGAGTACAATGAAAAGTTAGAGCGTGGTGGCACACACCTGTAATACCAACACTCTGGTAGGCTGAGCAAGAGGATTCCAAGTTCAAGCCCAGCCTGGGCAACTGGGTATACAGCTCCATGGGAAGGCCTGCTTTCAATTCCCACTAGTGGTGGCAAAAGTGAAAAGATGTCTTATGTACCGGAAAGTGTAATCTCAAAGTAGCAGAAACTAAATTTGATTTCAGTAACACAAAACTTTTGCCATGGAAAAATGATCCGTTTTACGTTTTCTTGCTAAACGACAATCAAGTGCATTATAGAACCCAAGAGAGAAGACGCCAGCATATGGATGAGAGGACTGCATTTTGCTGTCTGAATGTGGAAAAGGACTGCCTGTCACAGGCCAGTAGAGAAACCGAAGGCAACTAGCTTCTTCCTAGGCCATGTACGCAGAGAAGGGGCTGGCTGGGGGCAGAGCGAAGGAGAGCCCAGCCCAGCTCTAAGGACCGGAACCCCAGTGTTCTGTGCACTAACTTCTGATCCAGTCCCTCTCTGCAGAAGCAAAGGTGGGGAAGGTTAAGAAGGCTCCACATGGCCCTGGGACTCTCCAGCTGTCTGGGGCCAGAGCACCTCTGAGTGATAGGAGCAAAGGTTGGGAGAGCAGGGCACCAATGGACAGCTATGGCGCCACCACGTAATTAGTATTTTATCTCTTATCTGGAATTTGCCCTGGTCACTTGGAAGAATCAGAAGAAAAGAATCCTTGGGATTCGCAGTGATGTTCAGATTTGCCCTCTGGACTCATCCCTAATCTCTTACCCAAGAGTCTTTTATCACCAGTAAAGTGAGAAAGGGAATTTTCAGCAACCGGAACCCACAGTCCTGGCTGTAGAGGGGCGGGGGATAGTACAAGAAATCTGCACGTGGTCTCTGGGAAGATGAATCAGTTCCTGCCCCCATCAACCAATCAAGTGTCTTGCCTCCTTGACTTGTTCATCCAAAATGTCCGCCTAATAATGATGATAGTATCTGTTGAAATTTTACTAGGTACAATATATATTTATATTTAATAATTGGTATAATCTTGAAAGTTATGTATTGTAAGATGAATTTTATAGATTAGGAAATTTAGATTCAAATTCTTCCACCAAGAAAGGGGCAGAAACAGGATTAAAACTTCAGCTCTTACTTGCTCTGAACCATGTTAATGTTACATTTTTCTGAGGGGGAAAAAACCCTGACTATCATAAATCTATTTCATCCAATCCTACTATCTTTGTTTAACTGCTACTCCTAGAATCTCCTTTGTCTTCTCTGGTATACCATGTAGACCATCAGAGAACTGCTACACAGTCTTCCCATGATCCTCTGTGTGCACCTTTATGCCTCCCACAATGCCCTGGACCCTCCCCATCCCCTGTGCCTTTCATATTTCCTGGGCTCATAATTAGCAGATGGTACCCTTAAGTACCACCCTGGGTCCACTGGTGACTGAATTAAGCCCTTATCCTCAGCATAGCCCACAAAAAACACTTGGACCTGTGTGAGTGAGCCACTGGGCAGGCTTACTCTCAGAACCAGCTTTTGTGATAGTTTTTTGTAGAAGGCTTCCTGGGGCACTGAATCGAAGACCCCTCCCCTAATCCTGGTGCCCATTTCTGTGTTCACTGAGGTGCTCATTGCCTATTTCCATAAAGTAGAAGTGAGTAGAACGCCCTACTTCTTCAGTCTGCCCCAAGCTCCTCTGCCCTTGCCTAACATAAACAGCAGCTTCTTGTGCTGTTCTTGAGTCTTGTGCTCAGTGCAAACATCTGTGGCCTGGGATTGTATCTTAACCCCACTAATCCCCAAGCCTGACATTTGGACCTGAGGCCAGCGGTGGGGCCCCTCCAGCATGCATGCTGCAGTGGGCTATTTGATCATTGGAAGCTCTAAAAGGTTCAACATCACTGCCTTACATGGTGACTAGAAAATCAGGTTGGGACAAAAGGTGAGCAGGGAAGAAATGTGTAGCCTATTATTCTGTCAAGAGTCAGGAGAGACATTAAGATCACTGATGGAACAATTAGTTTGGCTTCTGGCTCCATGAATTCTGGAGGAGTCTGGAGTGCTGTAAAATAGAAAATAGAATATATGCTTATTCTGTCTTCTACTTGACTCTAAAACAAAAGTGAAACAAAGCAGCTGCCACCAGGACAGAAGGCAAATACATTAACTTGGTGCTTAGCAAATCCTTACACAGGACCCTGTCTTACTTCCACCCATATCTGATGTTGGTTCTGTCAGTGGCTCAATCTGTTGTTGATGGTGTATGGTCATTCTATTTCCTTTATTTCTTCATTTTTTTTCAGTACCAGGGATCAAACCCAGGACCTTGCACTTGCCAGGCAGGTGCTTAGGCCACTGAGCTATATCCCCAGCCCTCTTAATTTTTTTCTTTTTGGTACTGGGGATTGAACTCAGGACCTTATGCTTACCAGGCAGGCATTTGTGCTTCTGAGCTATCTCCCTGGCCCCAAGCTATTGCTTTAATCCTTAAACATCTGTTTGATTCCAGGACTGTGTCTAGAAGGCTCATGATGCTCCTGGGCAGCACGGTAGGGGGGTGATTCAGTGACTGCAGCCCAAGTCCCAGGAGGAGCCACTTAGGGTGGGGAAAGGGAACCAATGAGTGAATGCATCCACTGAGTCTTCTCTTCGTGTGGCATTTCACAAAATGATTTTGCTTTTTTGAATGAGATCTCTGTTGAGAGGATGCAATCAAAATTCCTTTAAAACACAAAGGGTTAGAGCAATTGCTGGGATTGGCCTTTCTCTCCTGAGGGTCTTGGCCTCTGTCTACCTTCGGCCTGAGGGCCGGGTCTTCCTTGTGAAGACCCCCCTCATTCTCCATGCACTTGTTCTTCCTCCTGGGGAAAGGAGAACTAGCATGTGGCCGCTGCAGATCTCTATCCCCAGGGACCCCCGCCTAAGCTCCAGCAAGGCCTGCTCGTGCCACCCACTCCCTTGCACTCAGAATGAAGAGGCTGGGACGGGATGGTGGCTTGTGAAGCACTATGATGGACCTACTGGACAAAGAACCAGATTAGTTAGCATTGTGTGACCGAAGGGTTTGGCAACAAGCTCAGGGCTTTGAGCTACTCCTGAAAAGTAAAGTCACAACTGTTGGAGCCTGGCTTCCTTCCTGGGCATGGCAGGAGAAGGGCAGAGGGCTGTAGCAGTGCCCTCAGAAGAGTGGGCTTCCAGTCCAGCTTGACAGGTACCCGCTGTGCATTTGAGCTGTTGCTTTCTTCTAAAATTAGAATAAGAAACATCAACTATGTTGTAGGGATTTAATCATGATACTTAGCATCGTTACCTTGTGCCAGGCATTGTCCTAAGCTTACGCGCACTGATGACTCATTCAGTCCTCACCACAACGTTAGGAAGCATGCATTACTACTACTGATTCAAATTTATCCATTGAGGAAACTGAGACACAGAAAGGTTAACCACCCTGCTGTCAGGGCAACGAGTGGTAGGCTAGGGGTCAGCTCCGTGATCAGTGCTGCTAATCATCACTCTGTGTTACAGCAAAATGTGGAGAAGGGAGAAGAGGAAGAGACATTCAAATTATGTTATTTCATTGATTTTAAAACACATATTTTCCCCAATACCTTAACATCTCTGCAACCTGTTCAAAGGACTTTTAGAAAAAAATAGATATAAAATGAATTTGAGTTGGGACTGATTCTTGAAATAATCATTAGAATTCTAATCCTAATTCATCATCTGTTTAGTAAAAAACAGTAGCAATTAAGCTGAGTAGTGTGGTAGGTGTCGACAGCCTCATGGGAGGCTGAGGCAGGACTGCAAGTTGAAGTTCAGCCTGAGCAATTTAGTGACTTAGAAAGACTTTGCCTACAAAAATAAATAAATTAAATAAGAGAGCAAGTGACAGACAGAGAGAGAGGAAGTGACAGAGAGAGAGAGAGAGAGAGAGAGAGAGAGAGAGAGAGAGAGAGAGAGAAATTAGGGGCCGGGAGATAGAGAGCTTGGTGGTTTAAGTGCCTGCCTGGCAAGTGTAAGCACCCAGACCTGGGTTCAGTCCGCAGCACTGCATGCCATGCCAGCCCCAAGGCTGACACAAGAGGATCACTACGAGTTTGAGCTGTGTAGCAAGACCCTGTACCAAATAAATAAATAAATAAATAAATAAATAAATAAATAAATAGACCAGGGATGTTGCATGGTGCAAAAGGCCCTGGTTTCAATCCCCAGTGTACAAGATAAATAAATAAATAAATAAATAAATAAATAAATGCAATAGAAATTAAGCATTTATTTTCTGCCTTCTGAAGATCACATTAGCTAGGTATACTCTGAACTTTAAATACAAAGTAAGTACAAGTCCTTACTATGGCCTGGAAGGCTCTACCATGCCCTTCCATAGCACACTGACCTTGCTGGCCTTCTTAACCATTTGGGACACATCCGAGACTACAGATACGTCTGATTAGGAGTGTTCTATCCAGTGCTGTCCTTTTTTCTGCTTGGTGCTAAGGGTGAATCTCAGGAGCGGATAGACGCTAGGCAGGTGCTCTACCACTGAGCTACACTCCCAGCCCTCAAGGGTTACTTTGTTTGGGTTACTTGTTTTCTGTTTGTTTGTTTGTCTGTTTGTTTCAGTCCTTCAAGCTTTTATTGAAGTGCATCAATCCGGGATGAACTTTAAATCTTGTGCAAAGTGGCCACATCCATGGACTGTACACGGTCCTCGGAAGCATTTCCTCTGCTCCCTATTCAAACTTCACCACTGTGAGGCCCTGCTCGTACTACTTTAATCGGAATCTTTCCCTTGGCCATCACTACCCCTTCTTTGATTTTCCTTGTGTTGTGTATTGTCTTTTTTATTGTCTTTATATTTTTATTTTGTGAGCAAATCTACAGATAACATAAAATTAGCTATTTTATTTTTTCCTTTTCTATTATCTTCTTTATTATTTGTTTTCTTTTATTTACTTATTTTAATAATTTTATTGAGGAACAAATAGCAATGAGACAGTTTTAAAACCGATTAGTAGGAGAGTTTCAATAATTAACACATTGCATACTGTTGTCTTCTTAGTGGTTATTCATAGTACAAGATGCCGACATGATATCCTATTCACAAACACTATTAGTACAAATCTTTCTATTCATTGAATTAAGAGAAAATAGCTGTATATCTATCTTAACTATTTTGAATATACAGATACAAAATGGTCCTTCATTGGTATCTCCCTTTTTTGTTTAGCTTTGTCTTTTTCTGGATGGAAGCTCCCTGAGGGCAGGAGAACTTTTCTTTTGGTTTTATTTGCTTGCTATGTGCTTGTTTCTATATACTCAGTAGCTAGAACATGGCCAGGGTATGGTACCCTCAACAGGGTCTCACTATACAGCCTAGACTGGGCTCAAACTTCCGATCCTCCTGCCTCCCTACAGAGTGCTGGGAATACAAGTTAGTGTCATCACAGCCAGTTTAACAAATATTTCTTGAATGAGTAAATTACTGCAGACTCCTCGGAAGTCTTGGTTGATGTTTAAGGTTGATTCTCTTGATAGCATTAGCTTATCTCCAGGAGGAGGGACAGGGAGGGAGGGCTGCATTCTGGGGTATCTCTGCTGAGAATCCCACTGATAAGGGGGAGATTTAGTAAGAAGGGACCTGTATATGACCACAAAGATGAAACCAGGATTGCTGTTAACATCCAGTCTTCACCTGGGTCCTAAATTGTGACATAAGTTTAAAGTGATTTTGATTAGATACGAATCAGAGGCTATGGCAAAGCAGCACCCCTCCAGTTTCACTGTGCTTGGTCTGTACCCTGTGCACAGTGACACTCTTTTCTCTTTACTAGTGGAATAAATAACCAATTAGTTGATACAGCCCATGACCTTTGCAACCTAGCCATTTTTGTTGCCCCCATTCATTCTTAAGGGCTAATCCATCTCCTCTTTCACCAGAGGAAATGACAAAGAAGAATTCTCAGCTTTGCTATTCAGAGAAGAGACTACAGTTTAAGAAGAGACTACAGTTTCAGAAATACAGTGTCTTGTCCAAAGCAAAATTCTACATGGCAAAGAATCTTGACTGCATCCCAGGTTTATCACTTCCCAAACCTCACTATCCTTCCTAGCAAATGCCTGGCATTTTTTACTGAGCCTGATTTCCCC
Source organism: Octodon degus (assembly GCF_000260255.1). Lineage (NCBI taxonomy): Eukaryota > Metazoa > Chordata > Mammalia > Rodentia > Octodontidae > Octodon > Octodon degus. Next base: position 36,929,930 of record NW_004524579.1, read on the forward strand.
TCCCACCCCGCCCTATTTCCAAGAGCTGGCCACTGGCAGCAGGAAGATGAGAAAAGCAGGGCTTTAGCCACCACCGCTGGGTGGAGCCAGCTTCAGGAGGCAGCCGGTGGAAAGTTACCTGGTTCTGTTTTTCCCAGAGGGGGAAGCCCACTTTCACAGCTTGTGTTTCAGGACAAACATTAGGGACTAAAACTTTCCAAGCTGATCTGCACTCTTGCAAGGTTTGAAACTATCTTGTCTCAAGAAAATGATACAACCTTTATTTCTTAAATGTTAAAACAAACAAACAAAACTCAGTTTTAAAGGCAGAGGAGGAAGGGTTGTGTGATTTGCTGGAAGAAGTTTGGGAAAGATTCATCCTGTTTTTGAAATTCAGAATCCTTGCAGGAACTGTGCCCGGGAATTTAAAGAAAATCATCTGAAAGTTGAGCTTTGGTTTCTGCACGATTTTCTAAGTAAATGGGAAACTCCCAACAAAAAAAAGTCATCGCCTTTCACAGACCAAGAGAAGCTGATGAAAGTTGCCCAGATGTGCTTGCGGGAGGCCTGGAAGCTAGAGGGGTTTATCCTGCCCTTGGAAAGAATGTCTACATGGGGAACCCTGAGGAATGTTTCACTTTGAAGGAAAAAAATCTGTCGTAGTTTTTTTTAAAGGAAATATGATGGCTGTGACCAAGAGAAGCAATAAAATCACAAAGCAAGTTACCACAGGCAGCCTCCATACCGATGTGCCAGTAACACGACCTTGAAAAAGATGACTGTGTGCCACAGCCACTGAACAAAGCTGAAGAGCACAGGGCCAGGGAGACTTCCGGGGGTCATTAGGACCTTCTCTCCATCACAGGATGAACTTTGGGCTTTCACTATATGCATATGCCTGCCTGAACCTCAGCCCTCACAGGAAGGCCCTGTGGCTTCTGGGGGAGTCGGGGGCCCAATTACCTCAGGTGAGCAGAAGACATCAGGGAAAAAAGCTGAGTCTCCCACAGGAAGAAAAGGAGTGGCTGCAGGACCTGTGAGCTATGGCAACATTTGGGGCTCACTGCTTGAGATCAGATACTGAGGAGAAGCAAGAATAGGTCATGATGTATTTTGCTTCTCATTTTTACAAAAAACAATAGAACTAAAAGAAAGCATGGGGTGGGATGATAGTACCTATCACCAAGGCCATCTCCTCTCAGCGCCATCACCTTTCACCAGCATGATTGCTATTGCACAGAGTAACAAACGGTTTTCTTTAAATGTAAGCAATCAAACTGCCTCAGGAGGGGGGAAAGTGGTCAGAGATCATAAAAAGAATGGCCATTGGGTATATTGGTGCATGTCTGTAGTCTAGATAGTCAGGAGACCGAGGCAGGAATATTGCAAGTTCAAAGCCAGACGAGGCAACTTAATGAGACTCTATCCCAAAAGTAAAAAGGGCTGGAGATGTGGCTCAGTAGTAGAGAAGTCCTAGGCTCAGTCGTCAATACCACACACACACACACACACACACACACACACACACACACACACACACAGCTGACAACAGAATGTATTTAGGTCCACAGCAGTCTCCATGGTGGTTTGGTATTGCTTAGGTATCTGTCCTTATTCACAGACTAGATGCTGTTTACCTTATTCTCCTTGCATTTAGAGCTCAGCAGCTATGAAGGCACTTCATCATAAATAATGCCTGATCATAAATATATCAGAAATGACCAGCTCAAGAAGACCGTGAGATTGGCTTCCATATCGGTCAAGAGCTTGAAGTATGATGAGTCAAGGACATATTTCATGGCTTCAGGTGCCTTTCCTGTTCTAGGAACTTGAGGCGATAATGGTGCTATTGCATTTATCAACTGTGGCCTTCTTGGGGGAAAAAGTTAAGCAAGTTTAAATTGCTTTTCTGCAGGGACAATGTGCTCTGCAGTAGGGCAGCCCACGTTGCCCGGTTGGCCTCCATTCTGTCTGCTAGTGAGGAATGCTGGGTGTTCAATGCTGCTTAGTGTTTGGCCAAAGGTGATGCTGACTTAGTGAACTAAGGTCATGCCCTTCCTTCTCCCACAATCAATAATTTAATGTGACTTATCAGAAACAGAAAGAACTGTTTACTTTTAAGCCCTGGATTCCATAAAGGGAGAGGTGAAAGGCCTAAGAGCCACAGACGCTCAGGGCTCTCACCTCTGCATGCCTTTCTGCCAGCCAGAGGAGGGACCTGGGACTGTGAAGAAGACGCCCTGATCAAGGTAAGTGTCTGTCTGCCATGGGGCCTGCCAGCTCCCCTGGCTGAGGCAGGCTGTTCTCTACTGGCTCAATGGGATGAGGGTGAACTGCTGACTTAGGCCTTGAACAACACCACGGGTTGAATGCATCTTATTTGCATTTGCCTGCTATGGTTTTTCATTTTCTTTAGAAAGCCCAGGGAATCCTGGAGACTTTCTCCTTTCCTCTATGAAAATTTGAGAGTCCACAGAGGATGTGGACTTTCATTCTTCTCCTTGCAGTGTCTGTACAGTAAGCTGCTTCCTATTTTACAGTTCCCTAACTTATTACTAACACCTAATTATTGATTTATTAATATCACCACAGACTTTAGTCAGGCTTCTACCAGGATGACTAGCTAAATTAGGTTTATTTGACCAAGAAGTTTCCCCTTTTCCTATGCTTCAGGGAAAAATACTTGGGAAAAATGTACTGCTTTGGACTTGTACTTAAAATGCCACCATGGCAATTGTTGTTTTTGCATGTGTCTGCAAAAGCCTCTTCCCTCAGCTGGCCACCTGCACAAAAATGAAGCCTGTCCCTAGGAATCCCCAAGCCTCAGTAATCCTCTGAGGTGCCAACTTCGCTGAGAATTTGCCTGATAATTCCCCTTCACCCTAGGTTGGTGATATAGATAAGGAACTTTCCAGATTTCACCATCCAATGGTTTGCGATGAAAACAGCAATGCTGCTTTGTGTCAGTTGTCAAGAACATTCTATTTTTAAAGTTCCATGTGTTTTCGAAATGACGAGACTTGGAAGCATGATACTCATTTTTTTGGTCTTCATCTAGACTATACAAGCCTAAAAAAATCAAATTGCTGCACTTAGCATGTCCATTCTGTATGACAGTAAATGCAGATTTAAAGTAAGAAAGCATCAATTTGTTTTGGTCTGTTTTGTTGGTTTGTTTTTTGAGAAATCATTTTGGAATGGATAGGTTAATCTTGCAACAAAGCGCTGCTTCCTAGGCCCTAAAGCACTCTCTGCTTGGTTTGATGGGGCTTGCCCCTAAGTATTCTTAGAACCAAAAAACAAAATACTACAACAAAGACAAACTGGGCAATGATCTGAGGAAGAACTGGAAGTTGTAATATTCCTGATACTTAGGAGTCTAATGTGTCTTGCTGGGTGCTGTGGAGCATGGTGAATGCTGAGGGGTGATAGATTTGCTGGAAAGTTAAGCCCCTCAAGCCTTCCTTCTTATGAACCTTCTTTCCCACCTAGTCAAGGAAAGGCACAGCATCCACAGAGCAGCAAAGCCAGTGCAGCTTACTTTTCCTCACAGGCTTAGTGGAGAACCTGCCCTCAGATTGACCACAGCAGATAGAAATGGTGAGACCTGATCCCACTCAGGGGAGTGAGGGCGCAGCGCAGTTAGTTAAACACACTTATCCTCAGGTTCACGTGGGCAGCTCAGGAACCAAGGCACACGGAGAGACGGAGAAGCTGGATGTGGATGAGATCAGAGGCCTAGGGAAGCCAAGATCTACTGAGGCCTTTTCTAAGCCATAGGAAATTGGTGGCATTTGAATAAGTACCCTATGTAATGCCAACACCTTTGCCTTAAGCATTGTTTCCTCCTCTGGCTCTACATGGGAAATAACAGGTATTATTTCGCAGCAAGCTTATAATTTTTTTTTTCTATTTTAAAAACTTGGGAGCCACCCCACCCAGGGCCTCCTGCATGGCAGACAAGCATTCTACTACTGAGCCACACCCCAGCCTCTCTGTTGGATGTGAACTGGTATGGCTCACATTCAGTTGTTACATATGGAAATACTGAAACATGAGACTTTTTAACTTTGCAGAATGATAAAAGACTATGTGAATACAAAAAGAAAAAGGAAAGAAAAATCCAAGAGTAGATCCTGGCATTAATCACTTTTAATTTTTAAGCTTGTGATAACATTATCAAGCGACATTTGGGGAAAAATGAAAACATTCTGCTGGCTTGTTTAAATTGCTTATAAAGCAACTGATACAGTTTGCCATTCTCAATCAAGGAAGAAATCAAAGCTAAATGCTGTTTAGTACTACTCACAAGGCAGAGAAAAAAATTGACACTCATTAAACATGTGCTCTTGATTGATGCAACAATACCATAAATTATTGTCCTGCCTAATAAAGTATCTCACTAATAATTTGCTCAGCAGTTGGCCTGTGGCCGTTTTCTCAGCAGTGCAACTTTCGTGCTGTGAAAAAGTCTTCTTGGGGTGACCCCAGCCTCCAACTTTCAGGAAAGTGTTTTGCAAACAAGAATTGCTGTTAGTGAATCCAGAAGAAAAAAAAAAGTAACGATTTAAAATTTTATCTTTCTCATCTATAAAATACTATAGAAATTAATGAAAGCAGAGACATAAAAGCAGAAAAACTGAAGGCATAATTTTCTATCCAAAGATAAATCCATGATTAACATTGATGTTTTCCCCTCCCGCGCGCAGGCTCCCTTCACAGAAAGGGGTCATGCTGGGCGTATTGACTTCTTCACTCAGTAACCAATATTGGAGTTCCACGTGAAAATCATTTTGCTACCACATCAATCAAATAGACTATATTGTTACCATATATATTCCTATCATTAGACATTTAAGTTTTTTTCTAATTTTTATTTTTATAAACAATGCCATCCTGAGCAATCTTATCAGTAACTTTTCTACAAATTTTTAGTTTTTCCTTGGGATACATTCATGAGCCATGGAAACAGAAGAGAGGAGTTTGGTAAGTTTTACCTATAATGCATTACATTTTTCTCTTCCTTCTTTTTTATTGTTCATTTTCTTCCATTTCCTCTCTTTTGTAGATTTTTCAAGACCTAAAGCAAACATGGAGCAATGGGGGCCCAGATCTTTGGGTGAGACGCAGTGACCCACTGAGAGATGCAGTGACCCATGTCTGGGCCTGGGATAGAATTCGCCAAGACTGTCCCAGCAGGGCCCTCTCTGCTGGTCAACGGTTCACCTCTCCTTGCTTCTTCCCAGCTAAGCTTAGAGTCTTCCAGGTTCCCATGTGGTGGTTAGCAGCACCCCTGAAGTGAACAGGAGGTGGGGCTTCCTCTTCTAGGAACCTCAGACACACACAAAGCAGGATGAGGCCAGATGACTCGTTAGGAAGAGCAGTAGGAATAGGGCAGGACACGAAGACAGCTGAGCATCCTGAATGTTGCTCTACCCCTGCACCTGCAGCACTGAGGGTGGAGGTGGCGGGTCCGGCTGGGGCTCCAGCATGCACTCTCCACTTGGAGAGCTCCACGTGCAGAAGGCTTACCGAAAGCTAGACCAAGTGGCCCTTTCCCTACGCTTCACAGAAGACAGCATCTCAAGAAGGTAAGCCAGGGCCATGGATGGGGAGGAAAGGAAGCGAGTGGTGCAGCAGAAAATAGGCAAATCAACATAGTAAAACAGGAAAAGAGGGTAGGGGAAAGCAAGGCTCAAACTTCCAAGCCCATGCAGGGATTCCCACAGTGTGCTGATTTAGACTTCAGTGTGCAGAGGGTGATTTCATGGTCTGCGGGGGAATGAGGGTCATTTTTACTCAAAAACGCCAAACAATTCATTTTCAGTTGTTAAGTCCAGACCAGTTTTATGGCTAAAGCAAATCTCGGGCTTACTGCTAACACTTCAGTTATCCTGAAGGAAAAATAGCTGGCCTGCAATCTTCCCCTTTCCCAGCATGTGGAGAAAATAAAGGATTAGGTAAAATGCTTTTATTTTTTCTCATTCTCCATTGTGGGCAAGGGCTCATGGAACAGTTGGAAACCATTTTTTAACAGAAAGCTCAAGTAAATCCAGAAGAGATTTACTCACAGAGCTTCCTTTTTGCTATAAAGTTGGAATTATTAGCTAAGAACTTGGTAAGTTTTCTCTCTCCCCTTCTTTCTCCTCTCTTAGCTCTTAGATGCCACCAAGAAGAGACTATGTTTATTTGCTATATCCTCATAGTACATAATTTTAATGTTCTTAGAGGGCAAAACTGATCAGATTTACTGATGAGGGATTGGTAAGCATGGTGGGGTGGGAGGTGGGGAGGATCCTTTATCCACTGAGTTATAATGTGAGCTTTGGCTGAGTATTTGTTTGCTCAAATCTATTCCCTCTCAGGATTCTTTCTCTTTCAGTCCTTTAACAGATTTCCAATTCGTTCCCTCGGGCAATCTTTGCTCCTGTGAGGGGAGAGCCTTGTGGGTGCAAGGACCGTAAGGCCGCAGGTCTGTTAGCTAACCCTGCTCTTCCAGGACACAGATGTTGTCCATCTGTGAGTCCCTACCTCTCTCCATTCCTCAAGATGCTCGACTTCCACGACTCCTCCTTCCTCTGCTCAGGTCACATACGTGCAGCTGGCAAGAATCCCTGATGACTGGCAGCAACAGTGGTAGAGTGTGGAGGTGAATTCAGCACCCTCACAGCTACCGATTTTCCTTAGCAGAGCTGTGGAGTGTGACAATGGTGTTTGTGTCCAAACTATCAAACGCCATTATCACACTAAATAGCTACTGTTAGGCAATCCTTCCACTCCATGTAAGTTTGGCATCTGTTTGGCCTGAGCAAGAAGGCTCATCTTATCCCAGTGTGCTCTGTCATGTGTATCTTGGAATAAAGTGACGCTCTTATGGTCGTGGTCATACACCTGTCTGAACCCTGCCCCTCACATGCTGTTTTTAAATAGATGTTAATTCTGAATATAAAGAAAAAAACAACACAAACTCAGTTTCTCCTATTGTACATTCACAACACCGATCACTCTGGCACCAGATGTGTAAAGATTTCTCCCCAGCAAGCCAACAGTTCTGCAGCAGGCTCCATCTGGGAGTCTGCCAAGTGAGTTCCGCTCCGACACGCTACCTGGAGATGTTGTCACATCCCACAGGGTGATGGCTCAGTCCTTTAGAAAGCACCCCCATGCTGGTGCCAGTCACAAGCCCCCAACTGCCTTCTCTGTGCTGCTGACACACTGTCTGTAAGTCAGGCTTCTGACGTTTTCTCCTCCTTGGGGTCAACTCCTCTGCTTGAGCAGCTCACAGAACTGGGGAGGGATTTACTTACATTTAACTACTTATTGTAAAGCAGATGATAAAGACTATAAATGCAGAGCTGTCCGGAGTGAGTGGTGGGGATGGATACAGAGCGGCAGACCCTTTGGAAGAGTGCCAGCCCCCAGGACCCTCCAAGTGTTCAGTTGACCAGCAGCTCTCTGAACGCCGTCATGTGGAAGATTTATGGAGATTTCACTGCACAGACACCCTGAAACATGAAAGCCACGTTGGAAGGTGACTGGCTGGGAAAGGACAATCAAATGAGTAGACTGGGTGGGAAAGCCCAGCAAGGCCTGTCTGTTCCGGGTCTTAGCCTCTCTAGGCAGCTTCTATCCCATGGGCCTGGAGCAGCACGGACCTCTCAGATAGTCAGGGCGATAAGCCAGGAACCATGGCTCAACATAAATAACCAAAATAGACATAACTTATATCACAGTGACAACGAATTTTCTTATTTTCCTCAAGTCAATAAAAATGATTGGAGTCTTGCAGACCACCCAGCACAAGGTTAGGCACCTGGTAATCATTCAATTCATGCCTATTGCACTGCAATAAATAGCTAGGAAAGGGAAAACTAAAACTGAGTTGAATCTAGGTCACATAATCCACAGCCTCATAGGTGCTAAGTTAAGGGTCTTCTTCTTAAAAAATATATAATTAATAAAACAACAATAAGCTTGTCCACAACTTAACTGACCTTACAGAAAATCCAGAACATGTTTGATTTCAATTTATTTTAACCTGTTATCAGGATGGTGATTGAATTAGTATGCTAATTTCTTCTTCTTTAGGTTTCAATGAATTGCCATTGGAAAATTATATATAAACTATGTATGAGCTGCCAAAGAAAATCTGAATATTTTAAAGCCATGCAATTTTTGGGACAGTCGGCCCAACTGGGTGGTCTGGTTTGGAACAGTCTCTCTGCGAGGGCATCTAAAGTAACAAGCAGATTTTGTGTGTGGGCTAAAGCTTCTTTCCTATGACTTGGCTAGATAATTTAGGATATGTTTAATCAAATTGACAAGAATGGATCAACCATCAGAACCCAATTTATTTCATCAATCAACATTCACTTATCAGATAAATATGTTCACGCTGACCCCCCATGTAGCTGGCACCGTCCTAGGCCTTGGAAATATTTTAAAATTAAACGTGTGTGGTGTTGTCTCCAGAGCTGGATGTTCATTGGCTCACACTCTGTTTGGGGATCATTCTAATGGTCCCAATTACATTTATTATGGAACTCATTGAGCAAAGCTTTGCAAACTGATTCCAAGTCCCTCGCTGGAAAGTACCAGTGAGTGAAGCCCACACAGCTAGGGTCTGCTGCAAAGATTTCAAGGTCAAGAGAAGTTACTTCCTGCCCTCTTTTCCTCCTCCCCTTTTTTTTCCTTTTGGCATTGTCAACTGTCAAAAGGCTCTCTAGACCTCACTGAAATAATTCGTATGCTGAAATTCTTTCTACTGGGTAAATTTTTTTTTTAGAGAAAACATTAATTGATAAGCATTGATCTAGGGCTTTACTATTGTAAGACTCACTCCCACCAACGCTGTTTGTTTCTCTTTTTTTAACGCTGTTTCATTTGACCCATACAACAGAGAGCAAAGGTGACAGGTTACAGTTTCCCCCTACAGAAGGCAAAGCAAGACTCAACACCGTGCTCTTAAATCTACAGTTCTGTGCTTTACCTATATCTTTCCTTGGACAGGTTGTTTCATAAAACCTCATGTTTCATGGTTAAGTCTATATAGAAACTAGGTTAAGCCTAGCACTATTTGATACCTTCAGCACTGCATCTGCTTTGTTGATGGATTCTGAGGGAAATCCCACAAATGAAAGAGAAATGAGTCACATACCAATCTCCCTTTGTGAACACTCATAATTAAATGCACAGAATGCCTTATATTGCAAAACAGTACAATGGAAAAAATAAAAATAACACCCATGGGATAATGTTGAGGTGTGGAAGGGGGTACTCAAATTGTCCAGACATGAAACAGCCACCTTCATGATATGGCCAAGTGACACAGCACCAGGGCATTTGGTGCCCCCAGGCCTGACGACGGTGTGACCATTTGGCCTATTCACTCACTTTTGGTCTACTCACCCTAAAATTTTGCTCAAATCCAAACTAAACTGGGAGCAAAGAGAAGTGCATCCTATATCCCACAGTTACCATCTGTCGGTGACTCATCCACACACATTTTTTTTTTGAATTCTTCTTAAGCCTATAAAACTTTCCACTTATATACTTTGAAGAGAAGATAATAGAATTCTAGAGCTGGAAACCAGTTTGCCTTTTGTTCTGAAGAGAAGATTGATGGACAGGCATTGTAGAATTATTGGCTGGATCATTTTTACACCTCCTCCCCCCGGCATCCTCAGCCATTCACTGAGCAAACTTGGGTGGTGTGGTTACTCTGTGCCCGATATTGTACTGGGCTCGGGTCATACAAAAGAGAATGAGGCTGTGTCCTTTCCCCCACTGGTCCTGATCTGGGAGTTGGATGGATGCCTAAGCACATCTCTGCCTCACTGTATGAAATGCCAGAGCAGAGGCAGAGGCAGGGAGCCAGGGGACTTGAATTATGTCCTTCATTTCTTTCCAAATTAAAAAAACTCCAAGACTTTGATGTTATCATCTCTTTTTTGCTACTGCTGAAACTATATTCCTTCTTGTTTATTTTCATGATTTAATTGCCAATAGGGCATGGAGGAGAGGGATTTCTTTGTCTTAAGTGGCGATAGTGTAGTATGAAGATATGTGCTCTCACCAGCCTAACGAGTAGCCCAGAATCTGCTGGGGTTAGCAGTGGAACGGTATGCTTTTCAGTTATGTGTGTGAAGACTTTTAATTTCCCAAAGGAGTATGGCAGGATCTGAGCTGGCTGTTCACAACACAGGCTGGGCTGATAATAAATGTACAACACCATGCCATTTCCTCTAGTGCTGCCTCTTCCAAGTCACAAAAGCCTACTCTTTTAGGACGGGCTCAAGGAAGCAATTGGGTGCAAGCCCGTGGCAGTTTCCCTCCGGCTCTTGGCAAAAGTGAAGGGCTGGGGCATCTCTTTTCTTTTATACCCAAATTTCTTTCCAAGCTTTCTAAAGGAAAAGGAAAGTTTCCAAAGCATTCACAAGCCCACAGAAATGTAGCTGGCCAGTGGAGACTCTCAAGGGACTGGGGAGCATAATTTAGAAAGCAGGATCACGTGTGTGCCCTGGAAAAAACTTATGTGACCTAAATTCACTGTGTACTTGGAGTATTTAAGTACAGTGTTTAGGATGCAAAAATGAGTAGCAGACTAACATTGAGGCACTCGCCTCTTCATTCAAGCAGCAGTCAACTCTGTGTTCCTACTCAGTGGCAGGCATTGTATGAGTGGTGCACTAGTCACCGAGAATTCAAAGATGAGGTGATCTCCAGAGCGTAGCTGTTTCAGGGACTCAGGCAATGAGTGATGACTGCATGAAAGGGTAGGATCTTGAAGTATGTGCATGTACGGTGAGACCCAAGGAAAGAAAATACGATTGCAGTAGGTGAAAAGGCCGACTGAGAATAAGAGGCGAAGGCTCTAGCACCTCCAGGGCTGCAGGCAGGGCGGCCTTACAGCGGAAGAGAACATCCTGACCTTAGCATGTGAATCACAGAACTTTTCACCTGGACACAGGCTGCGTTAGATTCAAGTTTCCAAAGCACTCTCCAGCAATTCCCTCCTAAGAACAACTGAACTATGAACCTGGAATTTATCTGATGGGGACTTTCCCAAAATACAGCCAAACACCCACGGGGGAAAATTACCTTTAAATAAAAGAAACATATACTTAATTTTACTTGGCAAATTACTAGAGCCAGGTGTGTGTGTGTGCGTGTGTGTGTGTGACACACACATACATACATTTATGAGAATAATAATTTCTTAAGGGAGAATATCCAAGGAAATACACCTCTAAAGTCTCATTCAACTGGGGCCTTCCTTTTTTGGAACCAGGAAAAGCCAGCGCTCATGTTTCCAACTTGGGCAGTGTTCCCTCATCCATGCTTCAACTAGGGGTTATAGTTTCCTTGGGATACTGCCCCCTAGCGACAGGCAATGCACATCATAAAGACTGAGTGTAGCGGATTTCCAGTTTGCAATCTCCACATTCTAAAGTGACTGCATTAGTGTTTCCCCTGACAGAAGAGTCCAGCCTTAATTTTGATAAAGTACATTTTCAAAGAGATTGTTCTACTGAGTGTCTGTTGATCCATTAAATACACCAGATAAGAGCTAATCTTGTTCTACCTGGACAATAATCTTTTCCTTTTCTGGCACATCTAGCCCTGTCAAGAGCTAATTAGAGCCTGTCTCATTTCTCAGCACAGCCTGTTTTCCCTGTAGCACATCTAGCCCTGCTTTTCCACTTGGCTTCCTAGTGCAGCTGGATGCAATGGCAGAGATCATCTCCCTTCCTCAGATGAGGTAGCCACTGTATTTCCATTCCCTCTCTGAGCTCTGACTGCTGTGCCTGAGATTTTTCTAGGCTCTCTCATGTCTCTGCTGGAGCTTAACATATCTGACACTAGGTCCTTTGCTAAGAAATTAAAGTGAATGGTATTCTGGGTTGGGCAATGCAAAAAAAGGGCAACCACATGGGTTCCAACATAGCTCCAAATCACTACCCAAAAATGTAGGTTGTACATTAGGAAAATTTGTCTGGGAGAAGCAATTTTTTCTTTGAACATCTCAGTGATTCATTCTCCAAGTGGTATTTCTTAAGCTCCTGCTATGTAGGAGGCATTGAGCTGGGGTACATTTTCATAAGGAACCAAATGGGCAGGACAAGGACTACCTGGACACTCCAAACAGTCATAAGGAAAATAACCAGGCAGCATTCTTGAGCAGCCAGAAGACCCGCACTGTTGTAGACACAACACAGTCCTCTCCCGCCACGGGGCACATGTGCTCTGCTTCTGCACTTCCTGTTGCCATCAATGCCTCCAGCCTACCCTGCAGTTTCCGCTCACCTACACTACTGTTTATTCATCTCCTGCTGATCCTGGGGCATCTGATCCTGTGACTTCATGGCTTCCACATGCCGCCTTCTTTGGTGTCTTTTCCATTACTTTATGAGATACCATGTGCCTTTCTCCTTCTTGGTTTCTGATGTTTGGATTCCTGAGCTAAGAATGGATTGTGTCAAGTGAAATGTATGTTCCCATCCCAGCAGAAGTTTACTGACCATGCATGACACAGGCTTGGGTCAACCTTTAGGGCAGGAAAAGACAAAAGGGGTGCAATTGTTGATACATTGTGCCAAATTGAGAAGTTGAGAGGTTTAACTATAGGACTCACAGGGTCCTTACTATGGAAATATCTTTGTCCTCTGCAAGAGGAGGGCAGGGAGATGGTGTGAACTCTATATACACCCCCTCTAGGGGGTGGTAGCCTGCTTATAAGATAAGGGAGGAGCCAGGTGTGGTGGCACACACCTATAATCCCAGCACTCAGGATGCTGAGGCAGGATAGTTGTGAGCTCAACACTAGCCTGAATTGCATAGTGAGACCATGTCTTAATAAACAATCAAACAACAAATATATATAGCTTGTTTCCCCCCCCTTGCTCTTGTTGCTTTTCTGTCTTCTTCTACCTTGAAGTGCTGCCCCTGTGCCATGCCACCCAGCCTAGGAGCCTGCTGATTATGGCATGAAACCTTTCCTTCTTTAATGTTGAGTGTGGAGTATTTTGTTCCAGCAATGAGAGAGAAGCAACCAAGATGGGATATTTCTGAGGGAGTCTCACACGGGAAGCTATCTGTTGGCTTTACTCTGAACACAAGCTGCCCATTCTCCAGATAAAGATAGGGGAAGGATTCTCAGGCAAAAGCAAACATGCATGAGACAGCTCTGAACAATGGCATTTGGATAAGCCAAAGAGCTGGAGGTGAGCTTGTGTGGCTGGAATGTGACAAGAAAGGAGATGGAGAGGCATAAATTGGGCTACTTACTGTGCACAAGGCCCAGATAATATGTACTGGGTGGTGCTGCAGGGCTGTTCTTTGTAAGGTCCCTGCTTATTTCTCACAGTAATAGAGGGGAGGCCACCCCACTGTGGGAGTGGAGACTCGGGTTCCTGATGGGTCTCCTGAAGGCTTCAGAACCCTGAGTCCTACCCAAGAGCAGCAGAAAACAAACATGGCCCCTGCCATTTCTTCAGCTTTGGTAGGATCTAGCAAGGTTTTGGAGAGCAGAGAGCATACTCAGCATGCTAGACTAGACAGCTTGGGCACATTTGGGCAGATGAGGTACTGTCACTGAAAACAGTACTCCTCGGCCCTGCGAGAGCTGAGGATTCTCTTAGCCTCTGGACTCTCTCCTCAGAAAAGCACATCTATGTATAAAATGGCATTGTCCATTTCAGGAGGATGAAGAATCACCCCCAACTTTACCTCTGGACTCAGAATTAATGCATCCACTCCAAGGACAAGAGAAACAGCTGCATCTCAGACTGGCATCTGGCACCATGAGCAACAAGGTACTTGGGAGGAAACAAGGTCAGTGGGTGACAGAAACAGCCATCTCCATAACTATAACAATATAGCTGAAATGAGATCTTGATTAGCAGTAACAGGATCCAGTGAGGGGGAACATAACACTAGAGACATGCACAAAATTATTGACTCTTCCAGCCACTCATTTGTCCAATGAACATTGCTTGCCAACCCTCCATGTGACCGGTACTTTTCCATGAGCCTGAGACACAGGAGGGTCTGTGTTCTCAGGTGCCTGACCTTGTAGAAGAGCACAGCAAACAGACAAACCAAAGTCATGTCAGGTGGTGAGGGGTGCTTTGGTAATGAAGAAATCTTCTCTGAAAAGATAACTTTGAAAGGAAGCATGAATGAAGAAGAATTGTATGAGTGTATCCAAGGAAAATGGTCCAGACAGAGGCAATGACTAGCATAGAGCTCCTGAGAAAGGTGTGCTCGTGCATATTTGAGGAACTGCAAGAGGGTAGTTCACACAAAGGCAGGTGGAAGTCAGGGTTTCCTGTGGGTGTTAGGTTGTCAACCCCCAGTCCTGATGAATTAGTAAGTAGAAGTGATCACTAGGCCTGCCCCTCTGGTATCCCCCTCCATCTAGATGCCAGGCACACAAGGCAGCCCATTCCTTCTCTCCATCTTCCTGTCCAGGAAAAGAATCATTCTAAGCAGCCATAACCAAAGGTAGCCTCTGGCTATCTTAGTCTTAGGGATGGAGGCACCAGTCCTGCCTACCTCTTGTCTTGCTGGAGGAAGCATCAGCATAGTGTGCTTGGGCTTGCGCTTCTAATGACTACTACTTGCTAGGATTAATATTATCTTAAGATTTCTCAGTCATTCTGGCCCTGGAGAAATCTTAGTCCAACTTACAGCATCACCCACACACTCATGAGCCCTCTTAAGGGAAAGGGGTAGCTAACCTATTATTATTATTATTATTATTATTATTATTATTATCATTGTTATCTAAATAGAATACAAAATAGTGAAAAAAAATAGAAATGAGCCCCCACCCTGCCCACCGAGTAGGAATTGCTGTTGCATCCTGGGAACCCCCAGATCCAGGCCTAGTCCAGGTCCAGTGAGCGTGTGGGAGAGTTGCCTCTCCCCCCTACTCCACCTTGTCCCCTCCAGACTCAGCTCAGGCCTGGCATACAGGCCTGGGGTGAAACCC
>NW_004524579.1:36946133-36949256 GCF_000260255.1 Octodon degus
AGCACAAGAATAATCTACTGAAAGCCGCTAGAGAAAAGAAGCAGATCACATTCAAAGGAAAACCCATCAGAATTACAGCCGACTTCTCTTCACAAACCATGAAGGCAAGAAGAGCATGGAGCAGCATCTTCAAGTCCTCTATGAAAACGAATTCCAGGGCCGCGGATCAGCTGCGGGACTGCAATGTCTGTTGACAGCGGCAGCGGAGGTGGTGCTGCCGGTTCCAGGATCAGCCGGAGCGTGGGATGTGAATGCTATGGAGCTGGCAGGGGGAAGTGAGCAGCTGCCACCTCTGCAGCCGTGGGGCTGGCTTCTGTGCCTGGGCACCAGGCAGACGGAGCCGCACGTCCTGCTGCGGAAGCACGAATGAACCCTCGGGCGTCAGAGAGGTTGTGACCTTTCAGTCCCCAGCAATAAACTGGTCTCTGGAGATCATTGTAAAATTGTTGTAGATGAAAAGTCTGGTCAGGTGACCCTGGAAGATACCAACACCAATGGAACACTAATCAACAAGTTGAAAGTTGTTAAAAAGTAAACTTGCCCTTTACAGACTGGGGATGTCATCTACCTGGTGTACAGGAAGAATGAGCCAGAATACAATGTGGCATACCTCTATGAATCTTTGAATGAAAAGCAAGGCGTGACCCAGGAATCCTTTGAAGCCAATAAAGAAAATATGTTCCAAGTGTCCAAAGATACCTCAGGTCCAGGGTTGAGTGATGACCCCCAGGTCCCACCACAATTGCCTGCCACACAGGAGTACTTGGAAGAACCACAGCCATCAACATCAGCATCAGACCTCTTCCTCACAGCCTCTGCCTCTTCCACAGAACTGACCTGTGCAGGGCGAGAGCATTCCTCCAGCTCTGGAACTGGAGGTCCAGACATTTCCCTGAAAGGATGTGGTCCACTTATGACAGATGATGAACTCTCCAGCCTTACTTCAGCTTTCCCAGATAGAGAAGCAGCACCTTCTTCTTTGTTAGGGTCCCAGGACCAGGATGATTTGGAGCCTATGAAGAAGAAGATGAAAGAAGATGGAGAGCTGGATCTGAACCTGCCAGTGCTGGTCACAGACCAGTGTAGAAATGCTCAGGCCACCCATGAGGATGCAAGAGCTGCCGCTGTGAAACCAGACAAGATGGCAGACACGCTCATATGCATCATCTGCCAGGATCTGCTGCATGACTGTGTGAGTTTGCAACCTTGTATTCACACCTTCTGTGCAGCCTGCTACTCTGGCTGGATGGAATGCTCATCCCTGTGCCCCACATGCCGCTGTCCAGTGGCAAGGATCTGTAAAAACCACATCCTCAACAACCTCGTGGAAGCATACCTCATTCAGCACCCAGACAAGAGTCGCAGTGAAGATGTGCGCAGTTTGGATACCAAGAATAAAATCACTCAAGACATGCTGCAACCCAAAGTCAGGAGGTTTTTTCTGATGAGGAAGGGAGTTCAGATGACCTGCTGGTTCTGTCAGATGTTGACAGTGAATCCTCAGATGTAAGCCAGCCATACACTGTGAGCAGACAGTGTCCTGTGCACAGAAGGCAGGGGGCACAGCCCCTTTCCTGTCCAGCACCAGATAGCACATCCAAGGCCCTGTAGGCCTTTGAGGGGGATGCACCATCCACCTCCACCAGCCTCACCCCAGCAACCCAGGAATATGTGTACCCTGTTCAAGGAAGCCACGCCATATGCACCTGCTGTTTCCAGCCCATGCCTGACCGGAGAGCAGAGCATGAGCAGGATCCCCATGTCCCACCCCAGCAGTGTGCAGCTTGTCTGCAGCCCTTCTGCCACCTGTACTGGGGCTGTACCCGGACCTGCTGCTCTGGTTGCCTTGCCCCGTTCTGTGAGCTCAACCTAGGGGACAAGTGTCTGGATGGAGTGCTGAACAACAACAACTACGAGTCAGACATCCTGAAGAATTACCTGTCAACCAGGGGTCTGACGTGGAAAAACATATTGACAGAAAGTCTCATGGCTCTGCAGCAGGGAGCGTTTTTACTGTCTGATTACAGGGTCACTGGAAATAGTGTTGTGCTACTGCTGTGGCCTGCACAATTTCCGAGAGCTGACCTATCAGTACCGGCAAAGCATTCCTGCTTCTGAATTGCCAGTGGCTGTGACCTCCCTCCTGATTGCTTCTGGGGCCGTAACTGCCGCACTCAGGTGAAGGCCCACCACGAGATGAAATTTAATCACATCTGTGAGCAGACAAGGTTCAAGAATTGAACATCAGGGAAACAGCACAGAACCTTTTGAGGCAACACAGCATGTTGATGCTTCCCTGGCAAGGGCAAGGACCTGAGTTGAATCACCGGTTCCGCAAAAAAAAAAAAAAAAAAAAAAAAAACACAGCATGTTGAAAATACAGACCTCCGAGGGTATTTTTCCATCTCAGCTAGGCCAGCTGGGCTCTCAGGTCAGGTGCTGTGGAGGGGCTTCTCCTGCTGTGGAGCTTTAACCTGAGTGAGAGTCCCCAGGCAGCCTGCCAGGTGGGGTGGCAGCACCACCCTCCCACTGAGCATGCACGGCTGAGCCCACACTCAAGCCCCCTTCTGGACTGATAGTTGTGCGCACCTCTGCAAGTGGTGACAGTGCAGGTTGGGTCTTTTTGTCCCTTTTCTATAACTGCAGTTAAAATGGAAATCTCTTTTCAGGAAAATTTCATGGAAGAAGGGAGAGTGTGTCAGAAGTGCTCTCTTAGGGAAACGGAGCATAAGTTTACAGCATACAGGATGTACAGAACACTCCACTGTTGGGACAACCACAACCTTTTATATATTTTTTAATTTTGATAGCTTTGGTGCTTATCTTCTAATAAGATTTAAATATCACAAACAGTAGCACAAATAATATAATTTACAGATTGACTAAATTGGGGATAGTATGTGTATTTGAAAGTTTCTGATTATTAAAAAAAAAAAAAATCAAATGTCCCAGTCTGCTAACTCTGGATGTGGATGAAGGGTTGGTGGCTCCTTGCTGATATGCATGGGATGTGTCACTGCTGTCCCCAGCGCTAGGCTGGCCCCAGGCTATCGAGTAGGGTGAGGCTGGCTTCAGCCCCCTGCCAGGCCTGCAGAGCAGGAGTGGGCGAAGGGTCTCTGCTCC
>NW_004524579.1:36951851-36975608 GCF_000260255.1 Octodon degus
TATATAGTTACATTCTCTTAATGAATAGAGGGATTTGTTTAATGGTGTTTGTAAATAGGATATCAAGTCTGCATCTTGTACAGCAATTAACCACTAGAAAGAATGTATGCAATGTGCTAATTATTGAAACTATCCTACCAATTTGGTTTGAAACTGTCTCATTGCTATTTGTTTCTCAATAAAATTATGGAAAAAAATAAAAATGATACAAAACTTCACCAAACAAATCAGTACAAATTCAACAGTGGTTGTTGTATTGTATAATGCTGTCTTCAAATTAGTTGTTCTGATTACAAGATCTAAGCATGCCAAACTGGAAAAAAAAAGTGATAAGAATTAAAAAAGGCAAGCTAGGGAGATGGCCCAGTGGAATAGGTGCTTCCCTGGCAAGCCTAAGGGTCTGAGTCCAATCCCTGGTTCAAAAAAAAAAAAAAAAAAAAAAAAAGACTTCAAAAAAGAGAGAAAAATTTAAACATCAAGTGCTCCCCTCTGTAGACCAGCACAAATCAGTGCTACAATTATCCAAGCCATCCTGCATACATACATATGCATATATTCTTACATAAATGTATCTTTCTCCCCCTTTCTTCCCTCTCTTATCCTTTTTCTCATCCCAGCTTTTCCTTCCCTTTGAACAGATGTTTTTCCCTTTTACAGTATCTGTTGTACCTTTCAGATTTTATTTTCTCTTTCAGTTTCTTACACTAGTGAGACAATATAATGTTCATACATATGAGTCTCATTTATTTCACTTACGAGTATGGGTCTCTAATTGCATCCATTTATCTATAAAAGCCTCAAGTTTATCTCTCTTTATAGCTGAGTAACACTCCATTATGTAAAACTAAGATGTCTTTTTTATCCATCCTCAGTTGATGGGCATTTGGGTTGTTTCCAAGATTTACCTATGACAAATTGCACTGCTATAAACATGGGAACATATATATGACTGTGTTTTCAGTTCTTCTGGAAACATACCCAGGAGGGGAATAGCTGAGTTGAATGGGACCTCCAGTTCCAGTTTTTTTAGGAATCACCACACTGATTTCCATAGTGGTTGTATCAGTCTACACTCCATCAACAGTGGTTCCATTTTCCCCACAGTTCCCCTACCCTCATCATTTGTTATTAGTTGACGTATGATGATAACCATTCTTTCTGGGGTGAGATGGAATCTCAGTGTTGTTTTAATTTGCAATTCTCAAATGACCAATGATGTTGAACATTTTTTCATATATTTATTTGCTATTTGTTTTTCTTCATCTGATACATGTATATTTATCTCAGATGCCCATTTTTAGATTGGGTCTTTGAATTTGGGGGGCTTGATTTGTAAAAGTTCTTTATATGTTCTAGACAGAAGACCTTTGAAGGACAGTCAAATTTTTTTTCCCAATTTGTGGGTTTTCTCTTTACTCTGTTGGTGATTTCTTTTAACATGCAAAAACTTTTCCATAAAATGAGACCCCAGTTGTTGATTCTTTGAAGTACTCCCCATGCAGTTTGGTTTTTGTTGATGAGCTCTCTACCTACACCTATGTCTTTAAAATTTCTGCATACCTTTTTCTCTAGAAGATTTAGTGTTTCTGTTTTAATATTTAAATCTTTGATTCACTTTGACTAGTTTGTGCATGATGATAGATATGGGTCTAATTCTAGCCTTTGGCATGTGCAGAGCAGTTTTTCCAGCACCATTTGTTGAAGGACTATCTTTCTTCCAGTGAACATGTTTGGCCCTTTTATCAAAGATAAGGTGGCAGAGTGTTTTTGTAATTGTGTCTGCATCTTCTAATCTGTTCCACTGACCCTCAGGTCTGCTTTTTTGCATGAGTCCAATCAGTACCATGCTGATTTTATCACAGTGGCTTTGTAGTATAATTTCAAGTCAGGAATTGTGATGCTTCCTGCCTTTCTTTTGTTGTGCAGGAATGCTTTTGTTATTCTAGGTCTCTTCTCATTCCAGATGAACTTCA
Source organism: Octodon degus (assembly GCF_000260255.1). Lineage (NCBI taxonomy): Eukaryota > Metazoa > Chordata > Mammalia > Rodentia > Octodontidae > Octodon > Octodon degus. The sequence continues at coordinate 36,953,825 of NW_004524579.1, forward strand.
GAATGTTTTCTGTAGATCTGTGAGGTATGCTATTGCTATTTTAATCAGGATTGTGTTGAATCTATATAGCAATTTTGGGATTATGGCAATTTTCACAATGTTGGTTCTTCCAATCCAGGAGCAAGGAATATCTTTCCATCTTTTGTATTTTCTCAGTGTACTATAATTTTCACTGTATAAATCTTTTACTTCCTTTATGAAATTAATGCCTAAGTATTTCATTATTTTTTGGCTATTACTGTGAAAGGTGTGGTTTCCCTAATTTCTCTATCAGTGGGTTTGTTGTTTGGTTAGTTGGACTCATGCAAGACATTGCCATAGGATTCAGGCTTTCAGCTGGATTCTTTGGGTCTCTAGTATGTGGACAGCTTTCCTACACTCTTTGCATTTGACTCTTTGGGTGGACATTATAAAATAATGCTATAAATTAACAAAGAAAAACTATTATTTTGAGTTTTGATTGTGTTTCCTGATATGCTACTGAACTTGGTTATTAAATCTACAAGTGTTTTGGTGGCATTTGGTTGAGTCTTCTGTGTAGAGTATCATGTCATCTGCAAATGATAATAATTTCACTTTTTCCTTTTTAATCATTATTATTTTTATTTCTCTCTCCTGTCTAATTGCCCTGGCTAATGTTTGTAGACCTATGTTGAGTAGGGGTGGTGACAATGGATATCCTTGTCTTGCTCCTGATTTTAAAATAAAGGCTTTCAGTTTTTGTCCATTTAGCATGGTGTTGGCTGTTGACTTGTCATATATGGCCTTTATCAGGTTGAGGTATAGACAATGTATTCTGATTTTCAGCAAGGTTTTTTTTATCATGGATGGGTGCTGTACTTTGTCAAAAGCCTTTTCTGCATTTATTGAGATGATCATGTTATTTTTTTCTTTGGCTCTGTTGATGTGGTATATCCATTTATGGACTTGTGTATATTGAATCATTCCTGCATTCCTGGGATGAATCCCACTTGGTGTGATGCATGATCTTCTTGATGATTTATTGCATTCTCTTTGCTAGCATTTTACTGAGGATTTTTGCATCCAGGCTCATTAGGGAGATTGGCCTGCAGTTCTCCTTTTTGGTTGGGTATTTCTCTGGTTTTGGCATCAGAGTAATACTTACCTTCAGGAATGAGTTTGGGGGAATTGTTTCCCCTTTAGTTTCATTGAACAGGTTGAGAAGAGTTGGCATTAGGTCCTCCCTAATTTCTTGTAGAATTCAGCTGTGAATCCATCAAGACCTGGGCTTTTCTTTGTTGGTAGGTTTTTATTACATTTTCAATTTAATTCCTTGATATTGGGTTATTAAAAAAATTTTTTTTGGAACTGGGGATTGAACTCAGGCCCTTGTGTTTGCCAGGCAAGTGCTTATTCTACCAAGCTATCTCCCCAGCCCCCATTCAGAATTTTTATATCTCCCTTTTTAAATGTATTTTGTACAGAGTCTACAGGGTCTCACTATGTAGATCAGACTTATAGTGATTCTCCTGTTTTTAGCTTCCCAAATTCTGGGATTATTGTACCGAGTCTCAATCTCCATCTCAGAGCATTCAGGGGTGGTGGGGGTGGGGGTGGGTGGGACCAGCACAACATGCTGGGGCTAGAACCCTGGCCACTGTGTTCTGCTTAAGCAGGCACTTTAGTCTGCTGAGCTATCTGGCCAGCCCTTATATCTTCTTGATTCAGCTTTGGTAATTAATATATATCTAAGCATCTGTCTATTTCTTCTGTGTTTTCTATCCTGTAAGAGTAAAGATTTGAAAGTTGATATTGATGATATTCTAAATTTCTATAGGATCTATCGTGATTTTGCCCTTTTTCATTCCTTATTGTATGAGTTTGAATTTTTCCTTTTTTTTTTTATAATGTTGGCTAGAGGTTTATCAACTTTGTTTCTTCAAAGAACCAACTCTTTGATTCATTAGTTATTCATATTGTTTTCTTCATCTCCATTGCATTGATTTCTGCTCTGATTTTTATAATTTCCTGCCTCCTTTGGGCTTTGAATTTGACTTGCCCTCCTTTTCCAGGAGTATGTCAATGAATTCTTAATTTCCTAATTCTTAATTTCCAAAATAAGATTGTTTATTTGGGCTTGTTCTGATTTCCTGATGTGAGAATTTACTGCTTTAAATTTCCCTCTTAAGGCAGATTTCATTGTGTCCCACAGGTTCTGGTAAGTAGTATCTGCATTTTCTTTGGATTGTAAATGTCATTTAATTTCTTCTTTAATTTATCTGTGACCCATTTATTGTTCAGGAGGGTGTTATTTATTTTCCATGTGTTTATGAAGTTTTTGCTGTTTCTTTTGTCAACAATTTCTAGTTTCATTACACTATGATCAGATAACATGTATGGGTTAATTTCAATTCTTTTGCATTTATTTAAGCATGCTCTGTGTTCTAGTATGTGGTCTATTTTGGGGCAGATTCTGTGAGCAGCTCAGAAGAATGTGTTTTCTAACATTGTTTGATGAAACACTCTGTAAAGGTCTACTAAGTCCATTTCTTCTCAAGTTTGTTTGCTGACTTTTGGCCCAGTTGCTCTATCTCTTTGTGACAGTAAGACTATTAAAGTCCCCCATTACAATTATGTTATTGCTCATTTAATTTTTCATGTATGTTAAAATTTGTCTTATGTAGGTGGGTGCTCCTACTTTGGGTGCATATATATTTATGATTGTCATCTCTTCCTCTTGCAGTTTTCCCTTAGCAAGAATGTAGTAACCTTCTTTATCTCTTTTAATTATTCTTGGTTTGAAATTGGCATTATTTGCAAACAGAATAGTTACTCCTGCTCTTTTCTGGGGTCCTGTCAGATGAAGTACTGCTTCTCATCCTATGGCTTTTAGTCTATGAGTTTCCTTTTGAGTTAAATGTGTTTCTTGTGCACAGCATATTGTTGGATTTTGTTTCTTGATCCACTCTGCCTGTTTGCTTCTTTTGATTGGTGTATTGAGGCCATTTACATTGATTGATATAACTGATATGTATTGATTTTTCATTATCATGTTATTTTCCTGTTACAGGTCCCTAATTTTCTCCTTTGTTCAATTATTTGCTTTGTTTGCTGGTTCATTTCTATTGTTGTTCTGGAACTTTTGTCATTTCTATCTCTAGAATATCTGTCAGTACTCTTTGTAGGGTTAGTTTGTTGGCCATAAATTTTTTTAGTTGTTCTTTGTCATGAAATTATCTTATCTGTTCATTAAATTTTATAGGTAGTTTTGCAGGGTACATTAATCTGGGTTGGAAGTTGTTTACTTTCAGGACCTGAAATACTTTACATCAAGCTCTTTTTTTTTTTTAATGGAACCAAGGATTGAACTCAGGCCCTTGCGCTTGCCAGGCAAGCGCTTATTCTACTGAGCCATCTCCCCAGCCCCCCATCAAGCTCTTCTTGATTTGAGAGTTTGTGTTAAGAAATCTGTTATTATTTTTTCCCTACTGGATCAAAAGAATGTTTATTACAACACTTATGGGCCTACTGCCTCCATAAATAAATCTGTACAGAGTTGGGAAGTAGGACCACAATATATATAGAAAGGAGAGCATGGAGTTAAGGCTCAGGGATCACTATGTGTCACCAGACTCTGCCTTCTCCATTTCAGGTACACTAGCACTGCTGGTGGGAGGAGAAAGAGCAGATCCTCAGCTGCAAGACCAATCTCACTTTGGAAGTCCAATGAGGTTTAGCTTATGACCCTGGTCCAAACGTCCCAGGCTTTTCTGCTGCTTCCAGAGCTAGCTTCAGCTTTTGGTCAAACAGCTCACACCTGATGGGCATTTCCAGAGAGTAGGATGGATTCTTGAGGGCAAAATCTGGGAAATCTCATCAATTTTTCAGAGAAGAGAATCGATTGCAGCTTGCCTAGGGTCTCCCAGCGCCACAAACTTGATCCTTGTCAGCGTCTGGAAGCAGTGCAGTTTGAATGTGTCTGTCTCCAGCATCTCAAGGCCAGAGCTTCCCTGTTCAGGAGACAGCTGGGAGCCAACGGCAAAGAGCGAGTGGAACATGGAGATCAGCATGAGCTTCTCATTGGAGGTGAGGCGGCCGAAGCGAATGGACACTGGGTAGTTGGTAGGGTTGCCCAGATACTCCAGCACCTCTTTCCCGTCGTCCTAAGCATACTTGCCGTTCACGTCCGTGCCATTGATAACCAGCACTGCCTGGCCCACCCGGATGCCGTCCCGTTGGCTGAAAGCAACCAGCACTTGCTCATCGTGCTGGTTGAGCAGCAGATCCAGTGGGTAACTGAAAGCTTTCTCAGGCTCAGCCCGTGGCGCATAGCTGTTGTGGTAAGAAATCAGGCAGCCAGCTTTGTTCACCACAAACACTACACATTGCCATTGCTGTCACGGCTGCACGGCTCTGAATCCAGGCTCTTTCCTTGTTATGATTTTGGTGGGTTTTCCATTATGGACAACGTATTTCCTTTCTCTAATGGCTTTTAATATTGTTCTTTTTCTGAATCTCTGGGATCTTGATTATTATGTGTCTAGATATAGATTTATTTTGATTAGATTTCTGTGTGCCTCACTTATTGTATGTCAGAGTGTTTTCTGATGCTTGGGAAATTTTCTGCTACTGCTTCTGCAAATAATCCTTTTATGTCATTTGTGCTGACTCCTGCGGTTTCATTGACACTTATTAGTCTTATATTGGTTTTCTTTGCATTGTCTTGTAGTTGCTCAATTGTTATTTTCTGGCTCCTTGTTAGTTTTTAAGAGATCTTTCCTTTTGTGTTCACTTGCTGCAGTGCTGTCTTCAAGGTCTGAAAGTCTCTCTTCAGTTTTGTTCAAGCAGTTTTGCCAAATTTCAGTGGAATTAATTTCCTGAATATCTGTTTGAATTTGTTTCATGCATTCTAATTCTTTCTTGTATTTTGTGTTCAATGTTTCCATCGTTTTTCCATTCTCCTCTATTTTTTCTTGCCTATGCCTATATGCAGAGCAAATCTTTCATGATTGTTGTCATTTCTTTTCTTACCTTAGAGATTATTCCTGATTTGGTTTCTTCTATAGCCTGATGCAGTTGTTTTTCACTTCAGTTGCTATCATTTCAGAAATTTCAGGTTTGTGACTTCCAAGTTCTCCTATGTTCTTGTCTTTCCGACTAGTTCTGGGTGTGCTAGAGGTCTGAGTTTGCCTTGTACTCCTTCATTTTAACATTGTTGAAGCTCTCAATGTTCACCCAGATCCAGCACCAATGGAAGTTGGCAGAGCATGGGTCAGCAAGGCTTGCATGACAATGGTGCTGTGGGGCAGGCTCACCAAAGCTCTCGCTATGTGTGGTTCAGTGTGGCTTCTGCCACAGTGAAGTGAGGGTAAGTTTCATCTAAGAAGGCTCCAGCTATGATTGGGGCAGGTCTAAGCTCAGCAAAGCTCCTGAGGCTGTAGTGAGGGCAAGGTGACTCACCAGATCCCTGTAGCTTCCCAGTAACTGCCTGCCTTCTGAAATGGTGGGTTAGGCCACCACCATACGTTCTCAGAGCTCCTAACCAGGCTTTGTTGCTGAGTACCCAACCCTCTGGACTGACACTTCTATGTAGTGGTCCTATCCCACGCATAGTAAGAGATGGGGAAGCATGAGGGGCCTCCACATACTAAGGGCCAGTAACATCCTCCCAGTTGTGATGACCCAAAATAAACTCAGATATTTGCAGCTGTCTCCAGGGTGTCAAAGTCACTCCAATTGAGAATCACTGTTCTAAGGAGCTAGTCCTTGCCTAGCTTCACAAGGAAAGGAAGCAAGGACAGGAAGCCACAAACCTTGCTGTGTTGGCCAGACAAACCTTGCTGTGTTGAATGGTGGCTCATGTAGCAAAGTACATGTAGTTTTGGAGGTTTAAGAAGAGAGGCCTACTTAAAAAGCAAGTAATGTGAAGACTCCTCACACTGGGGAATCTGAGAAGGGACCTGAATGACCTAAGCTGGGGGAGAAAGGTTCTTGAGGGAGGAATAATAGTGGCCAGACTCCAGCTTGGATGGGAAGTCTTTAGGTCTCCGAAGAACCTCCCAAGAAAGGGAGACACCAGGTTCCTGCCTCCTGCGGTCTCAGCTGGGCCAGCTCAGGTTCATCCTGCCTTGAGCAGAGGACTAACCTGCCAGCAGTGGCCCTCATTCTGCAGGGAAATTCCCAGAGTGCCCACCATGCTCAGGGCACCTACCATGTACTGGAGTCAAGTCCTAGTCCAGTCTTCAGTAGATTGGTGGTGCAACCTGGTAAGTGTGCCCAAGTGCAAGGAAGTAGACATTCCAGGGGCTTTGAGGACAGACACGGGGAGTTTTAAAAGAAATCCAGGCGTGGTGGTATGGTGGTGTGCTCCTGTATTCCCACCACTGAGGAGGCCGAAAATAGGAGGATTACTATGAGTTTGAACCACACAGTGAGACCCTGCACAAAATACAATAAATAAATAATATAAATGAAGAATGCTTGGAAGAGGTGACAGCAAAGTACCAACTTGGAAGCAAGGGGAACATATTCAACTGAAAGAGGAGAGAAGTTTGAAGGCCTGAAGTCAAGGGTGGTACTCTAGCAGGAGGCCAGGGCATGGCACTGTGGTTGGCGCAGCTGAGCACAGCCTACCAACTGAGCAGACTTAGTAATCCTGGGGCAGATAGCAGCACTAGAGCCTGACACAGATCAAGCCGAACCCTGCAACTGGTACCAGTCTTCTGCTAGGAAAAGTGGACAAACTTGGCACCTGATAGCAACCTTCTAGCATGAGATTAAATGGAGCCACCTGGAACAACCATTAAAGAAGATATAGAAGGATGGTGGCATTGACTGTGGGGCCACAGCCCTCCTGTTCCTGCACAGGTCAGCTTGTGCATGCACCTTCTGTTTCCTTCCAGGCACTCTTGTCTTCCTGAGGTCAAGAAGGTCTCCATCCTGGGCTGCTCACTGTGTCAACTTGAGCATGTACTACTAAGTTCTTTCAATTTTTTAAAGGTAGCAGTTAACCTTTAAAATGTTTACCTTGACCAATGTTATATGCTAATATCTTTAAACTGAGCAGCTACGCCAAAGATATCAATGTGCAGTATAACAATCACCATTGAGTACCTTTCACTTTTTAAACAATTTGTATTATTTCTAGTGTCTTGTTGAAAGGAAGAGTTAATGTTTACTTGTTTCATCAGTCTTGCATGCCTAAATCTGGTAATGTGAGCAACGAATTTGATGATGATATAAATCTGTAGTATAGCAACCATTGTTAATTTTCTATTCCTGTTTTAAAATACTGTACCATTTTTATTTTATAGTGCTTTGTTTTTGTCTTTGTCCTTGTTATTTGTTTCTGGGTGTTTTTGTTTTTGTTTTGTTTTGTCTGCTCTTCAAAAGAAAGGTTTTTTTTTTAAATTTTATTTGTGTGTGTGTGTGTGTGTGTGTGTGTGTGTGTGGCCAGCTCAGCCCACCAGGGGGCGGGGCTGGCTGGCATGTGGTACTGGGGGATTGAACCACGGTCCCTGTGCTTTGCTTAGCTTGTTCTAGGTAGGTGCTTTAGACCACTGAGCCATCTCACCAGTCCCTTCAAAAGAAAAGTTTAACAGAGTGAGCTAACAAAGGGCCAGGGTCCTTACTTTGTAACCCTCCTCAGCTTGAGGAAGAGGAGGGCATGGAGACAGCCTGGGTGTGGGCAGATAGTCCGTGTACAACATAAGGGAGGAGAGGCTTGTTCGCTCAGCCTTGGACTCTTGCTGCCTTTGCTCTCTTCCACCCCATTGAACAGTTGCCCCTCTGCCATGCCACTCTGCCTGGGAGCCAGCTGACTATGGACTGAAACACCCACAAACTGAGCCAAATAAACCTTTCCTTCCTTAATTCTGTGTCGAGTATTTTGTCTCACTAACATGAGAAAAGTAACCAAGACACCCACCACTCGTCCTGACCCCTTCATTGACCAGGACAAACAAGATTCTGAAAAATGCTGCTGGTTGCCATCCAGTAACACCACAACCCAGATCTCCACTGGGTACTGTGCTTTGTGTTCAGCTCTCAGCAGTGGGGACTCAGTGAGGCAAAAGCAAGAGCCCTTGTAGCCATCCATAGAGGGCAGGGAGAGCAGAAAAGGGGCATGGAAGAAGGGGTTGGTGATGAAAGGAAGCTACCACACGGGCAACAGCTGTGGCCTCCACAGCACCATGATAGAAATGTACATGTAGTGCAACCCATTTCCTGACATCAGAAGCTTGGTGCAGGGTGTTCACAGAACCGTATGTTCTAACAGTCCTTGGTTCAGATGCAGGCTCAGCTCTGGAACCCTTGGGCTACAAGCTTAGTCTGCTGTGCTTAGGATTAGTGTCTAGTGGGCGTGGCTGAAGGGATCCGTCAACCAACTGCTCTGCCTGAAGTCTCTTCAGTGCTGGTTGCACACTGAGCTCAACTAGAAACCCCAACGTCTGTCTGTGATCAGTCACCTGAGACTCCCTGAGGGCCCATGCAGGGAAAGGCGAAGTGCAAGTGACACTGAGGAACAGCCAGGACTGAGTATCCTACAGCAAAGGGAGGCGTTAGCAAGATGCTCTGATTTGAACAGCTTGGGGAGCTTTATTTTTAAACATAAACTTGTGCCACATTTATCAAAATCCAACATGATTTAGACAGAATGAGGCTTCATTTTTTTTTTCTCCTGTAATAAGAACTCAGGAATTGGGGAGACTAAAACTGGGCAGGAGCCCCTCAATATCCTTTTTTTTTTTTTTTTTTTTCAGAACCAGGGATTGAATTCAGGCCCTTGCGCTTCCAGGGAAGCACTTATTCCACTGAGCCATCTCCCCAGCCCCAAAGTTTTGTGCTTTGTTCTTTTTTTTTTCCCCTTGTATTTTAGGGAAGGGTCTACAGGGTGTTCAGAGTCTCATTACTAGGTCAGACTTGTAGTGATTTTTCTGTTTACAACCTCCCAAGTGTTGGGATTACAGGCTTGCGCTACCACATGCAGTTTCAGCGTGGGGGGAAGGGCCAGCATGGCAGGTCTGGGAATCAAACCCTGGTCACTGCACCTCAGTATCCTTAATGATTTGGGCTTCTGCTTGCATCACAGCCACAATATGATGAGTACAGACATCTTCCAAGAAGAAAAAAATTAATAACCTAAAGGAACCACACACATAAAAGGGTTAAACAAAAAGGGTAGTCTCTGTCTGGTTCAATTCTTGTTAAAGAATGCTCCTGGAAGCTCCACCCAGAGACTTGCTTAGATCTCATTAGCCAGAACTGTGACACATGATTAATTGCCACTGCAAAGGAGCATGGGAAAATGCAGCATTTTCACTAAGCACCTCACTATTGTATGTGTGGGTTTTGTTACTAAAGGAGAAGGGGCAAATGGGCATTAGATAGAGAATGAATACTAGGTAAGCAGCTACGTGTCCATTTCTACATTAGAGTTTATGAAAGAAAAGTACCACTAGGAAAGGGACAGAGGGAGGAAGATATAGAAAGACGATAGATGATAGATGGATAGATAGATAGATAAATGATAGATATACAGATAGATGATAGATGGACAGATTATAAGGCATTGGCTCACAGCTATGGAGGCTGAGTCCCATGGTCTGCTGACTACAAACTGGAGACCTGGGTGGTATAGTTCCAAGCCCCTAGAGCCAGAAAGCAGAGGTGTAAAATCAAGTGTGTGTTTTCAGACCCAAGAAAGTAGGCGATCCATGTCCCACCTCCAGCAGTCAGACAGTGTATTCAACCTTCCCCACCTCCTTGTTCTATTCAGGCTCTCACAGGAATGCACAAGGCCCACTCATATCCGTGAGGGCCATCTGCTTTCCTAAGCACACCCACTCAAACCCTTGTCTCTTCCAGAAATACCTTCATGTCATACCTCCACATAATGTTTAACTAGATGTGTGAGCATCCTATAGCCCAGCCAGGTTAACACAGAAAATCAACCATCACGGTTTCTCAAAAAAAGTTCTTCTGAATATTCAAGGATGAATGATTGAAGAAGATTTGTGTTACAAAACCAAATTAGGGAAGAATCTTCCCAGGATTCAATTAGGCGACAGCTTTTCAGAATCAAAGGGTGAAGCTAATCACAGTTCTCTCCTCTCATGCAGAAAAGGAAGATGGCCTAGGCGGGGTACAGTATGGAGCACCAGGGTAAGTGTCACACCTTGGAAGGGTTGGTATAGGGATGATGGGGATCAATGGAGGCTGTGGCAGTCTATGGAGAGTTTGCTACAGTCTTAGAAATCATATTAGTTGCTTATCTGGTTGTTGTGAACTGATATTTCCATGAACACTGCCCACTCAGTGCCGTGGAATGTCCAGGAGAGGATGTCCACGTGTCCCTCTCTGCCTGAGACTGGCTGAGCACCTGTGCAAGGGCCATGTGGCTACATTCTTCCTGATTCAATAATCTGTGATGACTATAACCTCCTTCTTCAAAGTCCAGGGTGAACTTCCAGAGCTGCTGTTGGGGTAAGAGAGGCAAACTCAGGCCCTGAACAGATGGCTGCCCACGCGACCTAGCTGCCAACACAGACTAAGCATGGGAGTGCCCGAGAGTCTGGAAGAACAGCCAGCTGCACACGGAGTCAGGGAGTGACCTTTGGATCACCCACTCACAGGCTATGCCTTGAGGACTGTTCATTGTGTGTGTGTCTGTAGATGCTATAAATATACTTGTGTTTATGTACACAAACCCTAAGATTTGCATTTTAGTTATTTGAGGATGAATGGTGGCTATTCAATTGATATTATTCAACAAAGATAAAAGGATAAGAATAGAACTGGTTAAAGTCATTCGATAAAGCATCTCAGAAGCACTTCAGAAAATCCACTAAACAATGCCCTGACCCAACATATGGGTCTCTGTCTCATTCCCACTGCCAAGAGAGTAAACCTGCTGAAGGGACTGAGGGCTAAGAAGGAGGTGGGCTACTGGAAGCTAGCGACAGAGGAACACCAGGAAAACAGAGTTCAGTAATCCTTGGGAGTATCTTTGGACAGCATGTCCTTTGCTTTCATAGTTCCCTGGAGGTTGCTATCTTTGGTGTGTGGCACCAAATGCACCCTTCCTAGAAGATGCCCTGATGGATACAGCACCCAAAAGCCAACAGGTAAGATTTTGGGTACTGGCCTAGAAACCTCCCCAAACGCCACCATGTTCACCTGAGATGCTCAGTCAGCTCCTCCTGAACTATTGTTGAGCCTAAACAGCATGGTTCACATCTGAAAGGATACAGAGATGGAGGAGGCAGTGCACCTCCCCACCTCCCCTTTCTCATCAAAATCTCTGTCTACTACTTTTAAGGGTCATGCTTTCTGGGAACGGAGTGATCCTCCCAAGTTTCTCTTTCTGGGAAGAGAGAGTGATCCTCCCAAGTTCCCTGACTGCATGGTGACATGTGTTTTTTAAAGACTCAACACTTTTACCCCAAAACATGACTTTCTGGATTTGTGACCAAAGAGTAGAGAAAATATTTTGTGACAAGAGGATGCTGTGGTCCTCTGACCTCAAATCATATGAGTATCAATTTACAGTACCCATGAGCAGGGCTGGATCAGCAAGAAACACACATCTTCACTCTTAAAAATCGATGTATAAATTTCACTATTCACTTTGTACTTTGCTAGAACTAGATATTCAGGAAAATAACCAAATGTGGTGTCTTCCCTGGATAATTCTGAATCTAAATGCTTATTTTCCTTTTCTGGGATTCTGGACCTAGAATGCCTCTTTTGATAACTTGGACACCTGCTCAGACAGGTGTCTTGTGTGTGTTGCACTGGTCACTTATGCCACGGTATTTCCAAAAGATGGATGGAGATGGGAAAGTACTCCTGTACATTTCACCCATAACTACACAAAACTTAAACACAGCGAGGGCTCCAGGTGTGCTCTCCTCAGTATGTTACATCAGATTCTTCCACCCAAACTAATGAAGAGGCAGTCCACAAGTCCCACATCCAGGTCATACCAGACAACTTCACTCGGAATGACTGTAGTGTCTTCTGAAGTCCCCTGATATTCTAGTTCCCAGATAAGACTAAGAAGGCAGGCTTAGTGGGTGTTGAAGAGAAAGGGTTTCCTGAGGAATCTAAATCATATCTACAAATAGAAATCCTCTTTAGACAATAAGGAGAGAGCCAAGAAAGGGCATTTATAGAAAAGATACCAAATAGAAGGTAAACATGGAGAGGATTGTGTAATTCAGAGAAAAATGTCATATTTTCTTTTCAAAGTTTATTCTGTAGAAAATGCTGACCTAAAAATCAAAGATAATGCCCAGAAGCCATATATATGAGGCCAAATGGAACTTCTAAATTCAAATCATCTAGGAAAAGCTTTCTAAGGAGCCCAGTGACTCCTGGAGGAGTCACTACTTCCTCCAGGAAAATTAAAATAACACCAATGGCAAAAAAAAAAAAAAAGTTCTGGCTTGATGGGGTTTTCAGGATTCTTCAGCCACATAAAATAGGCATACAGGAAATTGGGAGTCCAGGAAGTGAACTGGGCACTGAGAGCAGGAAGCAGGAAGGCAGGGCTAAGTAGATTCATCTTGGTCCATTTTGCACGGGTGAGGGAGTGAGCAGTGCTTCTCCCTCATCTCAGGCCTGTCCCTGGGAAGCAGGGGAGATGATTTATGGGCACAAAATTACACCTAATTCAAACCCACAGTCTGGAGCAGCAAGGGGTTTGATTCATTGGTTTCCTGTAACACACATAAGGAAACAATAGACTAATGATCTCCAAGACTGAGGCACAATTAGCAAGATGTGTAAATACAGACATCAACCATGACCAGACAAGACCTCCTCCAAGGAAGCCACATGGATGTCAAGTGAACCAGTTGCTGAAGTTCCAATTTTCTGTAGTCTGCTGTATCCAGAAGTGTCTGGGGCTACCCACAAACAGTAGCTCCCCATCTTGAATTGTACCCACATGATAAGAACTACTAGGACTTTCCCACAACAAACTGCTCACCACTCCCACTCAGCCAGTCACTGCTGCTCTTAGTCATTTTCTTCCTGGCTAGGACAAAATACCCAACACCTGCATTTAAAAGAAGACAGGTTTACTTTGACTCACATTTCAGAAATTTCAGTCCTGGCCCAGTTGGCTATTCCAGGCATAACCGGCATGGTATCAGTCAGAGGAGAGCTACTCATAGGATGCCACAGGAGCAGAGAGAAGGGAGGAGCTGGGGAGGGAGGGAAATCACTGACCCACCTCTTCAATGAGGCTGGGATCCCCATAATCCAATCACTTTCCAAAAACCCTGCATGAATGCATGAGGCTAGGAGTTGGGTGGATGTCTATATACAAACTGTAACATTACCCTAGAGTCCCAAGAAACCTACTTGAAGAAGGAAGTTCCAGATGCTAGAAGGAATCAGCCTAGTTTGCTTCTTGTCTTGATCTTGATCTTCTTTCTCTCTCCTGTCTTTAGTATCTTCATGCCTAAAGTTAGGTTATTTTAACTAAACACCATGGATTGGGTTGTTTATAAACAATGCAACTTGTTTATCACAGGTCTTGTGGTAGATAGTCCAAGATCAAATCTCCATCAGATTTGGTGTCTGGTGAGGGTACATTTCCTGAAAGGTAGACTGTGTCTTCTGAATGTAGTCTTATATAGTGGAGACAAGTGGGTCTTTCTGGGGCCTCTATTACAAGGGCACTAATCTCATTCATGAGGGCTCCACCCTCACAACCAAATCACTTCCCAAAAGCCCTACCATCACTTGAGAGTTAGGATCTCAACATATGAATATGGGGTAAGGGTGTTAGGATGTGACTATTCAGCCCATGTATTGAGTCTTTCTGACTCCTCATGACTGTTTTTGGTCCCCTCTAGTCATTGTATGATCTGTCCCCTCCTGCTTGCTGGTCCAGACATGCTCCACAAGGCAAGATGCTCTACTCTCTGCCCTTCCATCTGCAGCCCAGCTGGGCAGGGACTACACTCACCAAGTACCAGTAATTCAGCTTATGCCTGTTGCTAAGCCTCTACCACAAGCTTAGTTCTCCGCCTCTAGAAGACCCTGATTTAAGCATATCCTCATCCTGCTCTCCTTTTTGCCTGGGTCCTGGAACACTTCCTTTTGCCAGTGAATTTGCTTGTTGACACCCAAAGATCTTCTTCCTTCTGCTGGCTCTTGGGAGTCTCCCCCTAGGGACTACCTTCCTTTTTTCTCTCTGTTGGCTTCACTTCCTTTGATGCCCTGCTCAAAATTCATCTCCCTTTGAAAGATGAGAGATGAAAGAAGCACAGGATGATGGAAGGGCTCTGATCAAAGCTGCATTTATCTAAAAACAGTGCAAGGATGATGTATATGGGCTTGTCAGCAATTCCTAGAACATTTTTAAGCAGTGAGGGCTTCTTGATACTTCAAAGAAAGTTCTGGAGAGGCATGCAGCAAAACTATGAAAATCGCAGTTGCCTGAAGACTGGGGGACTCTATGGTACAGGGCCAAGAAAACAGTCAGTATGGAAGGACTTTTAAAAACTCCACCCTGAAAAGTAATTATTACATAAATGTCTCATACGGTATGATTTTTCCCTTCTTTTTTTCTTAAATAACAATAGTAGCAAAAGTACATATGAAGTTAATTTACAGGTGAAATATTTTTGGTGATATTTTATTGTACTGTACCTAATGAATAATAAAATAATTTATGAAACTCATTTTTCAATTATGGAGGAAATTTATAGCCATACTGCTCCCAAAAACTAATTTCCTTCTAAAAGCCTCTTCTCTGAACACGTGAGACTTTGGGGAACACTCTAGATCTAAACTCTAACAGATGGATAATTACCAGAGATTCTAAGAATAAAAGAAGTGTCTTACAACTTTGATTTCAACAGAATCAATTGTGGTATAGTGGTGCAATTCTATGGGCAACCAGTTAGAATTCTGAGGACGATGTTTTCCATGAAGATGTCAAGGTCACACTGTGGAAAGTCTGGGACAGGGATAATGTAGCATAGGCTCTGGGATTTGGAACAGCTGTGCTACAAATGACAATGGTTGTCTGTCCAGCTTCTCAGGAGGGGAGATAGTTCCCTAAAATTCTGAAAAATGATACTGGACACTTAAATGATGATGTCTAAGAACAGTAAAAGTTGGAGATGAGTATGAGTTCCAAGAAGAGTGGGAAACGCTTCTGTGTACTGGGACCCCACTTTGAAGCAGGAAAAGAAGGATGCCATAGGGGCAGGGCACCATCTTTACTTCCTCTCACCTGGGTATCCAGCCTCAATAATCCATACGAAAGTAGTTGTATATTGAAAGATTAAAGACACTGCTGCTTGTTGAATCATCTCCCTCAAAACACCTGTTAAAGTCTTAACTCCCTCCACTTTAGAATATGGTACTATTGGCAATGATGGCCTTTTATCAGGTTAAAATGGAGGCCATAACTCAAGTTAAAGTAAAGACCTAATGCAATACGACTGGCCTTCCAATTTGAGAGGAGATTTTGAACAGACACACATGGGGAGAACATCTTATGGGGTTAGAGCTGCCACCAGCCAACAAACTCCTAGAGGCCAGGAGAGAGGCCTAGAACAGAGCCCTCCCCAGCAACTTTTAGAGGTATCTGGTCAGTGCTCAGCCCTTGACCAAAGACTTCCAGCCTCCAGAACCATGAGACTGTACATTTCAGTTGCATAAGTCCCAGCAGTAGTGAGTTTGTTATGGCAGAATTTTGGTAATAATACAAGTACTAAAGTGAGGCAAATAGGCAACTTATTGCTAGAAAACAGTAAGTCACTACCTTTATCCTTCCTCACAGATGTAGAGGAAGAGTAAATGATGGGATAGAAGGAGACCTGGAGGTGACATTGCAACAGAATTACTTCTGATACTTCTAGGCCCTAAAATTATAGCTGATAGACTGGCTTTCTTGATGATATGCAATAAAAAGCATGAGATTTTTGAAGAAAGTCTCTGAGATGTTTTCTATCTGGAATTATTTGGACCTCTCATAAAAAATAAAATGAACACAACTGGTGCATTTAAGTATTGGCCAATAGCAACATAACATTTAAGGCAGGGCTCATGTGATCCTACAGATACAATTGATCTCTATCTTGTTTTTCAGCTTTTATAAGAAGTAGTCTGAAAACAACAAGGAGGTTGAAACTATCCCCCGGTATTAAGGGACGGAAAAGTATCTTTGCTTCTTTGAATAAAAAAAGTTAAGCCCAAGTGGCATCCACAGATCCAAATGGGGGATAAATGCTGCTCTGTTCTCTTCAGCCTGCATGCCCAGCAGAGCAGAATGCACAGAGAAAAGACAAGCTGGAGCCAGGTAGTTGGCAAATTACTCCCTACAGGTCCAGTTGAATGCAGGCGCACCACATACAAACACCAGATGTATATTTAGAAAAAGAGAACTCTTCATAAATAAACACTAATTGTTACTTTTTAGGCCTTCCTTTAAATATGATTCTGCTGAAACCCTTTGCTATTATCAGATTCATCAGAAGCATGGCTGGGAGACATGCTACAATGAGATAAGATAACACAAACTGTCCACACAAGCTGGCCATTTCCACATCCAGCACTAGACCTCTCCAGAACACGATGTCCGCTGGTGGGAAGCTATCGTCTCACTGCCATTCTCATTAATGACAACCCTACAGTGGTGAATGCAGGCCCATCTTCATGGAGCTTTCATTTGTCTTTGAGATCTGCCCATCACAGAGCTCCATCACAGAGCCCTTTGGGAAGTGGAGACAAATACATATGTGACCACCCTGCAGGCATCAGTGGGGTATGAAACCTCCAGCGAGATCCCCTGTGCCATCCTAGCTCAGTGGCACGGGTGAGCATTCACTACACAGAAGAACCAACAGAAAGTGAGTGTCTTGAAACTGATCTCAAATGAGGAGAGACAAAGCTGAGACATCTAGGGAGGCCCACTCCCTAACTCACCTTGTTACCTGTACAAGAAAAACAGCTCTTTGTCTCAGATCAGAAGGGATGGCTGGACAGATGGCCACCCAGCCATGCCCAGGACACTCTTTTCTTTATATATATATAGCACAGGGTCTACAGGGTCTCACTATACAGATTGGACTTGTAGTGATCCTCCTGTTTTCAACTTCCTAAGCGCTGGGATTGCAGGTGCGTGCAATCCACCACACCCAGTCTCTCTAAAATCATTCTTAAGAGCCCTGGCTGCAGTAAATCCCACTGCAGGTGCCCCCTCAGTCTCTGAACCTCCAAATGTATGTAAACAAGTGAAATCATATGACAATAAGCAACATGAGTGCTTTGAAAATATTCTAAGCATCTGTAAGAAGTGACAGGGAGAGGTCCATCCAAGAAAGCCACGACACCATTGACCATGAAGCGCAAAATACTTTTCCTGCAACTTTTCATCCAGGACAAAATTCAAAGATAGCTAGGGGGTAAGAGGTTTCCAGGATGACTTCAACTTTTCATTTTATACCTTTCTTGCTTTTTAACCCTTGTGTTGATATTATTTTTGTAAGTACAAATTATTACCAAAGCAAGTACCCTGTTCTTGTTTTACCTATACTGACATACAGATGCTGATTGACAGATGAATAGAAATAATTGCTGAGATAGATAGATACATGAGTAGACAGACAGATATTATGTGATAGGTGATAGAGGTATAAATAGATGGATGACAGGTAGGCAAGTAGGTAGGTGATAGGTAGATAGAAGATAGCTGATAGACTCAAACTGTACCCAGTGCCTTTTCGCTATTGTAGAACTTCTCAGAACTCCGCTGATAAATACATAGGTAGGGTCTCTATGAACAGAGCGAACTACCAACTACAAGTAGTTCATAATTTGTAAGGCAGAAGAATCACTGCAGAAGACAGCCTGGAAGTGGCAAGTTATCTGAAAGAAACATGTGACTGACAAGCATTTTCCTTGTCCTTCAAAAGTTCCACGTAAGTTCCTCCTTTTCAGAATCAAAACCCCATGCTTGAGGAGAACGATATTCTAAAGTTGAAGAAGCCAAGACTTTCCTGTTGAAGGTCACCTGTCCCCTCGAGAAAGGCCACACACACCATCTCCCCCATCATTTTCTTTTCTTTTTCCAGAATTTCCTGCAGGGATCTATAAGGCAGTGAGGAGACTCATGTGGTGTGGAGGCAGGCAGGATCCCTTCAAAGTGGGCACCCTGCCTCCACTGCGACCCACTGAGGGTCAGCGCGAGGTTAAGGGAGACCATGTAGGGAGCAAAGCAGAAAGCCCTGGAGCTCAACCTGTAAGAATAAAGGAAAACAGAGATGCAAATACGTGCTTCAGTAAACCTATTAGACTATTACTACATCCTGGGGAAATATGAGCCATGGTGCCAAGTCCAAAGAAATATATATATATATATATATGATATATACATCTTACACTTTTTGTTTCACTATGAATTTAATGCAACAAAAAATTATAAGTGACTGTGTGAATAAGGGTGGAAGTGGCCTTACACTTCAGAAGCCTCTTCCAGCAACAGCAGCGCACTCAACACTCGTGCAAATCTTGACGTTGATGAGTGGTGTTCAAATCACAGCTGGATAGTTCTGGAACCCTGAGCCAAGCAGTGAGGCAGGCAGGATCTGGGCTGTGGACAGACCCTGCGCAGCACTGTCTTTGACAACAAAACCATGTGCAAATACACAAACAGACACAGACGTGAGGTTGGCTGAGATGCTGTATACACAAAGGAGAAGGGGCTGTATTTGACGCTGACATCATCTGCAATGTCTCCACAGTCTGGTCACCAGTGCCATGCTGAGATCATTCCATTAGCTAGCAGGTGATAAGGACAGAAGCATCCTGGGGTTCCAGTGGCTGGGAGTAAGGACTGCCACACTCCCTGCAGGCCTATGCTACCTCCTTCTGTGTGTCTCCAGGCTTTCACTCACATCTGTGTTCTGCTAGCTAGTGGCAGCTAGTTTCTGAGGGATGCTAGCTTTTCTTTTCTACTTGGGCCCCAGACTCTGGCTTCTTCACTGTTAGAGAGTTTGTCTGAACTTTGCTTTTCCCAATGCTTGGCTTCTTCGGTTTCTGGTTGTTGCTTTGAAGCGACTTCAGTCCCAGCATTTTACAGTATTTGTTACATTGGTGTAGTGCTTTAAACTGATCAATGAATGTCATGGAACAGTTGCCCTTAAATCCTTTGTACCTGTAAGTTTGAGAGAAAGAAAATCATTTTTCAAAATAGGATACTTCACTAATTTAAAAATAAATTGCACAAAAATATATTTGTTCCAATTTGGGGCAAGAATAGCCATGTGGCTATCACAACTGCAAGTGAAAGAGAGAAAATGAAGATTGTGGGTCCAACAGAGGTGAAGATCGATTGGCATTTACTGCAGAGACCTTTGATTAGAGCAGGTGCCATGGTCAAAATACATCAGTGTATTATTGCCCCATTTTCCTTAGCCATGATGACTAGTGCTGCCTCATTTTAACAAAAATTGGATTTCCTAGTGACCTGAAAGTCACCCTGTATGCCCAATGATTCTGAATAAAGATTTCTAGGACTTCATAAATGGAAGAAATTATTCAGCGTAGACCTTTTAATTTATAGTTGAAGAAATTTAGGCTGAGAAATCATGGGACCAGCCCAAGAAAACAAAGCAGGTGATACAAGCAAGAAGGAGGCCCTGTGAGCCTTCTCTCTGCACCCCCTTTCCTGTAACATTTCACACTGTCCCCAGGACGAGAAGAAACTAGGCTTTGTCTTCAGCTTGCTGTAGGAGACACCACGCTGACCCTTGCCAAGATGCAGTCTCTGGGACTCTTACTTGGGGTTGGCACGTTTGATGCTCAATCTGCAAGTGACTTGGCTTTCCCATCCCAAACATGGCAAGTCAGTTTGCTCCTTCAGTGGGCAAATGCTGAGCACCACCCCCCACGTGCACACACACACACACACACACACACGCACACCCTTCTTCATCTGCAGATCAATAAGATCCATCAAGCCAAAGCTAATCAAAAAGTCAAGCTGTATTCTTGGCTGAGCTTCTACAGGTACCAGGCTTTTGCCACTTGTTCTGTGGCTACAAAAGTCCCCTGAGGGTCTTTCTGCCAGCAGCCAGAAAATGCCCCAATTCCATGTGCACTGGCATAGTCACAACCCATGCAGAACTTGTGCCAGCCTTTTCCTCCCTCCTGTGTGACATCATTTTGAGATGCCTCAGTGGCCCTCCTCACCACGGCAGAGCACCTGTAACTGCTAAAGGACTTTGCCCTCAGCATGTGTGGTGCCTCATGAATAAGCACTGGGAAGCAGCACATTCACTGGGAAGCACCCACACGCCCACCCAGCACTTACCTGATCCCTCCCCATTGATGCATTCCACCACCAGGGCGACCTCAGTGAAGCACAAGTCAAGTCACCCTTGCTTACAATTCTGTTGCTATGAAGATAAAGATAGTGTTGTGGGTACTGCTCAGTTACAGAGCACTTGTCTAACGTGTGTGAGGCCTTGGGTTTGGGCCCCAGCAAAGACACAACACAATGCCCTACCCTGCCTTCAGTCTTGCCAGCTGACCACATCTTCCAACCTCAACCTTCCCCTCAGCCCTCAAAAGAGGCCATGCTCACTCCTTTCCAGAGTGTTTCCTGCAGGTGGGAGCCTTGCCTCTCTCTGTCGTTCAGTCCCATTGGTCTTCAGTCCTCACTGAAGTCTTTCCTGGCCTCCCCAACCAAGTTACATCCCCAAGCAAAGACTGTACCTCTTCACAGCCCACTCACACAGGCAGGCCAACACTGGGCATGGAGAAGCCAGAGATGCCAGTACCTCTACATGCTGCTGAGACCAATACTCCCTCCTCATCCTCCTGCCCCAGACACCTACCCTAGTGAAGCCCAAGACACAGAGGAAGGTCTAAATCAAGCCCGAGGGGCTTTCAGGTTTTGTGGTTGTTCAAAGTATTCTTTCCATGTTCTCTTCTTGGGTAGGCCCTGTCAGTGTTTGGAAATTTAGGCACATAGGAGTACCTAGCCAAGCACTCCTTACAGAGTACCTAGACAACCACTGTGTATCACGGGTACAGCAGAGGACAAACAGGACATTGACCCCTTGCCCTGGCCATCTAGGGAAGAAGACAGACATCAGATCATTACAGTGAACCACGATGCAGGTGAACCATTACAGCAGGCTTAGTGGGCCTGGAAGCTAGGTCTCTCCAAGCTCTGTCGATTTTCTCACCTCCCAAAAGGGAAGGATACTAATACCTGGCCTATGGTGTTTGCGAGAGGATAAAACAAGAAAATGTGCATAAACTGCCTAGCTCAGTGCACGACACACAGGAAAGATGCAATTGCTATTGGCCATGTTATTATTATCGTTACCAGTTTACAGCGGTGCAGCTCATGGGCTCTCCCTGAGAAAGGGACACTGAAGCTGAGACTGGAACACGAGGGATGTTCTGAGTAAAGGAGAGGGAGGAAGTGTGTTATGGTTTGTGTCTAGGTGTCCCCCCAAAGCCTCATGCAGTCTTGGGGCAGCTTCTGGAGTTTGTGATTGATTACTGTGGGTGTGCCTGCTGCACCTGCCCTGGGGCAGGTAATTTGCATTACAATGTAAGGTGGGAAGAGAAGCCAGCTGCTTGAGCTGCTGCTACCCATCCCTTGCACTCTTGCTCTTTACCACCACCCTGAAAGGTTGCTTTCTGCTCTGTGCTGCTCTGCATTGGACCCAGATGAGTATGGACTGAAACCTTCAGTAACTGTGAGCTAAATAAACCTTTCCTTCCTTCATTTTGAGTGTCGGGTATTTGTCCCAGCAATGAGAGAAGAGTAACTAAGACA
>NW_004524579.1:36976111-36997468 GCF_000260255.1 Octodon degus
TTCTTCCCTTTCTTTTTTGTGGCACTGGGTATTGAACTCAGGACCCTGAGATTGCCAGGCAAGTGCTTATTCTACTGAGCAATCTCCCCAGGCAAGCCTACAATTTTATGCTTGCTACAAAACCACTCTTCCTTCTCCACCCAGTGAGCGAGCTCCTCTGTCCCTAGGATCATACAATCCATTTCCTTGGGAAAAGTGACCTACATTCTAAAAGCCAAGCTAGGGGCCAGGGAGATAGCTCAGTAGAATAAGTGCTTGCCTGGCAAGCACAAGACCCTGAGTTCAATCCCCAGTACTGCAAAGAATAAATAAATAAAATAAAAGCCAAGCTCATTTGTTAAAGAAAAGGTCAACCAAAGAAAGAAGCCAAATCTAGCATGCTTGGGAAAATTCCTCTACTAAATGTGTCATTTTTACATCTCTATCTTCCTCCACAGGAGATACTGGAAAAGATCAACACGTCAATCTATCTGTGTTTCCTTCATGCCTGGGCATTCTTTCAGGGGACTCAAAGCCAGCTGCACTTGCATTTGTCAGACATAGTGGAAAGCTTCGTCCCTACCACTCAGAGGAGGCCTCCTTTTCCTCACACCAGTTCCTGAGCATCTCAGGTAAACTGGAAATGTCATGAACAGAGGAAGCTTCCCAGTTTAACCACATGGGAAACAACTGGTTATCTATGTCAAGACCATTACGAGGCTTTTCAAACCTTCAGACAACTTACTGCGATCCCCCAGAAAGGCTGCCACTGTGCCCTTAAGCACTGCCTCCCTGCTCAGGGTTAATGCTGCATAACAAGCACATCCTCATCTAATGGTTTGGCCTCTGGGTGGAAAAGAAAGGCTTGCTTATAGGAACACGACTTTTGGGTAACCCCTGGGAACCTACAATTCTAGGAATCTGGCAGCATCTTTTCCTTCACTTAACCTTTCTCTTAGATCCTTACAGAAAAGCCAGAGGCAGGCAGCAAGAATATGAGCTAGGCTGACTTAGATGTCTGAGCACAAGCATGGTGAGGCCCTGGAGCAAAAGCAGCCCTGCACCGTCTGGGAGGCCCTTTCTTGCTAAAGTCCTTGTAAGCCTAGGCTAGGGTATACACGCTCGGGAGTCCTGCAGGGCCTCTCTGCAGCATGAGAGGAAATCTCTCCAGACTCTTGCTAGCATCTCCCTGAGAACTAGAACCACTTCTTGGAACTAGGAGCATCTTCTCTCCACAGGCTGTGACCTCTCCCAGGACACTCCTGTATGCCTAGAATGTCTGACCAGGAGACGCTTTTCCTCATGTAACAAATGCATAGATATGAGCCCCTTCCACAGAGCAACCTAATCTGGGCCCAGGGCAATTTGCTTTTCTAAACCTCCCATTTCTCAACTTCCCTCCTCACTAATCATCCTTTTTTTGTTGCTATAACAAAACATCTGAGGCTGGAAACTTCATAAAGAAGGTCTAAACACCATGACATCAACACCCAGGTGAGTCCCCTGGCTGCACACAATACTGTAAAGAAGTGGAAAGGAGGTGTCCTGGTTCAGAAGGGGCCATGCACGTGGGTGGGCTTCACTTTATAACAACTTACTCTCATGAGAACTCACTCATTCCAGGAGTCCAGCATTAATCCAGGACCAAACCGTATGCCCTACTTACCACCCATCATACCCCACCTCTCGAAGGTTCCATGGCCCCCAGAACGTCACAGTGGGGACTAAATACAAAGCTCTCAAGCCTTCAGGACACAATCAAACCACATGCAAATGAGAGAATTCCCCTGTCAAGTTCTGGGCCCTAAGCTTGGACTTTCAGGCAGTATTGAAGTTGCCTCCCCTCTCCCCCGAAAACAAAAATGAAGTTGCCTCCCACTGCTTTCTGAAATGTACTTTTTCTTTTTCTTTTTTGCTACCCAGCATCTAAAGAGTTAAGCATCTTTCTCCTGTCTTAATTCAGTCTCTGTCTCAGCCAAGATGTTGAGTCTCTGCTTTGACCTATTGATCTTTCAAACCAGAAATCATTATTATGGCCTTTGGGCTTGCCTGAGAAGAAAAACAGAGCAACAGCCCTATGTTTATAGAACAATTGACCTCAGATTCACTCAAAGGATATAAGTCCAGCTTCACCAAACTTTGATCTACACAAGCAGTAGTAAATACAGTCCTCCTGCTGTGTGACCCACCTGTGCCTGTAACCTATGCTATCTGCTGCCCCCATGATCAGAGGTGACCACAAAACTAGATTCCCTTCTTGGCCACAACCACAGAAACTCACCACTGTCTTCTTGTTGGGGAGACACAGGGTCAAGTACATCCCCTCAAAAGGCATATCCTCAGATGCTCAAAGTGTGCTCTTATTTAGAGATGATGCCACTGTGGGTACAGTTACTTAGGATGAGCACATGTTGGAGTGGGGTGGGCCCTTCGCCCAGTATTAGTGGTGTTTGTATAAGAAGTGTGGAGACACAGACACTGAAGGAGACTATCATGTGATGTTTGAGACAAAGATTACATTGATGTATCCATAAGCCACGGAACAGCAAGGAAGGCAAGCAGTTGTCAGAGAAGAAACCAGTCCTGCCAAGACTTTGATTTCAAATTTTAGCCTCTACAACTATGACACAATAAATTCCTATTATTTGAAGCCCCTAAATTTGTGACAATTTTTATGGCAGTCCTAAGAATTTAAATGCTAGAATAAAAACCTTGCATGTGAGACTCCTGCACATTGCCACTGTTAGAAACCTTACCTCTGCTGAGTTTCACACTAGTTGTATCTCTGTAGCTTTAACCTCCACTAGCATAGCTTGCTAGCCCATCACTTTATGTACAGCCATCCTCTCACTGTCTTCAGAAGCAGAATAATAAATGTATTCCACTGAACATCACTCAGTGAAGTCCTTTTCCAAAGATCATTCTCTCTGAGTTGAAGTGGTGCATATGAATTATCTAAGCCTCTTGCTAAAATTCAAATCTGGACTCAGTCTGTCCAGGATGGAGTCTGAAGTTCTTCATTTCTAACAAGACCCAAGTAACCCAGGAGGCAAGGACATAAACTACTCAACATGTCTTCATTGGACTTTGGAAAGGTCTTTATACTTAAATTAGGACAGAGGAAAAAATTCTGATAAAATCATACTGTAGCATTCTATACTCAGAGAGAAGCTAGAGAGCTGCCTTACCACAACCCTGCCCTCACTCAGCAAAGACCTGATGTTCACTATGTGTGAGAATCTATGTGAGCTCGGTTTCTTACTTTGAATGATTCCTCCCTCCTCTCAACTTGATAAAGCATGGCACAGACTCTCAGGCACACAGATGTCACTGTCTGACAACATGGCCGGCTCTCACCCGGCTCACTTGCTCCCAGATTCCCTGGGCAAGGAAAGATGTAGGAACATCCAGTTCTGGCTGTGCTGGAGAGACAGTTTTTGGACAGATCGAGGTATGGTAATAAAAACTTATAGAGAAATTTGCCCACACATTGGTCACCCTTTTAGAAGCAATCCAGAGCTATTTAAAACAGTTTTAGTTTGATATACTCAGTCAAGAAATGTTTCATTTATTAAGAATGATTATAAGGCAAGGAATCCCATTTGAGAATGTAGATTAGGAACTGAAAGCCCTTCTCTGGGGGGAGGGGAGGGGTGTACGCACACACTTGTGCACTGGAACTTGGATCTGAAATGTCTCCCAAAGCCCCACGGCACTATAGGAAGAGGATGGATCTGCCAAGAGGTGGGGCCTGGTGGGAGGAAGCTAGCTCACTGAGGATGTGCCCTCCTCTTCCTGTCTCTCTGCTTCCTGGCTGCCATGAGGGCAGCATTTCCTTCCACTCTGCGCTCCAGCACAAGGGACTGCCCCTGTCACAGGCCCAAAGCCATGAAGCCAGCCAGCCACGGACTAAAGCCTCTGACACTGTGAGCGAGAAAAACTTTTCCTCTTTTTAAGTTGTTTTTCTTCATTATTTTGTCACTATAACAGAAAGAACACATTGTGTGCAGGTGTGCACATGCTGTAAAGCTAAGGTTGTGACTGTCACCCACATGGAAAGCGAAGGACATGGGAATCCTTCCACGCTAGAAACACGTGGTAGTTCCTGAAATTTCATCAATGCCTTTCATTTCTTCCTATTTGTTGATTCATTCCCTCACTGAAGGGGCACCAGCTCTATGGCAGACCCTGTGAGGAAACTGGAATGGATCCCTGAGTGACGTGGCTCTTTTCCGGAAGCAGCCATCTGGCTGGGCAGACAGATGCGTGAACCAGCAGAGGCAGGATTCTGTAGAGTGCCGTGGACTCTCCAAAGGTGCAGCTTCTCATATTGCCTCACAGTGAAAAGATGGCGCAGGGCTCACCTGGCAGAGTGACACACACACAGGTTCAGAGGTGTGTTCTGAGGAAGACAGGCAGAGGACACATGTGAAGTGGCTTCTGCTTCACAGCCATTTTTCCCTGCAAATGGTCACTTCCTAAAATATGATTTTAGGAGCAAGGGTTCTATGAGATGCTTTGCAAGAATATGTTCTGGTATCACTTCTGTTAAAATGCTATTTTATGCCTTCCCTGCCCATCAGCTGTTCAAAAACCTATGAAAGTTCACCCTCAAGAACCTCCCCAAACTGTTCAACAGTCTCACCACACAATCTGACAGTGGAAATCTTATTTTCATAGTCACCCTAAAGATATTTCTGTAAAATCATTGAGACTTTTAGGGAAATCTCATCCATGGTTTTTGGAGGTTTCTGCAGGGGGCCATGGCAACCAGTCTGGCACTCTGGGGCACCCAGTTCTGGCCACTGTCACCCCTCCCTGGGCCTATCCAAGTGGCCCCTTAGTGGTCGGCCCTTGCTTCCTGCACCCAGAGTGCAAATCAGATGAGTCAAAGAAGTGCCAGAACAG
Source organism: Octodon degus (assembly GCF_000260255.1). Taxonomy (NCBI): domain Eukaryota; kingdom Metazoa; phylum Chordata; class Mammalia; order Rodentia; family Octodontidae; genus Octodon; species Octodon degus. The sequence goes on from NW_004524579.1 coordinate 36,980,999, forward strand.
AATATTCTGTCTCTGCTGGAACAAACTCAGCCCTCTCCTGCCACTTACAGGCCCCCTCTCTCCAGCTCCTGCACACTCTGCCCTGATCATCCACCCCTGTAGCTCCTCCCTCTGCCTCTATCTAAGCAGCAGCCAGGCTGCCTCCATGGAAACCATCCTGGCACTGTCTTCTCTGACACCCACCCGGCTGGAAACAAGCAGAGCACTGTAAGTCCCTTCCTTCTGCAAAAGAGAAAGGAAGGTGCTCTTGTCCCAGCTGCTGGCAGCAGCGTTCTAGAACCCTCCACACCAGCAGAATTCATTCCTCTTCGCCCTGCTTCTGAAAGCACCTCCACACCTGAAGGGTCTCCGCAGCAGGAGGCCTCAGGAAGAGAGCAGAGAGGGGCCCCAAAGAATCAGTCGTTTCCCCATATTAGGTGGTGTTGGTTCTGCTCCGTGAGTAGGCAGGAAGCACACATTCACTTCCTTATCTGATGGAGCTGAGGGGAGAGCTGCTGAGGGGGAACGCTGGAGGGAAGACACCTCTCAGCTAAGCGCTGTGAGGTCTGCCACTGTCCCAAGCCCGCTGGTCCCCAAAGGCCTGCGTTCTCTGCAGCTGGGAGTGCACACAAGGGGCCCCAGGCAGGGAGGGTGAGGGAGAAGTGCGTCGGCTTTCCTGTCAGGCACAGACTGTGGAAGATGTCGCAGGCCAGAAGAACGCTGGCTGGCTGCCGGCTTCGAGGGAGGGGCAGGCGAGGCCTCAGTTCCAGGGTGCTGCGGGCTGGTGGCAGGCCTTTCTCATTAACAGCTCCAGCACCCTCAGGGCAGTGGCTGCTCCGCCAGAGCAGCGGCAGTTGGTCCCTTGTTTCCTCTCTGTAGGCTACTTCCCTTCTGCCTTCAGTAGGCATCTGGTGCCCTTAAGACACACACACATTCACACACACACACACACACACACAAGCACACACATGCACACACACACACACACACACACACACACACACACAAGCACACACATGCACACACACGAGTGCACATGCACACACACATGCATGCGTGATGTTTTGCCCTGTGCACCTCCAGAGTAACTCAGTGGCAAAACCTGTCCACATCAATCCTCTCAAGTAGCTCTAGGCAGAATGGCTCTGTCAGACTAAAGCGGGACACACTCTCCTTCCTCGTAGCCGGCTGTGGCACAGCATGAGAAAGCAGGTTTGCGGGCTGATGGGTCCCCGGGGACCTGACCCTGCAGAAGCTAGGCTATTTGGTGCCCCAGAGTTGCATGAGTCCTGATCTGAGACACATTCCAAAGATGCCAGGAAATCCTGTTCCAAGGTCCCTTTGTTCCACCCCTGCTGGCAGATTCATGTTTTGCTTTAAACAGTCTGCCTGGCATCGCCCCTCACACACCAGCCTGTGCAGGAGTGAGACCTTGCAGGCGAGACTCCACGTGGGCCCATCACCGAGGTGGTTTGGGCCCTTCACCTCCCTGGCATCCGGGACGTGGACTGGGTCAAACATCTGGACTGCCATTGTTGCCGCTACCGGCCTGCGCACATGCGAGGGCCCCACAGCGGGCTGCTGCTGACCCTGCGGACAGTCTTTCCTCTGGAATTCAGCATGGCCACCGCAAACGTCTGCTGTAAACTTCTTTCTCCAATGTAGTTTAGAGGGCTGGAGCTGGGCGGCAGACCAGCAGAGCCTTCCTTCTCAATGCAGCTGTCTGCGGCGTGTGGGGGTCCTTGTCACCCCCCCATTGGCCCCTCTACAGGGAATAAGCCCCTCGCTATGTCATCCGGGGTCCCCTGAACGCCCTTCCACGTCTGTGGTACCTGATCCTGGCCACGCATCCGTAAGCCTTAGTGTCTCCAGGGTCAGGATGGCCCAAGCCGGCTGGCAGCCACACTGGGTGTCCTTAGTGGTTGTTGATCCACCCGATTTCAGTCTACTGGTTGCTGACTAAGTAGAAAAGTGCTCAAGTACTTCTCTCTATCTTCCTTCAACCTACCAACTGGTTGTTGCTTGCGAGACTTCGGAGGGCAAAGTATTGGCTCTGCTGCCCTCTGGTGGCTGAATCACAGAGCCGCCCTCTCCAGGGAACTTGCCAGCCCGCTGGAGGGGGGCACATTCCCTTTTCGCAAGGCCCAGGCCAATGTGCAGGTCTGCTCCCCACTGCTTCAGCTTGTTTGGGGTTGCCCAGGTTGAATTTTCAAGTCTCCAGTTACAGTCAACATTTTGCCTTGTCTCCCTCAGAGAACTCTACGTGGCCGAACAGTTTCAAATCAGAAATGTGTTCAGGCCAGGCAGGTAGTACACACCTGTACTGTAATCGCAGCACTCTGGGAAACTGAGGCAGGAGGATCTCAAGCTCAAGTTCAGCCTGGGCAACTCCAAGACTTAATGAGACCCTGTTTCCAAAATAAAAATGAGCTGGGGATATAGCTCAGTGAAGGCCCCAGAAACGAACAGGAAAAAGAAACATGTACAAAGCTACAATTAGTACCTTGGATCTATCTGGACAATGGATTACTGGATGGCAAAAGAATCCTATTTGCCATACTTTTGTACTCCATGTTGCCAAAGATGAAAGATGTTGAGGTACAGGCACCACACCTGCAGACATCGTCCTGTTGCTGGCCCCAGGGACCCATGAGGCCTTCTGTTTAGGGGTGGCACTACTGAGGAAGGTTGAATTGAAGTGAATGAATCATGATTGTTCTGTGTTTTCAGAGATTAGAAACAACTTGTTTACTCTCCAAATAGCATCACAACCTTTAACTTCATTGAAAGAGAGAACAAGTCAGCCTCTGCGTATGGGGATACAGCATGAGAGGTGGGGAACATTTTCTTTAAGTGACACGGAGCACTGCTTTCTAGGGGTGCCCTTCCCACAGCTGAGCACCGCCAGGCACCAATCTCCCTCTTTCCTACCTTGAGCTAGCCAAGCTTGGGGAATGGTATCTCATCCAGCTGCTCTCCTAGACAGGAAGTCGCCCACAGGCGCTACTACTCTCCTTTCGCTTCCTGCTATCCCTCGCTTCCTTCCTAAACATTTCCCATCCTGGATGCAAAGGGCCCCTAAAGCTGAGCACCTCCCAAGTCCACTGCCACACTTTGCTCCAGTGCCCATTCCTTCAAGTGGCGAGTCCTTGCTTGTCCTTCCTAGGACAGCTCCGGCCCTGCCTCTCTCTCCTGTAACCATCCTGGGGGTGGATTTCACTCTGATCACAGGGGTTCCCAGGAATCTGTAAAGGGGCCATTCAACTATCCCTTCCCCTCCCATGGCAAATGCTTCCCTTTCAATCAGATTTTCAGAATAGGCTTCTAAGGTAGTTAGGGGTTTTTTTTTGGGGGGGAGGAATCTATGACTTTAAAAAATGTTACTTTTCTTTCAATTTTTTGCTTTCAACTCTTAAAGAAAATTTTTAAAAAATGGACAGGATGATGTAATATTCCTCTAAAAGCCCCAAGGCAGCAGAATCCCTTTGGGGCTGCTCCCCTCCCCTCTCCCACTCCGCCTTGGGTGGGAAAGTGGTAAGTAACACCAATAGGCAGCACTGGCTGGGCTCAGCCATCCTCTCTTCTAATGGGTCTTGGGCAGCTATCCCAGGCCAGCTAAGTCACATTAAAGCTGAGAACACTGCCAAGGGATTGGATTTCTTTTTAAATTAGGAGGAGAAAAAGAAGTGCCATGGGAAGCTCACAGATGGTCAGGGTTCCAGGGAGCTGCCGATGGGCCTTAAAAGACATCTTGAACCATCACAGTCTTAAGTTCATCTTAACTTTTGAACTTCTTGGGTAGGTTTCTGCTTTATTTGGGTAGAAATTTGTTTTAAATACTGGCCTGAAATTTGCCTGTTCTGGTGTCAGGCTGAGGCTTGAGAGGAAAAAGAAAAATAGCACTTATGGCAGTCAGGCATGGTGGCACACACCTGTGACCCCATCACCCGGGAGGCTGAGGCCAGGAGTTGGGAGAAAGCTCAAGGCCAGCTACACAGTTCAGTCAAGGTCAGCCTCAACAGACAGGCACTGTTTCAAAAATAAAAAACATCAACAAAAAACTAGTATTTATTGGCTCATGCCAAGCTTCAGGGTCTACAAGGCTGGGTGTCCCCACTCTATACCTGAGTGGCTTCCAGCACGTAAAGTTGAACGCCCATCTGGCTGCCATGGTGGGAAGCCAGACTCAAACCTGTCCTAGCTGCTGCCTCCACTGTGTGTCAAGTCCTGCAAAGAAAAACACTGAGTGTTTAAATTTCCCTTTGGGAATTGCCTGTGGGGTTCAGAGGCTTTCTTATTTTGTCTTTTGAATAGAAATGCTTCTAAATGGAAATTTGTTGGGGGCCTGCCCCTTAGCTCTAAGTGGCTGCTTCAACAAAGCAGTCAGGCTCAGGTTGCTGTGGTTCGATCCCCACAACTGAAGCCAGTGAAACCTGCCCTGAAGGAATTCGGAGCAAAAAAAAGAAATGTGTCCAGACAACAGACTTCTGTCACATCCCTCATCAGGTAGTACAGACTAAGATGCCCAGGAGCAAGGCCACCACCTGAAGATCCTGAAGTGCCCAGCTGAGATGTGTATGAAGCCTCTGTAGTGCCTCTGTAGTGCCCCTGCTCCCCTGAATCATGACCCTACCTGATGTGTTTCTTCCCAAGCCCAGCCCAGGACCGAGCTCCCCCGCAGCCTATGGCTTCCGGGCACCACTGGCGAGGCATATGGGAGATAAGCCCAACATTAAATTTTATTGTTGCTGAGCTGTGTTTTCAGAAGGAATCACATCAGAGAAAGATGTCCAAGCTGCATCTTCTTTCTAAAGTCCAATTCAGAGCTTTGTGCAATTAGTGAAAATTTTGACTTTTGAGTTCAAGGTCGAAAAGAAGTATGGGCCCTTTTCACTTGTCTGAATCCCTCTATTTTTTTTCCAAACTTCACTAAAGCTGAAAACTAATATATTTATTGAAGCATTGCAGATGCCCATCCTCTGAACTATTCAGACAGCTTGCGGAGCTGAGCCATGCCCAGTCACAGGCCAGTGAGCTGCAGTCATCGCTTTGTTTTATTTTCTGCATTTCTGATGCTCTGACATCTGGGGCCTTACTGACCCTAGACAGACTGCCCCCATCAGAGCCAGCGGATTCCTGGACATGTCCTGAAGCCAGGTGACATGGCCTCAGGACACTTGCAGCATAGAGACCTCCCACCCTGTGCCCACATCCACCACCTTCTTCAGGATCTCACACTCAGATGACCCTCTACCTCCCTAGTCACCCCAAAGCAGGAAGCGGGCCACCTGGGTACCTGAGCCCACTGAAAACTCAAACTAGCCTATCCTAAGCCTGCTGACCCTGCTGGGCCTATTCCTTCCAGAAAAAAAGCATCCTAAAGGCTCTTGCCTGTGTTTTGTCCCATCTCCTCTGCTGCCTGTATGACCCAGAGCTTTCTGCGGGCCCCCTAACCAAAGGCTTCCTGTGTCTCCTCCTCTTTAGCAGTAGTCCCCTTGTGATCTGTCAGCCTTGCTACACCCAATGAACAAGAAAATGTACATTTTAAAATAAGCCACACCTGCCATGGCTATGGACCCTCGCCTCCTCGAAGACTGTCTTAGCTTGTGGGAAGAGCAGCCAGGTACAAAGTCAATGGCAAGTCCAGTGGAATTTCAGTCGTGCCAAGAACCATACATAGCCTGCTTTCTCCTTGGTGGGGATAAAGTAGAACAGCAAGAAGGCACAGTTTGTCAAAAAGACAGCCGGTAGAATACAGCATCATCTACAGCATCATCTGGGCTGGTGACTCAGCACCACCACCGTCCTCTTAACTGGGGAAACAAACCCACCAGCAACCACAAGTAACAACTGCATACTTTCTTAGCTCCTGTAATAATCACCCTGGGTGTTGTCAGCCACCTTTTGGGGGAAAATAAGTGAAAAATATACAAGTTGAATTCACTGTGCCCAACTGCACAAAAAAGAGGACATTTTAAGGAAGCTTTTTAATAACGAAGATATTAAACATAGAATAATAAAATACCCCATTTAAAAGACACCTCAATAATGCTGGTATTTTTTTTCCTTTCATGACACCCCTGAAAGTAATCTCAAAATGTGCTTGCAAGAAAGCAAATGTGCTTGTTTGTTTCAGAGTTAGGAAACAAATGTGTCTCCTTGCAAGAACAAAGTCCATAAATATTTTATGTAAGTGAGAGAAGTGAAATGAACTCATCCCGAGAACATTTGTCAGCCGCGGTGGGGACAAGAAATCCACTTTGCCCACATCAGTCTAAAGGCGTTTGCCTGGAAGGGGTTTGGAAACCCAGGGTTAAGACAGGCACTTGATTTCTCCCTACTCACCCTTTAGCCAGCGTTGCTATGCCAACGTCTGTTAACTTCATTCCTACACCTATGGGGAAAGAGAGTAAAGATGGAGTTTGAGTTATTTGGGATCTTTCAGTAAGGCGTAAGGACAGCTCTGTCATCACATCCCTTCCTGCGTAAACACACTTTCCTCCTTGCCTCCACCCCCGGAGCTGACAGCCTCGCCAGCCTGCACTGCCTAGGGAAAGGGTGACGAAGGGGAGGGGGGGACAGACCTCTGACGGCAGTGCCCCAGGAGTCAAGCTAAGCCTGGCTTACACCACCCCCAGGAGAGGGGAGGGAGGCAGCTGCTCCATGATGTATCTGAGGCTTGTCACCCCCATGCGCTGTCTCACCAGAAATGTTCTGCCTCTGGGTTAGGTCTGGTTCCCTCTCTGGTCATCCACAGTGGAAATGATTACACAATAGAAGGAGTTGTGGACACAGACGACAGTGCTCAGTGTCAACAGCAAGAAGGTTCAAGGGGACATCTGCTCAGGTCAAAGCCAAAGTCCTGATATGCAATTGCGTATTTCCTTAAAGATGGAAAATGTCCAATTGCCCATCAGAACTGACGTTTTCTAAGCCAGCTTCAAATTTAGAAAAACAATTTCTGACATAAATAAGACTTCTGGCCAGCAGTCTGGGGCCACCTGCACTTGGAACCTATTTGACACTTGTCTTAATCTCTATCCATTGAGTGGTGGTTGGGGGGAGGTTACCAGAAGCAAAGCAACAGAGCAGGCACTCACTGTGCTCCCTCTGGGGCCCAGTGGAGCACCAGGGATGTCCCTGGTGGAGTTTCAAGCACAAGAGTCATGGTACTCCTGCCTTTCCAGCAGGGCAGTTGGGAGAATATGGAGGGAGGGAGCCGGGAATACAAGGAGAATGAATAATCCACTGTCTGTGGTCTTCTGTAGTGAGGAGAACAAGAGCTTCCCTCAGCTTCTGCAGTAGGGAGACACCTGTCTAATCCCTGAGTAAGCCTCTGGGCCTTTCTAGCATCCTTGCTCTCATCAGGTATCTCTTCTGCCACTCTCGCCTGGCACCTGCCCAGTCTCAGTGGCCCTCCCCATGCCATCCATGCTTAGTGCAGGACAGCATCCACAATGCTGCCCCATCAGTGTCTGACTTGCTGGGCACTGTGCCAGTGCCCCACTCACTGCCCGCTTTTCATTCTGGTCCTACATGGGCTGGCCTATAAAGCAACACTGTCCCTGCCATTGGTAGTTGACCTGGCCGCAGAACAGTCAGCCTGCTCTGTGGAAGGAGCCAGTGTCCCCCCAAAGCCAACCAGGGGTGATCAGATCTGACTGCAAGCTAATTTTGTGCTTCTCCATCCCAGAGGCCCAAGAAAGGAAAGCTTGAAGCTTAACACTCAGTTCAGCAGTGTTTGCTTGTATCACAACAAAAATACAGGACGTGTTGCCATTCAGACTGGTTAGTCAGCCAGAAGCAATGAGCCACCTTTTCTGCAGTGCACCTGTGAACTAAATTAGACATGGCACTTCGGGGGAGCCAGTGAGCATTTTAAAAGCCTCTTTCACAGTTGGTAACTAATTCATCACATTCTTTCAAAGCATCTAATAACTTGAACACATGTAGAAATGCTTCGCGTAGCTTTTATTACAAGGTCTATGTTTTAGAAAAAGACACCAAATTTGAAAGTCCTCTCTGGATATCATGTTTCATGGAAAGTTGTATTTAAAATTGATAGCTCAAAAATAAAATAAAATTGATAGCTCTAAGCCACATAGGCACTCAATTTTCAAAAAGTCATTTGGCTTCCGATTTGATTTGAAACTGTCTCATTGCTGTTTATCAATAAAACTTTGGGGAAAAAAAGAGAGAAAAAAAAGTCATTTGGCAAAAAGTTCTTAAACTTGGAGAATTGCTTTTCCTTTCTCATAATTATCAGCTGTTGTTTTCAATTTAGAAAAAGAGAATATAGTATTTACAAAGAAACTCCACTCTCTTGATTTAATAATTTGTCACCAATTCAACCAAAGTTATTCACAATCACTAGGAACCAATTAACTAAATCCTGGAAGGCTTCTGGCAAGCTGATTTGAGGGCCACAATAATTCACAGATTGTTTCTGATGCAGAGAAGGAAGTTGGCAGTGTCAGAAGGCTGTTCTCTAGAATTTGAGCTTTCGGGTTTTTTTCAGTGACATGGCCTTAGGAAGCCCAGCAGCATTTGTCACCGTGCACAGGTCTTAATTGTCAATCACAGCCTGGTCTTTTATTCCACAAACCAACAGTCCTCCCCATAGTCCTATAAACAAGCCAGTGCACCAGGAATTGGATAATTTACAGGAATCTGAGAAAGTCATGACTCCATTCCGTGCTTGTTTTTTTTTTTTTTTTTTTTGCTTGTTTTAATCCTAATTTCAGTGTCTATGTACAATTATAAAAAGTGAACACATTGCCCAGAGAATGACAAAGACAATAAAATGAATTTTCTCAGAAGAGAGTAAATAAACACCATCCTGAAATACTACAGCACCATGTCATTTACAGAGAAATGTAACATTCCTGTACAGTTTTAACTTGTGCCTATAAGCAAAACTCACCATGCATGAAGCTCCAGGGTGTTGTTTTTCAGGAGAGAAACTATACTTAATGGAAATTTAACTCTGAAGAAGAAAAGATGGGGGGACAGCAAGGCTTTCACAGCCAGAGTCTGAACCGAGAGCTATCCACTAAGACCACGCTCTGGGTGCATGAGAGTGGTAGTCATGTCTCTTCAAAAGATGGGAAGATGTGAGTGCCCTAAATTTGCAAAGCAGCCCACCTGCAAGACAGTGAAGCTCATATTCCAGTCGGCCTGCAGGGAGACTCTCCAAGGGCCCAGGAGGAGGAAGACAGCACACACTGCACCCCCCTAACATACAGAGAAACTAGGAAAGGTCAGAAGTTACTCTTGCCAATTTGTTAATTTGTAGTTTGATGGGAAAAGCTTAAGATACGGCATCAGAAATTGTGGCTTTGAGTCTTGGGCCTCTCTTCCCAGCTATGTGGCAGCAATTAAATCACTACCTCCGATTCTCCATTTTCTCATCTGCAAAATGGGATTTAATATTATCTTTCCAATGTTGTTATGAAGATTCAATAGAATAAATGAGCACGTACTATAGAATAAAAAAGCTATATAAAAACTAAGTAGTCCATAGTACAGTTAATTACACTGCACCAATAAATGGGCTATAGTTATGTAAGATTAGCTATCAAATCTGGGTGAAGGAGTCCATGGGGACTTCTCTGTATATTTTCGTAAATTCTTACGTCTATAATTATTTCAGAGTAGAGAGCATTCTATTGTGTGGCAATGCTGCACTTTACCACCTCACTTAACCCTCACGGAAACCCCATGCCCTACATGCAGAGGCACAGAGACTGAGAGTCATTTACCCGGAGGTCGACCCCTGCAAAGCGGTGCGGCAGCCTTGCTCTTCCGCGCCTCGCCACAGCCAAACCTTAGCATCCTGGGATATGAACGGCGTTTCTTTACCCAAGGACGTCCTCCGCTCATGCCTTGCCCACCCTGGCTTGACCATGCGGCTGGTGGCAAATGCAGGGGAGTCATAGTCGCCATCACCAGCTCGTGCCCCTGGAAGCTGGGGCCCGACCCCCCAGATCCCTCACTCCGTGGCAGGTGACTCTGGGAAATGTGCCCTGCACAGGTCCAGCACAGTAAGCTCCGGCGCCCCCCTCAGGAGTGGGCTATGTGCTCATGCGCCCTGCTGGCTGCCTGCTCTTCCTTAGCTGTACTTCCTAACCCCGTGCTGTTGTAGGAGGCTGTTAGAAATATTACACACAGCCACAGTGCTGGGCCCTCGAGGCGGGGGCGCCAGGGCAGGAGGAAAGATACCTGGGGACTGTGGGAGCCAGACTTCAAGAAAAATGAACGCACCCACATACTTCCTAAGGATAAACATCAAGGATTGATATTCTAAGTAGGTACCTATCACTGAGGAAGCCAGAAAGAGGCACTGGCACAGCCCCTTACAGGAAAAGCCCCTGTTCTGTATTCATGCCCACTTGCTACATGACTTGCTTCCCCATTTGAACCCAATTTAATCAATTTTACCTGAGCAATTATGTTTGTAATCTTATCCGTGGACCATAGTTTTGTCTCATCTCATGCCCACCTTCTAATTTCCCATTTTTACTTGCCTAGGACCCACCTCACCTTGTGGATTTGAGCTATAAAATTCCCTGGGAAAGGCAGGGTCCTTGGCAATCCACTGAGCTCCTCCTTCTGGCCTTGTCTCAGACAGGAGCTTTCTTTCCCCCAATAAATATATTCTGCTCTCAACCTCCATTGTTCCTAAAATTCATTCTTCAGTCTTAGAGAACCCACAGTCCTACCTGACATCTAGCAGGCTGGGAGTTTCTTTCCCCTGTGTCCCTTCCTTCCCTCCCGTAGGGGCATCCCAGAGCCTCAGTGTCCCTGCAGCCCAGAACCAGCTGTTCTCACCCTGCATGTCTGTGACCAGGAGGCAGCCGCTGGTTTTCTGGTAGACCCAGTGCTGGAAGGTACAACATTTCTGACCAGCCTCTGATTCTCTTCTCAAGAAGTTTATTTCTTTCCCATCTCTGATGGAATACTTGACAAATTCTCCAATCAGCTCTTCTTCCACTGTTGCATATGGGATATTGTTCTCAGGCCGATGGATAAGAAAAATAGGAATGATCCTGGCAAAGGGGTGAACAGGAGCACACATCAAGTTCCCAATTGTGAAGAAAAGTTTCTAGGACATTTTATCCTCACCTTCAAAAGCAAAACCGGGGTCCTTGAGTTCCATTCGATTTTTTTTTCCACACTAGAGATTAAACCTAGGGCCCTTACCATACTTACACAAGTGCCCTACCGCTGAGTTACACCTTCATCCTATCCACTGGATTGAAAATTAAAAATTCTCCCCCAAACACTATATAATGAATAAGATGCATTTCTGGTTTTACTTATGTCCATAGTTGGTTAGAACTTCGCCCTTGGGATTAACTCCAATTGTTTGTAAATGAATGTCTTCATTATAGTCATAGCCTAATAACCCATTGTTCCGTGACCATAATCCACGCAGATGTCTGTACAGCCTCCCTGGCACCCACCCACCCTCCCTTCCTTTTCATCCATCCATTCATCTGTTTGTCTTTCTTTCATTCAGCAAATGCTCAGCAGTGGCCTCTAAGGGTCAGGCACTTTTCCACAAACAGCAGTAAAGAAAACGGGTGCTTGTTCTCTTGGATCTTACATGTAAACAAAGGAGACAGAAATAAGCAAATATATGCCCAGTGCTGAGTGCTCTGCACAGTGAGAATATAAAGCAGTGGAGAGATCAGCAGTGCAAGGTGGGGAAGGGAGGCCAGAGAAGTCTTAGCTAATCAATAAAAGACAAATAAGCAAAGACCTTCAGGAGAAAGCCATGAGGATGTTTAAAGCAAGAACATCCCAGGTGGAGGAAAAAGCCAAAGTTAAGCACTCTGGCTGTAAAGCTCTCTTTCTGATTTTAGGACAAAAGCTCTGTCCGGTTAAGGAAATTTCAGGTAACAGCCGGAAGAGACAGGGCACTTTAGGGACAGTGACTCTGCTGCACACCTCTGAAGTCACCTTGGCCATTGCAGGATCCAGGGAACCCTCAGAGGACCCCTGCAATCTGTGGGCCCTTCCATAAAGCAAAATGATTCACAGTTGGTCTGGGTTATGAATTCTGCAACCTTTGTGAGAAAAACATCCACACAGAAGCAAGGGCTGGGCATTATTCAGGTTCTTAATTAGCTTGGTCCCTCTGCCCAGTGGGATGCTATTTGCATAAGCAATATGACTCTATTGATATTCATGAATTCAAAATCAGAAGCTACAAAGTGCCCACAGTTTTCTCCTGCAGATCCCAGCCAAAAGAGAACTGCTCCTGGCTGCTTCATTGTCTGAAAGTAAACATAAGGGGTGGAGTGGGGTGGGGTGGGGCAGGGTGAGATGGTGACAGAAAGGTGGGGTGGGGGTGGTGACAGAGGGGTCCAGAGCCTCAGGGCCTTCTGCCTAGGAACAACCCTGCTTCAACAGTATGGTTTTCAGAGAAGGTGGGAAATGTACTAGGCCAGCTCTGTGTGTGTGTGTGTGTGTGTGTGTGTGTGTGTGTGTGTGTGTGCATGCGTGCGTGTGTGCACGCGTGTGTGTCTGTGCATGCACACTCCTGTAGTAGAATACTCTGAGTTAGGTTTTCTGAATATGGAGTCTGACCCCCTGGCCTCCTGAGGACACCAACCCCTCCATATATTATGACCATTCGTGTGGCCACAAAGTCTCCCATTGTAAGGAAGGGAAAGTGTTGTTTTTGTTGTTTTTTGTAGGAAAAAACATCCACATCTCTCTCGAAGGAGGGGGCTCTTTTCTCAGATGCTGCAGAAGCCAGTCAAGCTCCTACCTCCGACTTGCCTGCGCCCTTTCCAAGACTCTAGTTTAATCTTCACGCTCCTGTTTTTGTTTTTATTGAGCAGAATCCCAACAAAAGTCATCTCTGGAGGATTTCCAGAGCTGTGTTTCTGGTCACTCACTCCACTCTTCCTGCAATGTCACCATGCCTTACTTTCATCACACTGTTGGGATAGTCTCTTATGTCTTATGTTTATGTTTTTAGACAATATAATTTCCATAAGAGTAGATACTTTTCTATTTAGCATGACATTTATTGATTCTACTCATTATCCAGCCATCCACATTAATATTTATTCATAGAGTACTTATTTATCAGGAATCATTCTGGATGCTTCTGGAGACCAAACAAAAAACAGACAGTAGCTCTATGAGCCCTCATGTAGCTTATAGACAGAGAGCCAAGGAAACAGTTCACCAAGAGGTCCTTATCCTCCCACTCCCCAGCCCAGGTCTTTCAAGTCCCAGCAAGCCAGACAGTAACACAAGCCAGGACAGAACACTTACTCTGGTACTTCTCCAAAGCCTTCCAGAGGCTGTGCTTCTGCAGCATAGATCTTGGCATAGTGTCTGGCAGTATTTTGAACATAACATTCCTATAACACCCAAATATAAGGGAAAGCCAAGTGATTAGAATGCAGGGCATTGCCCAGTAAGGCTATTTAGAGGATTTCCAATATAAGTCAAGACAAGCCATTGGATTTCCGAGACTCATCCCTTGGTTGAAGTCACAGAAGTAACAATTTTTTCCCTTTGTAGTAGTGGAGAATTGAACTCAGGCCCTCATGCATGCTGGGCCAAAGCTCTACCCCTGAGGTACACCTCCTGCTCCTGAAGCTGCAATGATTGCAACCTAGAATTGGTCAACTACAAAGGAACTCTGAGATGTGAAGGTCATCCAGGCCTAAGTCAGTGGTCTGTAGCCTCAGGGGTACCTGGATGACAGATATTCCACATTTCATGACTGAGTTACATTTCTGCAACTAGATGGCTAAACTAATTGGTCACTAAGTGAAAAACTGTATATAGTTATGTATATTACAATATTCAGAATGAAGAAATGGTCCAAGAAAACTCCAACTTCATGACTTTTCTTTTACTGGCAGGACTCTGATGTGCAGTACTGGAATGTATAGCAGGGCAGGGGGAAGCAGCGAGAAGCAGATCCTTCTTGCCCCTTCTCTCCCTTCTTAACTCCCTTCCCAGGTCTTTCCCTCTGTCCTCAAGTTCTGTGACTAGAGAAAAGTGAAAATTTAGCTAGAGCTGGGGATCAATCTCTCATCACGGTGTAAGACTAATGTTAAACCAAACTGAGGAAAGCAGGAAATAGGACAATCATGACTCTCCTGAGCATGCTCACTGCCCCCCTGCCATAAATATCCAAGAAAATATGAAAGAACTTAATGCTGACTTTTGGAAATCCTTGGGGGTGCTGCCACCTAATGTTGCTTAGAACCTCTATCTTCCATAACATCATACTGATCAAGTAGATTCCAAACCTGAGGGGCCTCCTGGGGCTTCCCAGAGAGAGAGAGATGAGCACCACCAGGGTCCAAGCTGGTAAGGTCTCTCAAGGCTTTGGCTTAATCCCAACAGGCTGGCCTGAGGCCAAGAAATGAATTCTGAGGCCTTAGAAGTGACTCCCAGAATTCAGCCTGAATCTGCAGTCCAAAAGAAGAAAATCAACCTTTTGGAGATATTCCCCTCAATCCTGAGTTTGAGCTTCACCTCACATCAATGCAGGTAACTCTCACACCTCACGTATGCCTTTGGGTAGACAGACCCACCTGGGCCGCAAGCTTGTAGTTCCTTTGGACTAGCTCATCATTGTTTCTGGTCCCGTGGGCTATGGCATTGTGCACCTTGAGCACGCAGGCATGGCCAGGCTGGAAGACAGGCGTGAGGCCCTGCATCACTGTGCTGCGGAAGGCCTTGCGGTGCACGCCTTCCCCGAAGTGCAGCTCCTCTGTGGCAATCTGGCCACGCAGGCGGCCCCCAAAGTAGCTGTCATTGAGGAAGTCTTCTCTGAAGATGAGCTGACTGAATTCAATCTCTTCACATCCTAAAACACAGTACAGCTATAGTTGAGCAGAATATTTCTCAGTCCTGATCCTTGGTGAACTGGCATCTTCATGTAAGGACAAGGACAAGACTGAGCTGCAGAACTAACAGGAAGAAACTACACTCAATGCCCTGCAGAGACATAGCTAGGAGAAGAGATGGGTCAGGGAAGTAGGGTGTGGGCAACGCAGGCTAAAGCCCTGTAGGTCGCTCACGAGGGGGATCAGTCCGAGGAGAACCGTGGACATGGGGGAAAACATTAGACCTGAAAAGTAAGAGCAAAATCATGCAGAGTGACTAGAAGCAAGGGGAGGGATGAGTAAGGTGCAGATGAGGGACCACACGCCTGACCTGATAAGGTCATCTTCAGGGTATGTGTACAACTCTGCAGCTACACTAAAAACAATTTAATTGTATATTTGTCATGGGCAAATATTGTTCAATTTTACTTTTGAAAAAAATACTTTTATTAGTACATTTTAGGTATACATAATGATAACATTCATCATATGGCAACAATATAGTGTGTGTGTGTGTGTGTGTGTGTGTGTGTGCATGTGTGTGGTGCTGAGGATGGAACCCAGGGCCTTGTGCATGCAAAGAAAGAACTCTACCACTGAGCCACATCCCTGCCCTTAGTTTTTCTTTTTTCACTCTCCTCCTTTCACCCCATGTTCCCCTCCTTATTTACAAAAACTTTGCTTCCATTGTTTCCTTCTATTCCCTTTTCCCCCTCCCTTCCTTTCCCCACCCCCTCCCTAGTTCCCATTGGCACATTTTTTTCCCCTTTTTCCAAATATCTATTATACATTGTGGTCCTTACTTATACTTTCAGTTTCTCACAGCAGAGAAACCATGCGATATTTGAACATGTGTGTCTTATTTATTTCACTTGAGAGTATAGTCTCAAAGTACATCCATTTAGCTAGAAAGGGCTCAACTTTATTCTCCTTTATAGCAGTGCAGTACTCCATTGTATTTAAAAAAATCTTTCACCAGTTGATGGACACTTGGGTTGTTTCCAAGACAAACAAAGGTTTTGCTATTACAAACCTTGCTGCTATAAACATGGGTGTGCATATAGCACTGTGCTGTCATGCTTTTAATTTTAGGGGGAAGACACCAAGAAGGGGACTAGCTGGGTCAAATGGAACTTCTAGCTTTAGGTTTTTAAGAATTCTCCACACTGATTTCCACAGTGGTGGCACAGTCCACACTCCCACCAACTGTGGGACTCCACCATTTTCCCCACAGCCCCACCAGCATTTGCTATTGGTTGATTTCCTGATAGCCATTTTTTTCTGGAGTGAGATGCAATCCTCACGATTGTTTTAATTTGTATCTCTCAAATAATCAGTGATATTGAATATTTTTTCATATATTTATTTGCCAATTCTATTTCTTCATCTGAGAAGTATCTATTCATTCCAGATGCCCATTTTTGGACTGGGTATTTAAATTGAAGGATCTGATATTTTTACTTCTTTTTTTTAAATTTTATTGATAAACAGATAGCAATGAGACAGTTTCAAATCAAATCAGAAGTACAGTTTCAACAAATAACACACTGCATATATTCTTCTTAGTGGTTAATTGCTGTACAAGATGCGGACTTGAGATCCTATTTACAAACACCATTAGAAC
>NW_004524579.1:36998733-37009901 GCF_000260255.1 Octodon degus
GTGCAGTAGCTTAGTTCACATGTATCAGTATATATAGTTAGTCAGGGTGAGAATCTTTCCAATTAACTGCTAGATTCAAAATTCTTCTGAAGATTCTCAGGATCATTGCCTTACTCATCTTTTACATATAACTGTATGGTTTGACATTGTCATGTTTCCTAGCTCTTCTCCTTTCCTTCTCTTGATTAGTTAGTCCTTGAGATCCTGCTTTCCTTTTACTTGTATTATGATATTTTTACTTCTTTATATATTCTAGATATTAGTTCTTCATCTGAGGAACAGATGGTAAAAATTTTTCCTACTCTGTAGGTTGTCTCTTCAGTCTTGGTGGTTTCTCTTGCTGTGCAAAAGTTTTTTTAATAAGATGAGATCCCAGTTGTTGATTATAATTCTCATGGGATTGGGGTTTTGTTTAGTAAGTCTTTGTTTACATTTATGTCTTTGATCCATTTCAATTTTAGTTTAGTGCATGGTGAGGGATATGGGTCTAGTTTTAGTCTTTGACACATGGAAAGCCAGGTTTTCTAGTGTCATTTAGTAAAGGATGATAGCATTTAACCTTTTTTTATTATTCCTCTTCCAGGAATTTGTTGGAACATTTTTTTTCTATCTGATCTCCCATGAAATTTTAATATTACATATATATCACACATATATTCATGTATGTATATGTCCATATATGTGTGTGTCCCTATATATGTATAGATTTTTGCCTCCCTAGTACATGTACTTGTACTTTAGACACAAAAGAATAAGGTTTTTGCCATCAGGGGGTGATAATACTGCCATTGAAAAGTACATAATATTTATCAGAAATTGATAGGCAAAAACTAAAATAAAAAAAAAGTAGAAAGAAATGCTTTAGAAAAGAAATTGGAAAAAAAAAGAAAGAAAAACTAGTATGTTTGAATTTCTTTCTGAAAAGAAATGCAATTTTTTCCTGAGTTTCCTAGCAGCTGTATTTTATTGAGTTGATTATACACAGGTTTCAGATCACAATGGATTAAATTTGGGTGCTTCATTTTCAACTTAAGATAATCAGAGAAGACTGTTAACTTATTGAGAGGAAGAAGCAGAAGCTGATGACTTTCAATGGAAAAGGATTGTTTAGACTTTTAAAAACATCTTCGACTGCTCACCACCAATGAAAACTGACATCTTCCCAAATATTTCAAAGAAGAAATAAGTCATGGATCATGTGAACATTCCACTTTATATTTTTATGCAGAATATTTAGAGAAACATTTTTCTCTTCCTATAAAATATTTTCAAGCCATAATCTACAAGAATAGCCAGAGATGGTGGGGCATGCCTATAATCCCAGCACTTTGGGAGGCTGAGGCAAGAGGATTGCAAGTTTGAGTTCAGCCTGGGCAACTAAGGGATTTAGCAAGATTCTGGTTCAAATTTTTAAAACAATGTTTTAAGAGGCTAGGGAAGTAGTCCATGGTGAAGACCCAAAATTCAACTCCCATTACAAAAAAGAAAAGTAGTCTATGATATTAGCTGTTAAAATGATACAGAGACTCTGGCAAGTGCAAGGATCTGAGTTCAATCCCCGGTTCCACAAAAAAAAAACAAAAAACGGAGACTGATCCTATTTTAAAATAGTATTGGCTGATGCCTCAGCCTTGTTATCAGAAAGAAACAAAGGATTGGTGGAGAATTTCTACATAAAGTAAAGAACTAGAAGCTACCAAAAGAAAGAGGATACTGAGAAAGATGCTGCAAACTTTGTTACAGAGACCAGCAAAAAACTGTGGGGACTGAGACACGCCACTCCCAGTGTGTCACTAACAAAAGGACTGTGGAACTGAAGACAGCTAAGAAGCAGGTGTGGCAGAGTACCTGCCCCTGTATGCCAGTGTGGGAGGCCATTAACTGGTATCCATTTTATAATAGTGTCAGCCGTTTTCTTAAGTTTCTATTCCCCTGCTGAGTTAAGTTTATGGTCCTTCTCACCTTGCCCATTCCCCGTGAATCACGTGCTATGCCCGAGGGGTTGCACCTTCCCCTGTTGCCTAGATACCTGCTGACCCCAAGAGCAGAGACTTCCTCATTCCTACACTCCCTATATATACCCAGCACCTCCCCTATAAAAAAACGGGACTTGATCAGAATCCTGTCTTGTCCTCATTCTTCGCGTCTCCTGTCCTTTGTCCCCTCTTCAATTCCCCGCTCCTCCCCCTGGTGACCTTCGTTGACTGACCTGCTGGTTCAGGACATGCCAGGGCTTGCGTTTCATGCCCAGTGCCTCGCCTATGTGCACAATCACGTGTAATTAACTAAAGGCAAACGTTGTTTCAGGCTATATACTTAGAAACAGACGGGGAAAAAAATGCACAGTGCTACACGTGGTATAATTCACAATCCTGTCTATGAGCCCCAACAGAAAAGTCTACTTAACAAAGCATTAAACCATGAAAGAAAGAAAAAAAAAAAAAGTCCTACTTCTGTTCTCTGTCTCTGTGAAGTCCTGGGGAAAGAGCTGGGATTTTAGTTTGAACTCAGTTCCTTTTGTGGAGGAGGCATGTATGTGCCTACGGCTTTGTGGGAAGTCTGAGAGAATCTCCTTTCCACAGATGTCTTTGGCAGCCACGCCTGAAATGTCACCCTTAATGAGTGAGTTAGCTTACTTTCAGCCCTCCAGCTCCCCCAGAGTGAGAGATGAGAGGAAGAGTCTTTAGACTGAGGTCTTCTCTGGGAAGAATGGTTCAGACAGCAGCAACATGGAGTCTATGAGGGAGTTTCGGGAAAGACAGGAGAGTGGCAGTTTAAGCCTCAGCCAGGGAAGGAGACAGAACCTCCCTGTGAGCTTTGCGGAGCACAGCGCTGCTGGGACCTGCGCTCCTGGCTGCCTCAGCTCCAAGACAGAGCAGTTCTGAGAGGGAACCAGGACAGA
The DNA here is from genome assembly GCF_000260255.1 of Octodon degus. Lineage (NCBI taxonomy): Eukaryota > Metazoa > Chordata > Mammalia > Rodentia > Octodontidae > Octodon > Octodon degus. The sequence goes on from NW_004524579.1 coordinate 37,001,636, forward strand.
CTCATGGAAACCAACCAAACACGCCCAGGCCAGAGAGTGCCGGGAGAACAAAATGTTCATCCAGGTTGTTTGCTGCACCTGTAAATAGCAAACTCCAAATGCTTAGCACAAAGAGAAACTGTGCGGCTGCCTACAGTCCCCGCTGCCAAAGACTGCTGTGTGGTGGGAAAAGGCGATCCGTGAATACCCTTATAACATTTAATACCATCATTATATTGGGCTGCTTTGTGTTTTATTTGGCCCATCATTCGCTGCAGGCTTTCTCACCAACTGAGTTTTATTAGTTTTTAAATTAGAAAGTGCTTGTAAAATGCAATTCATTCCTCCTACAGAGAATTAAATAAGTAAAATGTTTAGAGACTCTTTCATATAAAAATGATGATTAAAAGTAAATTTCAGCTTCTTCACCTGAAGGGCTAGGCATGGCCCCCCAGCATGGAGGGTAGGTGAAACTGGGACCCCAAGGCACAAGGGTGCAAGCTGGATACCGGTGCTGCCTTCAGGGACCAGAGCAAACACTCTGCTCTGAGTCACTGGGCTCTGTCCGTGGCACCATTCCCACCAGGGGACCACAGCTTATCTCCGCTGGGAATTCTTGATTGGCATAAACTTTGAGAAGTGAGTGCGCTTTGGCAAACCTAAATTACCAAAGCCCCACCAAGGTGAGGATGCCAATCGATACGAAGGTCTGGGTGAGATGAAAACCTGAAAGCTGGTGTTTTCGGAAGTATAAGAAGGAATGAAATTCTTCTTTGTATTTTGAGTTTTGCAAATATGGAACAGAAATGGGGTAAGAAATTTAAAGCATACTACATACTGAAGACAGGTATTTAGCACTGGGACAGGTCTGTGAGGAGCTTAGCTTGCCTGTGATTTATTGTTTTGTATAAATATTATATTTGCTGAAACATTTGGTCCTTCCCTTTCCCTCCCTCTCCTCCCGTTCCCTTCCCTCCTCTCCCCTCCTCTTCCCTTCCCTTCTCTTCCTTTCTCTTCCCTTCACTTCCTTAAGTGCAGGGGATGGAAACCAGTGCCCTGAGCATGCTAAACAAGTACTCCACCACTGAACTACACTCCCAGCCCTTGCTAGACCATTTCCAAGTTGCAATCCCAGTTTCTTCCTTTTATGTACTAGATGTTAGTACATCATACTTTTGTTTGCACAAGGATTTCAGGAGTTTTGTTTGCTTTGGAAAGCAGCACATATAATATTAACCTCATTTAACTATCAGAATATTGTCCAAAAGAACTAACCACAGGTCCAAGTGTCTTGTTATCATGCCATGAGATCAGCCTGTGGTGTGTGTGGCGCTGGCTTGCTCTGGCTCTGAGAGCTGACCACAGGCATTGTCTCTTACCGCCACAATCTGTGATCAGGTTTGTAGTTTAGACTTGGTTATTCAAAGCATGTTTTTTCCATAGGAACTGGAAAACTCAACACATGCAGACCTTGCTGCTTCCTAGGGAGCATACCAGGTAGGGGTGGGTGCAAGCGGAAGTACATGGGTGAGTAGTTTTCCCTAAGACAGAATACATAGCAAGCATGCATTCCATCAAGCCGTAGGAAACTCAGTGGATGGACCAGGGATGGGCCCAGTGTTGAGCAGCAGCAGCTGTTAGGCTGTTGTGACACCAAATGTGCCAAAGGAAAGCACAAAGACCTGTCTTTCATTTCATTAAAAGGCAAGTAAATGGGACTATATGAACGATGCTGGGTCTCTCTGCTCAACCAAAGGATCTGAAGAAACAAACCATGCTATTTAAGTGCAGGAGGTTGGAAAACCTCATGCAGCCAGGCTGAATGAAAGTCTGACACTTAAGGGAAAAGTCAAATCCAAAGTCCCCTCCACAAGTTCCCAACAACTGCACCAATACAATCTAATCTCTTCCATCAATCATATACTTCTGGGTATTTGCAGCCAACAGGAAGGATGGGTGGCCCTTCTGTTCATGGAAAAGGCTCCTGAGACATTCCTCCAGCCATCTCGAGCCCTCCCCTGCCTGGCTGGAAGAGTCCTGGGAGCAGTATGCAGCCACTCATGACCCAGCTCTATGGGGAGCCCATTTCCCCCGACAGGCCAAATCATGACTGCTTACCTTTACTATCCGGGTGGCTGGAGAGCTGTTGGAGAACTAGAAGACAAAGAAGAGACTGGCGTCAGCACAGCTGTCCATCTGACCTGGGAGGGCCAGGGCTTTTCACCTGTAACCCAGAAGCTGAGGTTTACCTTCAGCTGTCAGGTTAAACTCAGCAGTCACTTTGCCAAAACCGTTCTTGATGCAGCAGTAATAGAGACCCTGGTCCTTCTGACTGGCTTGAACGATGGCCAAAGACACGGCAGAGTTGTCCCCTGCGCTGTAATAGGGGACATCAATTTTCACACACTTCATCATTCTAAAGTTGCATTTTCCTAATTCCCTGAAGGAAAAAGAAGCCCATGTTTCCTTGCCCTTGTGTTTTCAGCCGATGAGCTGGCTAAGAACAAGATGGGATTAACTGTCTAAGTCAGTGGCTTGTCCTGAGGGAGGGACCACTGGAACTCAGTGATATTCTCATTCCAGCACCTGATATGAATGTACAGAGACTTAATGGAGTTTAAATGCCATCCATAGGGCCAAGGACGGGAATTGCAAGTATTAGGGCTGTCAGTAACACATCTGCTTAGAATTCACCTTTGTGATGTTGCTAATGGAAGTGTCCTACGCTTGAAAGAAACCTGGTAAATCTGGTAACTCCAACACCAACCTAAACACAGATACAATAATGATGCTTAAAGAAAAAGAATGCTTTGCTTTACTGAGGACACTTTTAAATAGTATACCCCCTTAGTGCATTATTATTAGACTCCCTAATACAGACTCTCCTAGTGCATACCAGCCAGCCATCCCCCACCACCCAGTACTCCCAGATCTCAGACACTGACTATGAATATAAAAACTAGTGGTGGTGGTAATGGTGTGTAAGGGGGGTGGTGGAGCTAACGTGTACAGGGCGCTTGGTGGGTATCAGGAGTTGTGCTAACTCACTAAAAACTTAATGCGAGAAGTACAATTACTATCCTCAGGTCACAAACAAGGAAACAAAGTTCAAAACTTAAGCAAATGATCTTGTTCTCACTAAGCAACCTCTGTGAGTAATATACGATGCCTGCCCTCGAGTCTGGGAAACCTGAATGATGACCGTAGCCACAATACTTATTCTAAAGTTTCAAACAAAGCCCTTCGCAGAAAAAAAAAAATGATATTCAAAGTATTCTAACTTTGTTCTATGTAATGAATTATGTTACGCACTCACCAAGATATTCTCTCTCTCTCTCTCTCTCTCTCTCTCTCTCTCTCTCTCTCTCTCTCTCTGTTTGTTCACTGTACATTTCAATCTCAATTTATTTCATAGTTTAATAATAAAAATCTAATTACAGTATCTTGAATTTGTCTCCGCTGTATGACTAACAAATGTGTTCATTATTGGTTGGCTTGTCAATAGATTTCACGTCTCTGATTTATTCATGCCTCTTGTGGAATATACCCAAGGCTGAAAATAAGGTCCACTAAATCCTAATGCTCCCTCCTCTGCTGTAGCCCATACACATGTTTAGAATGTCTGCTTATGACTGCATGCAAGAATCCTGTTCTACGTGGAAGACTGCCTGGCAGGGCAGTAAAGGTCTGAATTAGTGAGAGGGGACTGTGGGACGTCCTCTAGGCCCTACAGACCAGTGCAATACTTGTTGGCATTGAAATGGATGCTCAAGATGCCCCCAGAAGACCGGCACTGAACTGGAAGGATCGCCCCCAGAGCATCTTCCTTGCTGCCTAGTAATTCTCTGAAACTTGCCTCAGAACCATGAAGAGCTTGTGATTAAGGGGCGTCTAGTCTGGGATGCAAAAGATAAATGGAAAGTGGCAGTGAAAAGTAACTTGTACCTTTTGAAATAAGCCAGGAAAACCAAGTTTCATCTCCTGATATCCTTCAAGGATAAACATTTTTATATTTAGGGGGAAACTTGGCTAAATGCTGGTGGAGCACAACAGGAGCCTAATCAGTTGTAGTGAAAAATGCAAAAGAAGCCTTTGCCTAGAGGGAAATCAAAAACAGTGAACTTCGCTGGAGGGAGAAGGGCTCCACCCTGGAGACTGCTCTTGCAGAGCCCAGTGCCCACGGCCAGTCCTAAGGAGCCAGGCACACTTGATAGCACCCACGCATTCCCTCCAGTCTGGGCTGCCAAGTCCCTGCTACGGCTCCCAGTGGGATCCTGCCCTCAGCAACAGCCAGCCCACCACTTGCTGGTGGCCCAGCAGCAGTGACGTGACCCGTGCTACAGTAATGTGGCCCACACAGTGGCCGGCCAGCTCACGCCACGTGGACTCTTTCCAAAGCCCAGGGTACTTAGAAGTGCCACTTTCCCCTGAGTGGGGAGAGGAAACCAGGAACACCGGAGGGCACTGGCTGGTGATCTCTAGGGAGTCAGGACAAGTCACTGCTACCCAAACAGGATGAACATGCCCCTAGTTTCTTCTTCTCAGTTTCCTGAGTCCACTAGCAGAGTGCAGGGCCATGGAAGTTTTCTGACAACTGACTTCCAAACTAGCCTATTAAGTACCCGGAACTTGGACAAAGAGAGGATGGCTGCATATCCTTCACAGGTCACCATTCAGCCAGCTCTCCAGAGGGCTGGTTAGTTACCAGAGAATGCTCATGTGCTTGACTTTGCTCTTCACCATTTACACAGAACCCCCAGCCACTCCTTGGTGATGAGCTAACTTGGAGGTTTCTGTACAGTCCACAGTTTAGGATCTGTTTAATGTTGGCCCATTTTACAGCTATTTATAAATTTATTTCTACATTCCTTTGCCTGGTTAACTATACAAATTTCCATTCCTCAAATGCTCATTTGGTATATTTTGTTCTGTTTTTTGTATTTTCAGGGAGGGTCTACAGGGTGTTCAGGGTCTTACTACTAGATCGGACTTGTAGTGATCCACCTGTTTACAGCCTCCCAAGAGCTGGGATTACAGGCGCACGCCACCATGCCTAGTCTCAGTTGCCATCTCAGTGCACCCCAGGGATGGGGTTGGCATGACAGGCCCAGGGATCGAACCCCCGGCCCTGGCACCTGCTTACAGGCGCTTTAATCTGCTGAGCTATTTGGCTGGTCCTCAAATGCTCATTTGAACAGCTTCACCATCTTAATGGTCCCCTCATTGTTTGATGAGTGCAAGCCTTTGCTACACGCTAATGTTACCCTTAAGAGATTTCACTTCTCTGAAAATTATACTTTGGTGAGGGCTATTGTTGGGATATTGCTTGCCCTCCAACGGTCCCCAGAGTGCTATGTTTAGAAGGTGCTGTAGACTGTTATCAGGAGGGGCTTAGCAGGAGGTGCTTAGGTCACTGGAGGTGTCCCCCAACAGACATCAAAGAACTAAAGCCTTTCGTTTCCTAGCTTTGAGCAGCTTGCTTGACCACATGCTCCCACCACTGTCTTCCAGCACTCCAATAAGAGGCCCAAAGCAGTAGATTCACATGGTTTTGAAATGGAATCTCCAAAACCATGAACCAAATAAATCTTTTCTTTCCTTTATTTTTTCCATTTATGTATTTGGTACAGGGTCTCACTACACAGTTCAGACTCATAGTGATCCTCCTCTTTTCAGCTTCCCCAGCGCTGGGATTACAGGTGTGCACCACCACACCTGGACTTGTTCAACAGTTCTGCATGCCCCAGGGGTGGTGCCAGTGTGCCCTGCAGGATCAGGTATTGAACCCCGTTCCATGTGCTTGCCAAAGCAGTTGCATAGTCCACTGAGCTATCTCACTGGCCCTAAATCTTTTCTCTTTGTAAGTTAATGGACTCAGGTATTTCAGTACAGTGGTAGAAAGCTAAGACAAGGCAGTGAAGGAGTTCATGAAGGAGCAGATACAAAGATACACTCTGCTAGAGGTAGAGAGAGAAATTATCTAATATTTGGAAGAATGCAAATGACTTTTCAATATACAAAGGATTCATGACTCCCAAATATTCTCTCAAGTGTAACTGTGGAGAAAGCAAATAGGTTCAACTGCCAACAAGAAATGAACAAACGTCATAGAGAATTTAAAGACCCTTCAACCTAACTAGTGACATATATTCCTAATGGTTTCTGTAAATATGCCTCCAATAGAAAAAGAATCTGGAAAACTTGAACACAAATTATGAACTTAGAGAAAGGCTGGTTAATTAAAAATTGCTGAAAACTCACGTTAATTGTTCTTGGCTGACAACTTCAGAAAATAATTAAAATGAATGATTAGTACTATTTGATAAAGCTGTAGGAAACTCCTTGATTTAAAAACCAAACTACTTCTTTTCCATTTTAATTATTTTTAAACCATACAAAAGACAGTCTGGGTAGTGGTGACATTTTAGGTCAAGTGGTTATTGTATCAATCACAATCCAATTAGATTTTCCAGAGTGAGCTTAATAGAAATGAAACTATAGCCCAAGTCTTACAAGGCTGCCTTTGGGGAATAATTTCCAGACATATGTTTTAACCAGACATTATTTAATTTAATTAATAGGAAAACTCGGGCTTTCTCACGCTGTCAGCCTGGTGTGATGCCTCCCCTGGCAGTGCCCAGCCTCTGAGTGCTGTATGAATTGTGATGGTTTCCACTGAACCAGGCGATCTGTTTCTAGAGTGTATCAGATGAAGCAAGAGGTGCTTTAAGGAGCGATGAGTCAGATTCATCCCACACAAGGTCTTTTTGGCAACGATTCTCACTCTCACTGCTCTTCTATCTCTTCTCGGACTCAAAAGCAAACAGGTCTCCCATCTTAGAGATGGCTGCTTGTCATCCTCCGTAGTTGTTACCTCTCTATAACTTCGTGGATACCCTTTCTTAGCTTTGTTTGACCTTTGCCATATTAATGGGAATTTATGAAACAGTTCACACACCTAAGAAAAACTTACAGACCTACAGAAGAGATAGCTTTTTAACCTAGGGACCTCAGATCCTCAGGCTAGAACATTATTTGATGTGTTTGATAATTTTAAAATGCTAATGAAAGGTTCTGTGACCTCCTTAGAACCCAGAATTCATCAGTGGCAGAACCATGGAAAGAACCTTCCACGGTTTTCCCTGTGCAGACAGACATCTGCATTCAATTCTTATGTTGCTTGAATATTGTGGGTGTGGAGTCTGCTTCATTTTGCCTTTTTACTTCCTGTAATTTATTCTTCTGTTTTACAACTTCACTAAGAAACAAGCAGTTAACCATTGTAAAAAGCAACCAGAGACCAATATCCTACCTTCTCTGCACTTGGGCTATTGACTTGGAATCTTTCGTCCACCAGATAGTAGAATCTTCATGAATTTCTGCGAACTGGCAGCTCAATTTTACATTTCCAGAATGGTCAGGGAACATCTCTGCTTGGATCTTTTTCAGTAATACTGGAGCTAGAAGCAAGAGTTTTGCGGGTCAGCATAGGCAACAGATATTCCCATTTCATCTCATGTAATTCTTACAACAATCCCAAGAGACAGAGATAATCCCCCGATTTATGAATAGGAAAATAAGTGTGTGATGAGATGTGGCTTGCTTAAACACAAACAGTAAGAAAATGAACAACTCAAACTAATAAAAAAACTGCTTTTCATTACTTAAGATTTCTAGTGAAGAGCTAGGGAGATTAGGGAGATAGCCCCTCAGGGGTCTAAGCAACTGCGTGGCAAACACAAAGACCCGGGTTTGATTCCTGGTACCACATGCCGTGCTGGCCCCAACACTAGGCATGGTGGGGAACACCTGTAATCCCAGTGCTGGGGAGGTTGAGACAGGAGGATCACTATGAATCCAGGCTGCATAGGAAGACCCTGTACCAAATAAATTTTTATTTATTTATTTATTTATTTATTTATTTATTTATTGGCAGAACCAGGTATTGAACTCAGGCCCCTGTGCTTGCCAGGCAAGCACTTATTCTACTGAGCTATCTCTCCAGCCCCCCTCCAAATAAATTTTTAAAAAATTCCTAGTGCAAAAGTCCAGTGAGATAGCTCAGTGGCCTAAAGCACCTGTTTAGGCAAGCACATTTCAATCCTGGCACCACATGCCACACCAGCCCCACTCCCAGGGTGGGCTGAGCTGACCATAGAGTCCAGGGCACAGTGGCACATGCCCATAATCCCAGCACTGGGGAGGCTGAAAACAGGAGGATCACTATGAGTCTGAGCTGCATAGGGAGATCCTGTAACAAATATATATATTACAGTTTTTGAAAAAA
>NW_004524579.1:37010001-37020994 GCF_000260255.1 Octodon degus
TATATATGCTAGTGCAAGATCTGTCATGTTCAAAGTGAAATAGAACTTGAGAATGCTTTTTAGAGGAGTGGAAATGGGGGGTGTGTACATAAATTTTAATACTAGGGAAAATAAGGATGCTTCTAAATACGAGACTATTAAGATGAAAATCAGAAACTGGAAATTCAAAAGCAGAATAAAATCTGGATTATTTAGGTAGATGTGGCTAAACCTACAAATGCAAAAGGTTATTTAAAAATAAATTATTTGTTGAACAACATTCATCCCTCATTCCACCGCCCCCTCACCAGTGTCTTTGCTGAAGATGGACTGGAGCAATGGCTGACATCATTCTCATTGCAGAGAGGCATCTACCTGAAGGAAATAGGAACCACAGGAAAATGATGCGCCTCGGTCGGGCCGAGACCTTTGAATGTGATCTGCTACCTTTATCAGCCATGAAAGCTTGATGAGAGAGATACTAGTAGGGCAAGATCCTAGTATACCCACATTTCATTTGCAACGTGGAGAGCTTGGCTTGCAGGGCAAATGTGTAATTAGTCAGGGCAGCCAGTGGGCGGCAGCACAGACAGTAGAACAAGAAAAAGACAGTCCCCTTGGCCAAATCCCTAGAATGATCTGGTAAACAGTGAAATTACTGGAAACAGTGTCAGTTTATTACAACCCAAGTTCCATAACCACACAGCAAAGAACACATCAGTAAATGTAATCTACAGTTAGGTATCAATAGATAGGATTTCTTTTACTCCATTTCTTTAAAGTTCACAACTGTGAAATAGTTGATCCTTTAAATGACTTCCCATTTCTCCTGGTTCCCAGTAGAGATTTGAAATAGTTGATATGTTAAGGGAACTTACAGTTCCCCAGAGGAGATCTGGGAAGCAGAATGCATGTTTAAAAGCTGATGTTGTCCCAGGGAAGTGACAATGGACTGGTTGGGCATCAAGCCCCTCAATCAGAGAGCACCTGAGACTCCCAACAGTGTCTCAGGAGCCAGGTGCACCATCATGGGAGGGCCCAAATCTTTATCGACATCCGCCTCATTTTGGTTCATTGGCCCACTGCCCCCACCCTGGCCGACGTCATCACGTATGCAGCCTCAGCTGCTTGGTCTAGGAGTTCTGAGCAAGCCCACTTCCTCCTCTGGGCCATTTCCTCGTAGGTCCTCCAACCCTATGCAGGAGCAGTATTCATGGGGGTTGCGGGACAATTAAATGGTCCTAATAAGGCTGTTGTACTTGTTGAACACAAGAACATTTGGAGGGGGAGGGAAGGGAGTAAAATGGGTGCAGAACCAATGGCAGGCTTCGGAAGAAAGAAAGCTGACCGTGGCAAGGGGCCTTGGGACCTGGCGAAGGATACTGCTATGAGACCGAGGAGTAGAAATGCAAAAGAGAAAGAGATGTAGGAGGGTCGTGATGTCTGGCCAAATGCGGGGGGGGGGGGGACATAACAGCGATTTTTAGGGTACACGTGAAATTTTCACTGTATTAGTGTTGCATACCAAAAATAAAGGTAACTCAGTGTTTGTTTTCTTAGAACCACCCAAACTATGCCCACCTACACCAGTGATGTGGTGGAGGAGACATTAAACTTGGGATATACTTGGGGCACCGGGCAGCACCAGACTGCTGGGTAGACATGACCAAGGTGCCACCAGGGCTGAACACATTGTCCAGGCCTTATAAGAGGCACCACCTCCAGAAAGAATGAGGATTGAGGGTGGTGTGGCCAAGGGACTGTCCTTTTCTTGTTCTACTGTCTGTGCTGCTGCCCACTGGCTGCCCTGACTAATTACACATTTGCCAAGCTCTCCACATTGCAGATCTTGCCCTAGTAGAATCTCTCTCATCAAGCCCTCATGGCTGATAAAAATAGGAGAAAAACAAAACTAAAATCCTTTGAGTGTTTACTGGTAAAGTAGATCTTAAAGAATTTGGTGATAAGCTGGGCATGGTGGCACACGCTTGTAATCTCAGCACTGTAGAAGCAGAGGCTGGAGAATCATTATGAGTTTGAGACCATCCTGGGCTACAAAGTGAGCTTAAGGCCAGCCTGAACTGCATAGCAAAACCCTGTCTCAAAAAAAAAAAAAAAAAAAAAAAAAGTCATACAGACACCTATAATGGACAATTAGAAGATAAGTTAAAGAGAAAAACAGGTCATTGTCAAGGTTAGACCCAACTAACAGTGCTGTCCCAAATAGTAAATGCCAGAAGAAAATCTCTTTTTTCTTGTCACTTCTCATCTGCTCTGGTTCTTATGGATGAGTGCTCACAGCAGATTCTCATTACATGAATCCTCGCTGTGCTCACTACCATAATTAATTGGGGCCACCCTATAAAATAGCATGACCAAAAAAAATAGCATGGCCTTAATGAGCTAGAGGCCAGGCAGAGCTTTACCAGGCAGGTAAAGGCTCTCTCAGTGCAGCAGCCTACACTGCTTTATCATCACAGCAGGAAGCTGGGAGCCTGGAAATGCGGCTGCCACTGTCCCAGGCACCTGCTTTCCTATCCTTCCCTAGCAAGGAAATGCTCACAGCTCACCAAGAGGTTGGCCCCAGGGACAACTCCTGCACAGCTGGGGGAGGATGGTAGGGAGGATCTGCCTGGGTGTGAGAGCCGCACCTCAGACTCCCATGCACGGCTGATGTGGAGGAGTGCAGGTGAGGCCCCCTGACTGCTCCCCGACCACACAGCTCCCACCTTGCAGCTGGGGAGAACAGGAGAACAAGCAGCATGTGCAGGAACCCCTCTTCTAGTACTCTGAGGTTGGCACTGTACTAAGTCCAAAACAATAATCTCTGTCTGAAGTAAGTTCTTATTTCATGAGCATGGTACTTAGCATAAAAATTGCCTCATTTTCATATAATAATATTGTTATTTTTAAAATGGATAAACACCTTTCCCATGGCTTTGCATTTTGATTCTGGGATGATCTCTATTATCAGCACCTCCATTTTCACAGGTGAAGAAAAGGAGGTCCTCAAAGGTGAAGGATTTGCCCACGGCTGCCCAACCCCTGGCAGATGCCAGATGTGCACTGAACAACTGGACTCCTAATCTCTGCTGGAATCCACAGTGTTGCAGCTTTCTCTCTAAAAGCCTTGAAATGCTTACGAAGACCTCTGCTTTGGATCTTTGCTCTCAAAGGGCTCCACTGCCGGGAGCAGCATTGGGAAGTCCTTCTCTGCCTTATTGCACTGGTGTGACCTGGACAAGTCTCCAGTTGTCCTGGGGTCTCAGTACCTGCTCCACTTGCCCCGCCTTCTCCCAGAATGTTGCATTCTCTGCCTGGACAGCTGCTTGTGCCTGGAGGAGGTGGTGCTAAGCTCAACTCAAATTTTGGATCATCCTTTTTCCTACACATGTATTGAATGATCACAGATAAGAATTCTAAATAAATTAGAGCCCTCTGAGCTGAAACCATTTTTGAGATCTTTTTAAAAACACTGACATTGTGTGTGGATATATGTGTGTGGTATTAAGGGGACTGAACCCAAGGCCTTTGCACTGAGCTACATCCTCCAGCTGTGTTTTATTTGTGCCTTGAGACAGGGTCTTGCTAAGTCTGTATGTTGCCCAGGTTGGGCTCCAACTTGTGATCCTCCTCCTCAGCTCCAGTAGCCTGGGATTACAGGCTATGCTGCAGACCTAGCTGCTTCATTCTCTTCAGATATGTTTAAAAAGCTGTGGGCTAGCCAAGCACTTTAGCACACACATGTAGTCTCAGCACTTGGGAAGCTGAGGCAAGAGGAGCCCTCCCAAATTCAAGGTCAGCCTGAGCTACACAGTTCCAGGCCAGTCTGAACTATTTAGTGAGATTCAGTCTCTAAAAACAGCAAGACATTGTAGACGAAAGTCCTTGTTGATTACTTCCACCTTCACAAGGTGGATTTGTTTTTAATTCTTTTAGCAACAGGGGCTGAGGACCCATCTGAGGTGGGCAGGAAAGAAAAACATGTCCTCCAGGTTCGAGGATTCCAGCTAACAGAGGAAGAGCTTCCTCCTTCAGATCCAAGAGGGCCAGCACTCTGCCCTAGCGTGCGCACATGGGCCTCTGTCCTTGCTGCAGTATGTTCTCCTCTGACCTATGCAGGTAGCACAGGAAGGGCAGGGGGCACTGAGGAGGCAGAGCGAGTGTCAGGCTGTGCCTCTGGCTTTGCAGTGAACTCAGGGCTGAACAGATCCCTGGGCAAAGTAAGAAGTGACTACAATTCAGAGCGCTTTCATGCTTCTCCTGGCCTGAAACCCTAAGACCCCAAAGCTTAGGTCTAGAGAGTGGGGAGGATGAGTTCAAAGAAGTTTTATACTTAAATTTGAAAGAGAAACCAAGTTTCAACTGAGCCATTTTTTTTAACAAGAAATGAGGATTAAAGAGACTCCCAATTTGTTCCAAGATATTTCTTTTCATAAATCCCACCTAGTGTGTTGTCTATTTAATTATACTAATTAGCCTCACTGGTTAATGCTTCTGTTCATCTCTTTTAAATAGATTTTTTTAAAGGATAATTAAACAGAAAGGCATCTTACTCACACTCCCACCATCAAACACACCTACAGGAAGCCTTTAGCAGTAATCTACAGGTGTGCTTTTCCCCACAGGTCACCTGGGAAATCAGGAGAAGTGTGTGTGTGTGTGTGTGTGTGTGTGTGTGTGTGTGTGTGTGTGTCTACATTGGGGACTGAACCCAGGCCTTCACACAGCCCCAGTCTTTTCTTTCTTTCCTTTTTAGACAGGTCTTGCTAATCACTCAATTGCCCAGGTCAGGCTTGAATTTACAATCCTCCTGCCCCAGCTTCCCTGAGAGCTGGACTACAGGCATGTACCACCACATCTGGTTTAGAAGTACCAACATTTGAACCCTGCTCATCTCTCCCCTGAATTAGAAACTGACAGGGGCCCAGTAGTCTGCATTTTAACAAGCTGCCCATGATCTTTTCTTTTCTTTTTTGGTAACTGGGAGCAACTCAGGACCTTGTGCTTGCCAGGCAGGCACTTATGCCCCTGAACTATCTCGCCGGCCCCAGTGACCTTGGTGTAAGCAGAAGTGTGTGGACCATGGATCTAAGTGCTTAGCCACTTGGTCACCACCATCAAATGTCCACATGATGGGTACTCGCCCGCACTGTGGAAGGTTCAAGAGGAACTAAGAACATCACGGCTGATCTCACAAACCCAAATTTCAGCAACAACAGAAGCAACAGAGCCTCACCTTTCCCTTCTCTTTTGCAAGGTACCTTTCTTGGGTCTTTTTTCTCATCTGTGCGTGACAATGATTTTTCTAGTTTAGGAATCTTTCTAAGAAGGCTGGAGTTTTTTCTGACATTTTCCTTCTCTTCCAATTTCAACCTCAGGGCTGCCACCCTGGACAGTATTTTCTTCTTTACTCCCTCAGCTAAATGTCCACTTCCTGAAGTTTCTTGCTTCTTCTTGACCTCCTCTGTTCCGGGCACTGCTAATCTAGCCCCCAGTACTTTGCCAATCTGTGTGGCCACATGGCTGGGCTTCTCCTCCCTTGGCCTTTCTCCACTGATCAAGGTGGAGCCCTTCTGCCACGGGTCCTGCAGGAACTCAGGGCATTCCTCTGACTCACATTCCCTTGAAATGAAAGCCGAAGTCATTGAGGTGGAGCCGGATGAGCTTGAGAGTTTGAGTCCCCCGCTTTGAGGCTCCTCTCCTTTCAGTTCCGCAATTCTGCAGCTTATGGGAAAGTGTGTGGTGTTCCCTTCAGGAGATGTGAAGCCAGGCAGGTGCATAAGGCCACTAGAAGAGGGCACATGCTTCCTACACTTGTCCTCAATAGTTGCCCTTTCCTTTGAGTCAGGAAACTCATAGTGATGGCTACTGGGCTCAGTCAAGTCATCGTGACTTTGGCCTGTGGATCCATGAGAATCAACTTCAATAGACATCTGAGTCATTCTTGTAAGACAGTTAGCAGGAGATGAAGTGGGAGAAACGCACACTGCTTTGTTCTCTTTCCTCTGGTCCGCCTCCTCTGAGCTTCTGTCGCTGCCCACCTGTATTGGGCCCATGCTGCATGCACTTGGAATTCCTTGCTCAGCTGCATTAGGACATGGGTCTTGCCAGATGGCAGCCTGGGCTTCCACTTCTGTTTCACTGCAATGACTCTGTTGAGCTTCTTCTCCCTTGCTGTCTACTTGGTCTTGGTTGATTCTGTTTTCATTTGGAATGGTCCCCCCACCGTTTGGGGGACATGGAACTTGCAGAATGGCAGGTTGGACTTCTACTTTCTGGTCCAAATTTCCATCAGTCAATTCTCCCCCCTGTCTGGAGACCCCCAGGGTGAGATCAGAGGGCTCTAGTTTCTCAGCCCCAGGGTGCTCCACCGTACTTGTGTCATTAGTGGGATCGACAGAGGACTCCAGGATGCCAGGGAAGGCCAGAAACTGTTTAAAGAAGGCTAAGTGATCTGCCTGGACCTGGGTTTCCTCCTGGGCTTGACTCACACTATTAGCATTTCCCTTCCACCCAGTTCCAGATGCCTCTGATAACGAATCTGTGACCCACAATTCTTTTTCACCAATAGCATCCACAGATGACTCCAGGAAGCTTGGCTGGCTCAGATCCTGAGATCCCCTCTGGTATGTGGTACAAGTGAGAACATTGCCCTCACAGGTTTCCCTGTGGTCCGCAAGGGCTGGACCAGTCTTGTCCCAAGGACTGGGAACCAAGACTTCTGTGTCTGTGTGAGCCTGTTCTGCTAAGGAAGCCTCTGCCTGTGGAGCCTCAGGTAGAGCCCAGGGCCCATCAGGGAGTATGGGACTAGGCCCTGCCTCCATGTACTCAAGTTCCATTACTTGTGTTGGTGGCCAGATTTCAGAAACTGAAGCCTCTAGGGTTATAATCTTCAGCTTTTTGTCTGCTTTCCAATGTCCTGGACCAGTCTCTTCAGATTCCTCCTGCAGGATTTCAGAGAGTGACAGAATATTGCTTAGTGCCTGGCTGTCTTTTTCTACCATTGCTTCTGCTACCGTGGAAACACTGGTCCCCACACCTGCTATATGTCCTCTTTCCTTTCTGCAGTTTGCTAGGGAGTGCTCAAAGGGCACCAGGCTAGCTTCGTCTTGTGTCGCAGAAGTGGGGAACAAACTTTCTTGGAAATCATCTGCTAAAGAAGAACTCTGGAGCGACTGGCTGTTTGGTTGGAGTCCCTTCTCCATCTCACTTCCTTTTTCTTGGAAATCCTCTTCAGGGCTTCTGTCTACTCTGACCACAATCTGGCTCTCATTTCTAGCCTGGTTATCAGTCTGAAGAGAGGAATTGTTACAGGAGCCCTCTCCCTCCACGAGCAGTGGAACAAGGCTGCCACAGACTCCAGGCACACTGGGGGGCAAGCAAAGTAGCTCTTTCATAGATTCAGTTGTGGGACCACTTAAAATGGGACCCAACTGTACGTTGGAAGGAAATTTGAGGTCATTTTCATCTGGCACCCCTGTTGAGTTCTCCTGTGCACCACTTGGAAGGTTGTTCACAGAAACAGTATATTTGGCTAGGTGACTTTTGGTGGCAATAATATCAGCTGATATGTCCTCAGTCTTTCTGGTCTCCTGTAGACTTTCAGCATTAGCTGTTAATGCCATTAGCTTCTCCTGAGGGAAATTTACAACTGAACTAGGACTGGCTGGTGTGTTTACGGTGATTAAGGCACAGGTCATAGGAATCTCGCCACCTTGTTCAATGTGTACAAAGGACTTTTTCTCAACAGAAAGGGACTGGGCTCCTGCAAGCACCTCTGAGTGCTGTGGGCTCCGCCTTTCCCAGCCAGCTGATGCTACAGAGGACAAGATAGGAGCAGAATCCTCCACCTTGTCTAAGCCACTTTTGGTGGCCTCCTGTGACACATTCCAGGTAAAAGCACTGACCAAAAGAGGGGGTACTGCTGTGTTTCTATCCTTGCTGCTGCCACCTGTGGACTGTGGAGGCACAGGATCTCGTGTTTGGAAAAGAACTGCCAGTGTCTTGTCATCAGGAGAACATAAATCACATACTTTGCTTTGACCTTCTGTCAGCTCAGAGTCCATGGAGCAAATATCTTGAGGCAAATATTTATCGACTGGTGTTCCAGCAGGAGAAGCCATGGTATCATAACATGTTCCTTGGTCACCAGCTTCAAAACACTCCATCACACACACAGCTTCTCTGTCTCTTAACCCACTGCACACATTTTCCAAGGTGGGGGCAGTATCTGTGGGTTCAGGGGAAGCAACAGAGAAGGCCTCAGACTCCCTGGGCTCAGCGCTAGCATCTTGGGAGAGAGGCCCTGCAAGCACAGCCAGGGCCATATTTCCACCATTAGTTTTTGGGGTGCTCAACTCATGTTCTAGGTCTGCCCAGGAACCTCCAGTTGTGGTGCTGTCTCTGTCTTGTTTTTCTTCCTGCTCTGGACCTTGGGGACAGCTTTCTACCTCCAAGTATTGGGCCGATGATGCATCTTCCTCATGGCTTCTTCCTGTGTTGGAGAGGAAATTCGTTGTGGTCCCTCTGAGTGGAGGCTCCTCCCCAGTAGGCTCCGAGAAAGTTGGCATCTGGCTGAGGGAGATTCTTTCCCTGACCGTTTCCTGAATTTGCACCTAGGAAGACGAAAAGTGGTATTAATAGAATTGTTCCTGGGAGAGCCCCCAACAGGACATAACTGCAGTCCCAAGAGTGTTAATCCTTGATGACTGTAATAATGGATAACAAGAGGAGCAGGAATGACTGAAATCTAAACATTAACCTCAAACTCTCTCCAGCTCCTCAGGACTTCTTGGGAAATTGCACTTTTCAGCACTTACATGTTTTAAAAGAGCCCTGTGCAAATTTACCATTCTGACCAAAACGCCTCTTGGCAATTATGACTTACTTAATGATTTTTTTCACTCTTTCTGAGGGAAAGAGATAGAAAATAAATTAATTGTCAATTTGATGAAATAAGTCATCTTTTTGGATGATGAATTTCACTTGATTGTCATAAATGAAATATACAGTACTTGGAGAGTGGAAATGAGCAATCTTTGTCCTCAGAATATTATAGACTGCTGGTTAACAATATTTCTAAAGAACAGAAGTAGGCTTGTTCTTTGAGCCCACTTCCAATGGAGAAGTGGAGTTATGACCGACCATCAGCAATGCCAATCATTTTGCCCAGATAAGGTTATGTGGATACCCTCCTGGACTTTTAAAAACTTTGGCAATTAATTATTAGAACATAGAACAAAATTTCACAGGAAAATAGTAAGAGAATAACAATAGTTAATACATTGTGTATGATAATCTTAAAAGTAGTTACTCAGATTACAAGATAAAGACTCTCTTATAAAGAAGAAACAAAGAGACAATAGCACAAAACTTTCAAAAGAGGTTCTGAGACAGGCAGCCACCTCCACAAGACAATAGGGGGTTTGGGACTGCTCAGGTTGTCAGGAAAGAGAAGGGAGGGAAAAGAAGAGAAGAAGGGAAAGAGGGGGTATGGGGAAGAAATATCCCAACCTGAAGCTTCAAGCACTGCAGCACTCTATGAATGTTGTATGATATTGGGTATTTTTCAAAAACACAGCCAACTCTGACTAAATTCTGGTAACTTGGAACTTTCAGCCTCTGACTAACCAAAGCTAAAAAGAGAGCCCCGAAGCCCTGAAGACTATTCCATAAACCACCTATGAGAATGGACCTTCCTACTGTCCCTACCACCAGGAGGAAGCAGGACAACGAAGTGGGAAGCAGGACAACAATGTCCTCGCTTCTCTCCCTACGTCTCTCCAGCGTGTGGCTGCCCATCAACCATTCTTCTCACATTTTCTGTTTTTAAGCTACACTGAGATCCATTTAACTCCAATTTTGTTGGCATAAAGTGCTGTTATATTTTTTAACCAAGATGGCGCTGAAGACAAGAAGGAAGTTCCTGCTCCTCGCAAAGCTGATCCAAAGCCAAAGCTCTAAAGGGCAAGAGGCAGTGCTGAAAGGCATCTACACCCACAAGAAGATCTGCATGTTGCCACCTTCTGCTGTCCCAAGACACTGCGGCTCCAGGTGCAGCCCAAATACCCTCAGAAGAGCACCCCCAGGAGAAACAAGCTTGGCCCCTGTGCCGTCATCAAATTCCCCTGACTGCGGAGCCAGCATGAGGAAGACAGAAGACAACAGTACATGCATTCTGGGTGTCAAGGCCAACAAGCACCAGATCAAACAAAGGGTGAAGAAGCTCTATGACACTAACATGGCCAATGTCAATGCCAAGGTCAATATGCTGACCAGCCTGATGGAGAGAAGGCGTCTGTCTGACTGGCTCCTGATGACAACACTGTGGAAGTTGCCAACCAAACTGGCATCATCCAAACTGAGTCCACCTGCCTAATTCTAAATACACATTTTTTTCACCATTAAAAAAACTGCTAGCTAAACAAGAATAGAGTTAATATGAACTCTACAAAGGCTGGCTTTTGTTGACTTTTTCCCATGTGCTAGGAGCTGTTCCAGGAAATGGAGATTGAAGACAGGTACACACCCTCTGTGAGGAGCTCTCATTCTGTGTGGTAGTCGAAGCTCAGTATAGTGATTAGCACACAGTAGGTGTTTAATAAGTGTGTGTTAGAAGAGGCAATAAATGAATCGTGAACTGACTGAGACAGCACTACCCAAGGTTATCCATTAAAACTCTGTGTTCCACAGGGATTGAACTTCCATCTATGCCTAACCCTATTTAAAGGAGAATTCCAAGTATAAACATTGCTGGTTAAAATTCTGGTTTAGTCTCTCTCTGTATATTTTCTTTCTCTGATGATATTAAGATGGAAAAGGGAAATCAAGAAAGATAATTTCGAAATGCAGTGAGATAGTGAGGTTAAGCTTGATAGCCTAAATCGTTTGATAATAACAATAAGCTTGTCCTCTGGATGGTTAACAACCTAAGTTTGCAGACCAAAATTAGAGAAAAAGGAGGGCTACAAGGAAAGCCAACATTTTGGCCCTAGCCTTCTAAGGTCAATTA
>NW_004524579.1:37021691-37029148 GCF_000260255.1 Octodon degus
TTGATTTGAAACTGTCTCATTGCTATCTGTTTATCAATAAAACTTTGGGGAAAAAAAAGGAAAAAAAAAGAAAGATAATTTCTGAGAAATAAAAAAATAGGCTTTTTAAAGTGTCAAAGAAGCTGGCCATAGTGGTATAACCTGTAACCCCACTATGCTGAGAGACTGAGGCAAGGAAGTTTCATGTTTGAGCTCAGCCTAGGAAACTTGACAAGTTCCCATTTTAAAGTAGAAAATAAAAGATAAGAAAAGACTAGGGCTATAGCTCAAGGGAAGCGCTCTGGGGTGTGAAGGCCCTGGGTTCAATGCATAGTACCAGATACTCACATACAAATGTTAGAGTTTAACAAAATCTAATGCACAGAATTTGCAAATAAGAAATCTTTGTTCCCCAGAATGGTTTCCTCTCTGTATCTGAAAGTCTATAACACATGGAGACAGTATTCTCTTTACTTGTTATTTTGGTTCAGAATTTTTATGAGCTATAGCACAAATACACCTAATTTTTAAGCACTGAAAGCATGGGCAGCTTCCTGGTCATGATTATGTCTGCCCGATCAAAATTATCACCACCAGCTGCACACAGAGGTACATGCCTGCGATCCCAGCTGCTCAGCAGACTAAAGCAAGATGAGCACAAGTTGGAGGCCACCCTGTGCAACTTAGCAAGACCCTGTCTCCATAATACAATTTTAAGAGCACTGGGGCTGTATCTCAGTGGTAGAGCACTTACCTAGTGTGCCCAAGGTCCTAAATTCAATTTCCAGAACCACAGAAATGAAAACACCCCACCTCTGTCCATCTTTCCTATTTTGCTCAAAACCATACTATTTTCGTCAGCCCTTTATTTTAAGGCCTTGCTGTCATCCTGTCCCATCAGTGCCAAAAGACATTCGTAGAGCAGCTGCGGCATGAAGAATTCCCTGCCAGGCACCAGGTAATATTTTCCAAGGGTTTTATCCACAAAGCTGTTGTGATAGTTACTGAGATGACACCTTGATTCTTCCCTTCATTACTAAGGAACTACAGCACCAGTAATGAGGGACAGGCTGACGGCTAGCCGGGACTACATCCAGAGAACAGGAAGCACAAGGCAAATAAGTTCTCACTAGGGTGAATTTGGTTCCTGGACTACATCATCCTCACTGTATACCTTGATCTATAAAGTAGACATGTTTCTTTCACTTTTAAAATAAAATTCTACTTTAAAATACCTCTGTGAAGCCCCACATGGACAGACACAGAGTGATCCCTTGACTGTGTAAATGCACCCCTTGGACAAACACTCAGTATCCGCTGTATACCAGGCACCGCCTAAGCCACGAGAAAGCACAGTGAGCATAACCAAGACAGCCAGTCCTTGGAGGTTAGAGTCAAGCACCAAGCCACACAAGGGGTCCGCTGGGGCTATGAAATGCCATATATTTTATTGTAAGCAATGCGATGTTTTCCAAAGCACAGCTTCACAGCCCAGCTCCTATTGGCAAGGCTTACAGCACCAGTCCTAAGAGCTAAGGCTGCTTGGCTCTCATTTAGCATCCAGCTTGTACAAAGCAGAAAACTAGGTTTTCTGCTGAATTAGAGGCAGATCTATTACTCAAAGGATGACAAGAGAAAGACTTGAGCCAGTGGTGCTCCACCCACTTGACTACCCTCATCAGGGAATGAGTGATAAGACTCCAGGGGCTTGGTTACCTGGGAAGGCTGCTCCTACGCAGGTGAGAAGGAATAACATGTAGGGATCTCGGAGGGAGCCCACTGTCATGGGGGGCACGACAGGGAACGCTGGCAACCTGGGTGTGTGGCTCAGCTTAATGCACTTGGCTTTGTTCCATCACAGCAGCACATCATGACCCCCTGTCACCTCCTCTAGGGCTAACCACATGCACATCAGCACCAGCCTGCCAAGGGCCTGGCACAGTACCTGGCATCCGGAAGGAACTCACTGACATTAGTTTCCCTTTTCTCTGTAAAAAGAAAGTAGACTCATAGCAAAGAGGAAATTGAGCAAAGCTTTGAGTTACACCCTTCATGAGGGTTTTTTCATTTGTCTGAAACATAAATCTGAAATTAAGATGCTTTCACCTCTTCTTTACTGATGAGGTGAATAGTCTAGTTCAAATAGAGAGGTTGACACAGTGGGGGCTGGGGATATAGCGCAGCGACACAGCACCTGCCTGGCAAGTGTGAAGTCATGAGTTCGATTCCCAGTACAAAAAAAAAAAAAAGAAGAAAGAAAGAAAGCAAACAGTGGGTTATGTAAGGGAAGGGAAATGAAAAGAACTGGTAACCAGGACGAAAGAGTGCTGGAAGACATAAGGAGGATCTCTCTGGCACATTAGATTGAGGAGAAGTAACAGGGAGAGATGAACTTGAGAAGAGGTTCAGTAGGAGGAGAAGGTAGTTAGGCTTCCAGCTAGCAGAAACCGGCAGTTTGCTTGTCTAGCCAGACTATAAGTAGAATGGGATGGCTGGCCAGCAAACAGACGACCCTTCCACAGGCAGCCAGGGACCAGCTGGTCACACCCAATTAGTGGGTGGGGTGGGAGTTCTGCAGGGGAAGCAACTGCTCTGTATACATAGAGAGGTCTCTGCTGGCTGTTTGTAGCCCACATGAGGCTTATGTGAGAGCCTGGGTGTTGGTAAAAGGGGATAGGCTACAGAGGTCGTTGCCTTCCAGACAAAGAAGCTGCAGGAAGGCTTTCCAGGGTTAGAAATCTCCCCCACAGCCCCCCAGTCAACAGCAGAGCCAGCATTTAAAGCCACATCTGTCTGGCTGTGGTTTTGCTTGAAAGTGTCACTCAGAAGTTTCAGGTATTTGGAAGGTGACTGGATCACGGGTGTGCTGGGCTTATCAGTGGACCCATCCAGTGAGAAGTCCATTGGCTGAGCATGCTGTAAGATGGTGGGTCATGGGAGGAATGGCCTGGAGTGTACAGGGTTCTTGTTCTCAGCTCCTCCTCTTCCTCCACCCTTCCTCTTTCCTCCTCCTCCTCTTCCTCCTCCTCTACATCCTCTCTCTCTCTCTCTCTCTCTCTCTCTCTCTCTCTCTCTCTCTCTCATGCACGGGCACATGCTCTCACTCTCTTGCTCTCTCGCTCTCTCAGCCATGAGTTCAGCATTCATCAGTGAGGTCCCTTTACGAGGCTGTCTCTGTCTTGGATTCAGCTAACCATGAACTGAATTCTCTGAAAATTATGAACTAAAATAAACCTCTTCTCCTTTAAGTTGCAGTGTTGGACTTTTTTCTCTGCTGATGGGCTACAAAGACCTTCCCAACCTAGCTACCTTCCTTCCTTCTTTTCTCCATCACTGTTTTCTCTTCCTCCTCCTTTTTCCTCTCCCTCCCCATTCCCTTCATTGGTAGAGATGGAATGTGGAATACAAGTCCACATGGCTGCTAGATAAATATTCCACTGATGAACTAAACCCAAATCAGAGAAGTTAGAACAAACCCCATCCCAATAGTGGCTGGGCATTCCCATTAATATAACTCAAAATTTCTGAGCTCTGAGACAGTTTGGGTATAAGACTGCAATGGTCCTTTTTATATACAGCATGACCGCCTATTTATTTGTCTGCTTCCTCAAAAGTTCCACAGGAAAAGATTCCTATTATTCATTTCTAAACCTTAGTGCATTTAAGGGGCTCAAATAACTTTGTGGAATGAATAAAATAGATGAAAGAATACAAAGAGAAAATGGTAAACTATTTTCTGTTGCTATAACAAAAAACCTGAGGGGCCAAGTAATTTATAAAGAGTAGAAGTTTGTTTGAATCACAGTTCTAATGGTAGGAAGTACAGACACCATGACACCAGCATCTGCTCAGCATCAGGAATGGTTCTTCCTGCTGTTTTTATGAGAATAGAGGTGTCATGCAGTGAGATGTCACAAGTGTGTTGGCTCAGGGCTTTCTTTTCCTTCTCTAAAGCCACTAATGGCAACAGGAGGCCTTACCTCCTTATCTCATCTAATTTTAATTACCTTCCAAAGACTCTATCTTCAAATACTGCTAACAAATGACTGAGAATTTAAGACTCCAACAAATGAACTTTTGGGGAACAGAACACCATGGCAAGCATAGATAAGATAGATACCTTGCCTAAACTTTCCTTTAATCAAGATGTGATGCCTGACACACAATAGCTATCATCTTCCAGCCCTCGGACAACCAGCACAAGAAGGAAAGGCCAATTCACTATGACAGAGTAAAAGAATGAGAGAAAGAACTTGGGGACTTACAGATACCACTGAGCTTTAGTGTGACAACATGACCTTCTCCCAGAATAGTCCTTGTGAACAACAAATGGCCTTAGATTTTTGAGACCACTGTATTTGGTTATTCTCTTAACAGCTGCTAAGAACCTCCTAATGGTTATGAGAAAAATATATTGCTCAATGATGAAGAGGGTGTTTGGGGCCTCTGAAGACACTGGGCAGCCCTCTAGCAGGGATTAAATTGAAGGACAGTGTCACAAAGGGCAAGAGGTGTGGTTCCTGGGAAGGGAGCTCAGGGCCTGGGCAAATGCCAAGGGATCAAAAGGGCCTGAGGCAAGGTGAACTTGAAGTAGAGTAGGAGGGGGAAGGGGGAAATTTGAGAAGATGGATCATCAAAGGAGAGAAGCCAGGGGTCTAAAGGCCAAATACAATTACCCAGAGCCAAGGCAGACAAGCTCCTTAAACCTTTAAACTTCTCCTGGGTAAGGTTCCAGATGCCAACATGGCCCCTTCCATAAGATAATTTTCTTTTCTCAATGCTCTTTTTAATGTTCTTTCTTCTTCATACAGACTGAACTAAAAAGCACTATGCCCTTCATGATTGTCTACACATCATGTATTTTCCCTGTAGTTCCAAGAATCCTTAAATGGGTTTGTCCCCTATCCCAGCCATCGGGGGTGCTGTGGCCTTGCCCAGGAATAACCTTTCCTAAGTATCTGCTGAGCCCTCACTCAGCATCATTTGGTCCGTGGTCATTCGATAGATCAAATCCATACCACCTGGGGTGGCGAAACTAAAAATAGCCAAGTTACCAGCCAAAGACAGCTTAAAGTAAACCAGAAGACTTCAAGAACTTGGGTTTATTTTTAGGAGTTACCTAGTTGTCCAGATAAAAGCTTGCCTACAGTCCTTAAATGTTAAAATAACACATGATAAGGAGGAAGAGGGTGCTTTACTTGATATCCATGTAAATTCTCCATGGTGAAACCGGATCTCCAAGATTCCTGTCATCTGACCAGTTGTTTTTAATTCCATGCCTTTCTGACCTATAAGAAATCTTCTGCCAGGAGGGTTTGCACTCTTGTCTTGGTTTCTTGGGAAAGCCTCAGCACTTGTGAAGTCCCACTGGGTCTCTGGGAGAGAACAGGGTTTCCATACCTTGTGCATTTTCTAGGACAACGGGGCTCTGAATGAGCAGTGGTGTGAGCATGAGCCGGGGTGGAGCAGCTGTAGTACTACTAATGTGCTAGTCACTTTACACACATTAATCCAGGTAATGGCCATAAATTGGGTTGATATGCAGGACTTGAGGACTTTGCGTTCTGAATTGTTAGACATGTACTACCTAGTCTACAGAGGAGCTAACCGTTTAGTGGCAAGACCTCATGTAAAATCAGTCAGAAAAGCGGCCATACCCCTTAGCTGCACACACATAGGCTGTCCTGCATCTGGAAGTTGGCTTCGAGACATTTAGGAAAATCCTGATTTCCATAGAATGTAGCTGGGAGAGGGGCAAGTATACCAGAAGTCGGGGCTGTGACTTCGGCTGAACATTTCTGACTAGTTGAATTGGGCTTTCTAATTTTTGTCTTTTGTTCCTCTGTTTTGAAGAGACAATGAGGTGAAAGGAAAGTGGGCTAAGTGGATGGAAAAACGACTGTAACTCTGCACACCGGAGTTTGGGCCTGGATCTGCTGCTACACGGCAAATGTATTCAGAGAAGTCATGGGATCTCTCTGAGCTGTTTCCTCCACAGCAAAGTAAGAGGGCTGGAGAGCACTTTTCCACTTACTCCTGACAGCTCAGGTGTTCTGTGACCCGCTGCCATGTAAACAGCACAAACATTAAAATGGGGTTAACCTTACTGTTCATTTGGAACCAGAATTTCCTTTGACTCCAAAGTCTTCTAATCTTCTTAATAACTACCAGAGTTGTGAGGGAAAATGACATAGCACATTACCATATATGGACTAATCTGAGAACAAGTCAGTGGGGAACCCGGAGAGAGCAGGAGAGAAACCTCCAACTAGAGAAAGGGTAACCACAAGGAGTCTGCTCTCTGAGCTCCTAGCCTTCTGTCTCCCTCATCTCTGTGCTTCTGCCTTTTGGTAGTCTATGCCATATGAGTTTGCAGACCATAGAGGTGATCTTTAGGCTCACAGATCTGTTCCAAGCCACTGAAAACCATTGCACCCACAGGATGGAAGACTGGGGCAATGGTCCTCAACTTTGTTAATACCTGTGGAGTACGGACCACTAGAAAGAACCAACGAAAGTCATGGCTTCTTCCCAGCAATTTTAATTTTACCCACGCATTACATATAATTTTAGGAATCTTCATATACACTTAGGTCCATGCAACCCCTCGCAAAGGCCCATAGAGCCTCTGAAGAAATCTCTACTATAAACTACAAGCCTGGAATGAGTGTAACAACCAGAAGTATTGTTCACTTCCACAGACTGAAACTTTGCTGAATATTTCAGACTGGATAATAAGAGGAAAAATTAAATCCTACTCAGGTTCTAGGAGAGTGTTCCAAATCAATATCTCTCAACAGTTTCTAGAATTTGTGAGCAAAATCAAAACCAAAGTAGTAGCAGTTACCGTACTTCACTGACAATAATACTTTGTACAAAGCAAGTTCTTGTAAACTATAGAAACAGGAAATACTTGTCATGGTTACTACACTCATGCTTTGCCTATTCAGTGTGGGCTTCAAAGTATACAGTACAGTACTGATGGCATTTGGCACTTGGAAAATCTGAATACAAACATAAATAGTAGGCAGGCCACCTGCCGTGTATCACGATTACCAAAAAATGAGGAAAACATCCAGGTTTAGGGCTTGATATATCCCATTTATCTTTTCTAGTAGGGGAATGGAAGTGCTCAGTGTCCTTTGCTTTCATTTTCTGATCACCAGAAGGTAGCCCTGCAAGAGGGTGGGGAATAATGTCACCTGGCTGGATTCAGAGGCAGCTTTCTTCAGCAGAGGAGACAAAGTTTCCTGGGAAACTGAGATCTCTGAGCAAGATCTCAGGATTAGTTTTATTCAACTTGGTGCATCACACATTATAGGTACTTAAAATTAAGTCAAATGAGTGATCTTCCATTCAAGCTGATCTTGGCCCAACATACTTTTGTTGATTCTCTCTCTCTCTCTCTCTCTCTCTCTCTCTCTCTCTCTCTCTCTCCCTCTCCCTCTCCCTCTCCCTCTTCCTCTCCCTCTCCTGTG
>NW_004524579.1:37029400-37044431 GCF_000260255.1 Octodon degus
CTCCCTTCCCTCCCTCCCTCCCTCCATCTTGTCTCTATTAAGATACTACTTTTCTACTTGGAAAATTGCCCCAAGGTTCTATTCTGGGGTAAATATGCAGCTTCTAGGTAATTTAAACTCTTCATCACTAATAATTTGGTGTTGGGTTTCCTGTTTTTTGTTTTTAACTAAGGTAAAACCTTACGAACCTTATGTTCTCTTTTGAAGACGGACAGAAGCATGTTGTGTTCTCTTCAACTTTTGAGGCACCATGACCAATTGAGGTTTTAAATACAAACTACCCAGAATGCATCAGCACAGCTGCACCAACTAAAGCTAGACACTCAGCACAGAGGGTGGCCATGTCCTACTCGCCAACAGGATAAAAATCATAAAGTCACAAAGTACAACTAAAGGGTTAAGTTTAAAATACCTGCACTAATTTTGTCTTGTTTTTCAGTATTGGGGATCAAACTCTGGGCCTAAACACATTAATGCTCTACTACTGAGCTGTCTCTCCAGCCCCTAAAATAATTTAAAGAAGACCAAGAATTAAGAGGACTCTGCTATATAAAAACCCAGGGACCCCTTTGATGAATCCATCCAGATAAACTTTCCCTTTGTAGATGGAAAGAAAGACTAATGATTTGGAAAGAAACTTCTAAGAAACTGAAATTGGGGGCAAAATTCTTTGGAAACAAAGAACAAGAAAATGTCTCGTATTCAGTGTGTGCCCTAAGCTAAAAGGCCAAAACATGTACTAAGATATTTGATTTTTTTATATATATATATACATGATGGTTTGGAAATTCCCATCCATTACTTCTAAAAGCCGTAGGCTTGTTTTGTCTCTGGAACTGAGTTTGTCTTCTCTATGGGCCCCAGTCCCATGCTGGGGCTGGGGGAATGGGTAGAGAATGGCAGAACACTTCTCTCCGAGAAGCCTGCTTCTGGGCCCGCACGCTGTCATCGCTCGTACTCAGGGCATGCGTGCGCCCTCTTAGTTCTGCTTCCCTGGCCCTGCTCTTCTGGAATTGGCATCCGAGCAGTGCCAAATGGTTGATGAAATCGTAACTAGCTCCCAGGTTATGAAAGGGAAGCAAGGAAAGCTCTCCTATCCCCAGCTTCCTTTAACTTATTCAACACAATCCTAGCACCAGAAGAAATGAAGTCACAGTCCAAATCCCCCATGGCCCCGACTCTGTCCCTGCCATCTCCATCCTCCTAGAATCTCCAGCCAAGGTGGGGATGTTCCCCTGCCATACCCTCCACTACTCTTGCTTTTTCATCATGCAGAGTTCAGACTCTGAGCCAAAAAAAGAAAATAAAATCTTAGAAAACTACTGTCTCAACAGAGCCCAACTTTAAAAAGCACTGTCTGGCTTAAACAAAAGTCAATTTCCTTTCACCTGTTTGTTTTACACGGCACAACTCCACCCTCACCACTCTCCCAGAACAGCCGCCACTGCTATCTCTGCCTCTCCCTTCTCCCCTGTGGTGACCTTAATGTGCTAAGCTGCTTTGGGAGAGGTTTATTTTTTGCTTTTGGTGCCAGAGGACCGAACCCAGGGCTTCCAGCTTGCTAGGCAAGTGCTCTACCACTGAGCCATAGGCCCAACCACTTGAGCTGCTTTGAAAGAAGATCCGGGGGACAGAAATGGGAAAAGAGACAGTTTTGGTGATAATTCCTTCTGTACATTATTGGCAACTGTTACCTTCTATGAGGGCGTGGTAAGAAATGATACCATGAACTGGATGACTTAAAATAGCATCTATATCTTCTCTCAGTTTTGGGGACCAGTAGTCTAAAATTAAAGTGTCCTTAGAGCCCTCAGAAGATGGTAGGGAAAGATCCTCCCTTGCGTCTGGTGGCTCCCAGAGCTTCCAGCATTCCATTATCATTCTGACTTGGAGAGACCTTATTCCAAACTCTACTTCTGCCTTTCTGTGGCCATCGTTGCTGTGTGTCTCTGTGTATCTTCTCCTCTTCTTACAAGGATACAGATCACCAGATTTAAGGCCACTCTAATCTAGTGTGACCCCCATCTAAACCAATTATAACTGCACAGATCTTACTATGAAAGGCCACACTTTAAGTTCTAGGTGAATACAAGTTTCAAAGGGACACTATTCAACCCACTACCATGCTTTTCCCCACTTGCCAGAGGGCAGTCTCCACTGTGCCAGCCACAGTCCACACTGAAGTTCTGCTACAGTGATTAGAAAGGTCTTGAATCATATCGTAGCAGTGAGACAAGGATGGGGACACTGGTTCTCTTCCGGAGGTTAGGACTGCTTCTGTGGTAAGCAAATTCATCCTGACAGTGGAATTCAGTCAACCAGGAATGTACCCCTTGTCACCATCCTTGTCGCTAGTGCAGGCTTCCAGACCCTGTTATGGGCCCACCCACCTCAGAATGTTCTGGTAAAGGCCAGGCCATGTTTGAGCCACCACTCTGTTTATGGAGAGGCTGTGATGCAGGAGGTCCTTATGTTTGCTGTGAGACTTAAACCCCGAACCAGAAATGTAAAAGACAAAGGAGTTGGTCGTTCTCGTGGTGAGTTTTTCCCCGTCCAGCACCACCAGCCTGGCGCTAATGTGAAAGCACTTGTTTTTAAATCACCACTTTAAAAAAAAAAACACCCCAAATCTCACGACAGTATCAAAATACCTGTGCTGACTCAGAAAGATAATTTTTCAAACATCAGCAGAAAGAGGAACTTACAGAATTTGCAATTTTACCTCCTGCCCCACCTCTCACCCCATCCCAGCTCTGTAAATGTGGTGGCAGCAGTAAATTGCAGGGGGTGGGGGAATATGATTTTTCGGGTTTCTGTCCCGCCTTTTAAACCAGATTTAATTCAGTTCAACAAGTATTAATAGGCACTGTGCGTGTTCTGGGCCTTTGAAGATGAATTAGACCAGTGTCTGCCTCCACGTGGCTCACTAAACAACATCCCAGCTAGGAAAATGGATGACTGTACATACGGGAAACGCTGGCATCCAGACAAAAGTAGCACAGTGTGGGAGAAACTCTTTCAACTTCAGGGAGAAGGGACGAGTGAGAGGAACTTACAGATTCATTTATTTGCTGCCTGTGCACTTACATTTGTTAATCCTTTTGTGTTTTAGTTAACAAATACTTATTGAAAGTACTCTATATTCCCCTTCATGTTCTAGCTTCTGGAGAGAGAACATCACGAGCCCTAGTCTCTGTTTTCTTGGATTTTACAAGGTGTGATTAAAAAATATAGTGAATATTTGGATTGTTTAAACTTTTTTTTAAAGTCTTTTTTGTTGAGGTATATAAAGTAAATCCGTATTAATACGATGAGCTGTAAAAGGTTCAAGTCAATAACTTCTGAGGATAACCCACTGATATTATAGACTGCTAGACAGTGTTAGATTGTTTAGTTGAATTCAAACACCTATAGTATTTAGATGCCAATAGAATATTCACCTCTGATAGGACAAAAAAAAAAAAGGATACAAAGGAAAGATCATTTTGTATTTACATATACAAAATAGGATAAATTTACAGCTACTTTCGCTTAACTCATTGAGAAGAAAGAGGTGTACTAACAGTGTTTGGACAGAATATCCTCTCTGCTTCTTATACTATGGATAACCACTAAGAAGATAATAATGTACAGTGTACTGACTATCCAAACTGTCCTATTAATCAGCTGTGAAACTGTCTCATTCATATTTATTTCTCAATAAAAAAATAAAAAAAATTTTTAAAAAGTCTTTTTTGTTTTTGTGGCCAGCTCAGCCTGCTCTGGAGGCAGGGCTGGCCCTGCACGTGGTGCCGGGGATTGAACTGTGGTTCCTGTGCTTGTCTAAGCGTTCCTAAGCAGGTGCTTTAGACTACTGAGCTATCTCACTGGCCCAGGATTGTTTAAACTTTTATAATAAAAGGCATATTGTTATTAATCCCTCTCAAAAAAACTCCTCTTTGTTCTGAATGCATGCATCCTCTCATTCTTGCCATCTTCCAAAGCAGTTCTGGAAGCTGTCTTCATGAGTGTCTCTAGTTGGGATGTTGTGGCTGCCTCCGCATTCTGAATTGATTCCATTTTCAATGGCCATTTTGACTCTAGGAAGAGAGCCAGAAGCCACTCAGTGATAGCTCTTGGGAACAAGGTGAATGAGGGCCGTTGTAATGTTTTCATTTGACAGAACATGCCATAAAAATTGTGAATTGACTCAGCCACAAAAAAAAAAGACACTCTGGAAAGAGAACTTCAAGAACACCTTCAGAAAGTACAGAAAGCATGGGGAAATGTGTTTGAAATGAGGGAGATTAATGGCAAACGTTTTCATCATAACACTTTTTTAGATACTTGTACATTTTGATCACACTTCATACATTTTATTTAGGGAAGTCATGAAGACTTAGGGTCAGCAAATCAAACAAACAGGGTCACCAGTCATTAGTGGCGTAGAAGAAAATCCATTGCAATGATCCAGAGAAACTTATGAGCTCTGGGCTAGATAGATGAAGAGATAGAGAATAGGTTGAATTGCATCTCCCAAGAAAGTGTTTATGTCCTAACCCCAGTATCTGTGAATGTGACCTTATTTGGAAATAGGGTTTTACAGATCTAATCAAGTTAAAATGAGGTCACTGTAGAGTATAGAAGACCTTGATCCAATGACTCTGGTGTCATTATTCAAAGGGGGGGGACTGAACATGGAAACTTAGGAAGGAAGGTCATGTGCTAGTGGTGACAGAGATTGACAGGATGCAGCCAAGGGACACTTAGGTCTTCCAGCAGTTGTCAGAAGCTAAGAGGGAGCCACAGGATGGTTTTTCTCTCGGAGCTTCCAGAAGGAACCAACCCTGCCTGAACTTTGAGGGTATAGTCCTGTTATCTAAAGTCCTCTAGTATGGGGTCACTTGCTGCAGCAGCTCTTAGAAAATAATACAGAGAAGGATATCCACAGAGGAGGCACTGTAGAATTAGAATGACAGGATTTGGGGTCTTCTTACAAATAAGAACAGTAGGAGCAGATCAAAGCCCTCTCTCTGGAGTCCAGCTCAGGAATCTTGGCACACAGCACACCAAGAAGATGGAACCTTTGAACTATCACAGAAAACTACAGATTCAAAGGAAATCTGAGCAACATCTAGGCAAGAGGGTGACACGGGAGGAGACCCAGAAGCTGCCAGCTGCTCTTTCCTTGGTTTCCTCTCTGCTTTCTCCAGCACCCTGCCCCTCTTGATGAAGGTCACTAAGAGTGTGAAGCAGAGGGAGCAGCCTCAAGAGTGACAATAGTTTGCTGCAGTCTGGGGCCACTCCTGCTGCTTTGCACATTGACTTTCCAAGTTCAAGTCTGTTCCTGTCTTTTCAAGCCAATTCTCTGAGTTGCTGGTCCTCTGGAAGATGCTGTATAGCAGGAAGGATGAAGGCCCCATTGGGATACGGGATCAGCATGCCCAGCAGCTCTCATCATTCTTGCCCTTCACTGATCTTAGTACCACCCACTGCCACTTCTGTGAGTCTTCTGGAGGGCAAGAGGCCCACTATGCAGAAATTTGACCTGGGTGAATCAGAGAGACAGTAAGACCCTTCAGGAAGTGTAACACCTCATGTCCCATCTCTATTAGCTTGTTGTGAAGATGCTCCACCATGGTTGCTTGTCTCCTTGGTTTTCCTTCCTGCTCTGTCCCCACTCAAGCAGATGGAAAGACTGCTTCTCATCACTTGCCAGAGGAGAACCAGCCTACATTCCAGACGCTCAGCCTCCTGGGCAAACTTACAGTATTTTCAGAATAATCACAAGATTTGGAGAGACTTGACATCTTTTCTAAGGAACGTTCTTACAGCTAGGCATAGTGCTGCATGACTGTAGCCCCAGGACTCTGGGAGACTGAGGTGGGAGTACCACAAGTTTGAGCCCAGGCTGGGCAATTTAGTGGTTTAGTGATAAACTGCCTCTCAAAAATTAATTAATTAATTAATTAAAAAAGAAAAAAAGAAAAGGGCTGCATGTATAGCTCAGTGCAAAGGCCTTGGGTTTAATTCCTTGTAACAAAAAAAGAAAGGAAAAGCAGAAAGAAAAGCAAAGCCCTCCTTTATTGCTTCTGCTCTGTTTGTCTGCCCTGTAGCACACATCACCAGCTGAAGCTCCTGGCACTCCCGTGTGTCTATGTTCTGTCTTTTCTGCCAAAAACCCAGCTCCTGCCCCAGTGTCCAGGACATGGCTCTGGTCATTGCTGCATTGCTGGCATACAGAAAGGGGTCCAACAGCCAGCGGGCATTCAGTAAGCATTTGTTGAATGAACAAAGGACATGGAGGAAGCATTTGGGTCACAGACTTCAAGGCAGTCCAGCTTTCCCTGGTGAAGAAAATCACTGGCTTGAGGATGAGGGAGAAAAAAGGAGCTGAGCTGTTTCTGCTTCCAGCTTCCTGGAGGCCTGCTGCAGGCGGTAGCAAGAGGCCATGGAGAGGTGGCAAGGGTCATGTGCACGGGCCTGAGAAAGATGGGACAGCAGGTGGCTGGTGCAGCATGGAAGGGGCAAGGAGCAAAGGGTCACATGTGTCAGTGCAGTGGTTGCCTCTCAGCACCGACCTCAGAGGGCCAACAGAACAAGGGCAGTGCATGAGCATCATGCCACACCCTGTGGAACAGGGGACAGGGAACTACAGAGAGCTCAGCTTGCTGTGGGTTCCGGTCTGCAAAGTGTGTGGTTCAAAATGGCCCTGAGTTAGCATTGTAGTAATGGGTTTTAGGTGTGAGGGTTGGGCTGAGCTTTATCCCAGTGACTTATTTGGTTCATTCTGCACACATGTCTATATTCCATCTCCTAACAATTTGAAGAGTAGTCATAGAGACTGGGTAGATAAGGCCCATGTGATGACACAGATGTGTGAGGCAAATAAAGACTTTGGGACTAGGGTTGGGAAGGGCTGGGTGGGCCAAAGCAGAAACAGAGTGCTTATCTGGCATTTGGTTTGATTTTTTCCTACCCCTTAGAGAAGTGATAGGCTTACCAGCTTCTAGTCCCAGTCTTCCTTGTATTATCACCTGTATACACCATACTTCAGCCAGACTAAGCCAACTAGTACTCTAACATGGGCGTTCCTAACTGTAACTACTTACCTTGGAAATTTACCTAGTCAGTAAAAACTGGTTAAGCCTGAGTCTCTTTTTATAAATTCTTCTTAGGATTAGTTTCATTGGTTTTGTGGATTTACAAGTAATTAACCTGCATTGCTTTATTATATATATTAAAATTCACATTTTTATTATCACAGCAATTAGCTTAAGGCTAGTGAGATGGTGTTGAGGTTCACATCACACTCACACACAATAACTAAATCAAAACTATTTTTTGTTAATGTGATTTTCTCCTCTTCGTTAATGTGTCCCATCACAAAAGATAAACACATGTCAAGATGTGTGAAAGAAAGGAATGGTCATGTCTGGCTGAAGGTGTTGTTCCTACCAATATTAACATACTCTCCACACTCATCAAACTATTACTACAAAGGCTGACTCCTCTGGCCACGTCCTCACCCACCAGGTCGTAAATCATTATTGATCATTTGATGGAAAGTTGCAGGCCAGGTTGCCCTGTACACTGTCTGAGGATGCAAGGTGTGTAGTCAGGGTCCCCCAAACTTCTCCCACCTCTATGGTAAAGCTAAACACGCAGTGTGGAAGAGAATGTCTCATCCCTGCCCTGAGAACTGGCCCTAATTATAGGCCCAGTTATTAGTATGTGGTTATAAAGGTCATGGGCTTTCTTTTTTCTTTTTCTTTTCTTGTTGTCTTTTTTGGGGGGTAGGGGTGCTGGGAACTGAATCCAGCGCCTCACATTATACAACATGCCTTTCCATTAAAAATTGTTTTACTTTATTATTTTATTTGGGTCTGGCTGGCCTCAAACTTGTGGTCTTCCAGCCTCAACCTCCTGAGTACCTGGAATCATAGGTCTGTGACCACACACCTAACTTAACCATTTATTTTTCAAAAGAATTAATTATTCAAATGTGTACTGCACAGAGACAGAGTACAAAATTGGTGAAGTTTCAGGTGAAAGGGTTTATGTTCTTTTCAACTCTGCAAGCCAGTGGCCCCATCCTTTCACCAGAGGCAACCGCAGTTATTGATGAGTTTATTTTAGGTCCAAAGAGAATCACGAAACTCAGGCCTAAGATGGAACTGGGGAAGCTATTTTGAGTCATGGAAAGAGCCAGAAAGATTCTGCTAAAAGCAAGGTGTCACCACTTCCAGTGCAGAGCCTGGATAAGACCTGGGTTTATCTCACAGGGTGGTTGAGATAAGGAGATGAGCTGACTCAAGCAGAGGGCTTAGCACAATCCCTGGCACACACTTCTGCTTGCTACGTGTCAGCTCTCATTAGCAATTGGGCAACTGAGTAATGTGGAGGAAGTTGGAAGGGAAGGGTGGGCAGGTTGAATGTTTCCTAGGGAAAACCCTGAAACTCACTGGAAATCCCTGGGAATCTGTTAGAAATCCAGAAGCTCAGGCCCTTCCCAGGCCTGCTGAGTCAGAAGCCTCCTTGTCACAAGCCCTTTAGGAAAAAAAGTCACTATTCCTGTGCACCTCAGAAGCCTGAATGAAGATCTGTGGCACAGATCCTGCCCATGAGGCGCCAGTGCTGTGATTTTTTCTCCTGTGACCATGAGCCTTTAGACCTGGTGTGATGAAAACTCATGACAAAAGGCTATCCCCACCCCACTGTGCCATATTGATTTCCTAAGCCAGATTATCTGTGACCTCACAAGCCACTGGAATGTGTCCTCTTTTGTCCTGTAGCTTGAAGGTAACCTGATAGATAGCCCCAGGGAAGGGTGGCATGTTGTTTTTAAAGTGACATAAGACACACAGTGTAGCCTGTCCAACAAGCAGCAGGTCTGCCAGGATGCCAACTAGGACACCTAAGCCCTGAGAGCAAGGGCTGCCTTAGCCAGAGCTGGTCATTACAAATACAAGGACTGCAAAAAGGTTGCACAAAGGTTGAGGCAGATAGGCCAGAAGGGCTCTCAGGTGACAAGTGCTACTATTTGCCACATGCTCCAAGCCTGTCGACCATAGCTGGGGATGTATGGCACCCAGGAAACAGGGTTGCTCTTTAAAACAAAATTAAATACTCTAAGCCATATATACCGACCAAGCCCATAACACAAGCAACCCAGCAGTAAACCCTGATGTAAATTAGGGGCTTTGAGAGATTGTGATGTATGAAATAGGTTTGTGTTTGTGTATTTGACATTTCTGAAGCCATATTTAAAAAGCACAAAAACATATGTAAAAAAAACCACTTTAATAACATATATTAACCCTAAATAACCAGAATATTTTCTTTACACATAAAGAATATGAAAATTATTAATATAATATTCTGCATTCTTTTTTGGTATTAGGCCTTTAAAGTCTCTCGGGCATTCTCTTTTGCCAGGGAGGTGCGGTGCTGCTGAGCTGTATCCCTGGCCCCTCTCTTGGGTCTTCTCCTCTTATGGGATATCTCAATCTAAAATCTCTCGGGTATTCTCTTTTGCTGAACGTAAGTTATACAACTGAACACAAGCCCACGAGACTCAGTAACAAACAGTAACAATGGAGAAGCCTGTGCCTGTGTGGTCATCAAGCGCAGTACAGGGAGTTTTCTGTGTTTTCTGCTCAGTTTTGCTGTGAGCCTAAAACTGTTCCAAACATAAAATCCAGAATGCAGGGAGGATAGCCCTGGATCAGCTGCAGAAGAAGAAGAAAGAAAACCAAGGCTGTTCCATGAAGCAGTGTGATTTTTAAAGGTTACACTGACAACAGAAATCATGCAGTGCTGTGTTGTTCAACCTGGGCACTCTAGCCAGGCGTGGTTAGTAAGCAAAATGTATTTAGTGTGACAAGGGGAGGGAATTTTAAATTCTGTTTAATTTCAATTAGTGTATTGTAAACTTACAACAATGGTGTGTGTGATTCTGTTAGGAAAAAAATTAGGTAGATTTGTAATAATTTGGGCATAGGAAGCCATGCTTTCAACTATCTAGCAATTTTATAAACTCTGAATATATAACAATTGTTTCCAATGAGCAATTGGCTTCCAAGTTGAGATATCCCACAAGAATAGAATACCCAAGAGAGGGGCCAGGGATACAGCCCAGCAGCACCACACCTCCCTGGCAAAAGAGAGTACCCGAGAGATTTTTGAAGGCCTAATACCAAAAAAGAATGTAGAATGTTATATTAATAATTCTTATATTCCTTAGGTGTTAAGATAATATTCTGGTTATTTAGGGCTAATATATACTATTAAAGTTTATTTTACATATATTTTTATACTTTTTAAATGTGGCCTCAAAAATGTCAAATTATATAGATGGCTATACACACAAACACAAATGAATGCCTATATCTTAAAATACACTGTTGGTAAGAATCTAAAATGGTATAGCTTCAGGACCAGCCAGATAGCTCAAAGGATTAAAGCGCCTGCTTAGGCAGATGCAGGGACCAGGGTTTGATCCCCAGCGTGCTGTGTCAGACCTGACTCTAGGTGTGCTGAGATAGCAGCTGAGATTGGGCCTGGTGACACACACCTGTAATCCCAGCGCTTGGGAGGCTGCAAACAGGAGAATCACTACATGTCTGATCTGTGCAGTGAGACCCTGTACTGTAGACCCTGCACTAAATACATAAAAATAAAAAACAAAATAAAATGGTTCAAGGAATGTATGCAATGTGATAATTATAGAAACTGTCCTACCAATTTGATTTGATTCTGTCTCATTGCTATTTGTTTATCAATAAAATTATGAAAAAAAATAAATAAAATGGTTCCACTTCTTTAAAACCAGTATGGTAGTTCCTCAATAGGAGATGTACAGTTCTCCAAAAGAACTGAACATAAGTCCACAAAACTCTTAGACACAAATATTCATAGCAGCATTCTTCATAATTGCCAAAGGTAAAAACAATGCAAAGGTCTACGAATTGATATGTGGATAAAAAAAATATGAGGGCCAAGGAGCTAGCTCAGCAGCATAAGTGCCTGCCCGGCAAGCAAAAGGTCCTGAGTTTGATTCCCAATGCTACAAATGTGATATAGCCCTAAAGTGTAAAATTATTCAACCAAAAAGAAATGAGACATTGCAAGATGCTTCCACATGGATAACCCTATTCAAAATATATTGAATGAAAAAAAAATATATTGAATGAAAGAAACCAGACACACAAAAGCCACATAGTACTTAGTTTCATTTATACAAAATGCCCCAAATAGGCAAATCCAGAGGCAGAAAGTGGATGAGGTTTGCTGGAGTATAGGAGTATTTACTAATCTTAACTCAGACCCACTAACAGGGAGAGATTACAAATGGGTATGAGTTTCACTGGGGAGTGATAAAAATATTTTGGGATTAACTAATGATGATAGTTGTACACTTTGTGATTTTTAAAGTGTTAGGTGTCCGGCTGGCATTAAATTTCTACTAGAACTGATTTAAATGAAATAGCTGTTTTCCTTCTCACTTAGCACTAGTGAGGGTTACAGAATTTACCTAATCAATGCAGATTAATGTTTACACTCTTCTATCCGTGGGGATATTTGGCAATGTTCAGAGACCTTTTTGATAGTCAGCATGGGATGGGGTATTGAGAAGAGACTGCTACTGGTTGGAGACACTGCCACACAGACTACAGTGCATGGGACAGATGCCCATAGCATAGGTCTGCCCACACCACACTGTCAGCACCACAAAGACAGGGAGCCCTGCAGGAACGGGTGCTCAGGGGTGCCTGCCTCCAGCACAGCCTTCTGTGCTCTACCACTTCCCAGATATCAGATTCTGGGGATGGTCTTCCCAGAGGACCTTTCTCTTGGAGTCCACAAATCACAGGCATCCTCAGAGCTGTTGCTCAGGACAATGAAGATTCTGTGGGTGTGGGGATGGTCTACAAAGCACTCTGAAAAGGACTAAGAATCTTAGAGTGATTCATTCAACTCTGGCTTTACTCTTTATGGTTTCCTGAATCCCAAAATGTTAAATGTTAAGTAAGTAGTCCTATTCCAGGTAGATTGCCATTTTTCTTGTTTTTTCTCTTTCACATCTGATTGTATAAGTCAAAGACAACTGGAATTTGCATAGTCTGTGATGCCTGAGGTAAAAAGATAAATCCTCATTTGTTTTGGTCTACTTTGATTTAAAGTGTTCTGTTCTGTTTGTATTTGTTTCTGTCAGCTGCTATAACAAATTATAATGAACTTAGTGGCTCAAAAGCACAAGAATATATTATCTTACAATTCTGAATTCCAAAGATTCCACATGGGTCTCACTAGGCTAAAGTCAATACCAACTATTCCTTCTGGGGGCTCTTGAAGAAAGAATTTCCCTTCTTTTTCCAGCTTCTAGAGATGACCAGTATACCTCATCCTACGGCCCCTTCCTCTACCTTCAAATCCAGCAGAGTAGCACCTTCAATTCTCTTCCTAATTCTAACTCTCTCATCTTCCTCTTTCATTTATGAGAACCTTTGTGATTACAGAGCAGCATCCACATATTTCAAAATAATCTAGGTTGGTAACCGAAATTTCATTCATTTCCCAGCATGCCAACATACTCACGGGACATGAAGTTTAGGACTTACTGTGCATGTCTTTGCAGGCAAATTTCTGCCAGCCCTACTGTTAAATAGACAAAGGGGTCTCATGTTTACACTCTACAGTTTTTACTTCGTAAGGAAAAGGGATTAAGCACTTTGTTCAGCTGAGGAATCCACTCAGGCTGAGTTTTTTTTTTTTTATAAGTTTTTTTTGTTAATCTTTATTTATTTATGTGTGTGTGTGTGTGTGTGTGTGTGTGGCCAGCTCAGCTCACCAGGGGCGGGGCTAGCTGGCATGTGGTGCTGGGGGATTGAACCACGGTCCCTGTGCTTTGCTAAGCTTGTTCTAAGTAGGTGCTTTAGACCACTGAGCCATCTCACCAGCCCACAGGCTGAGTTTTGAGGTAGACACATGTGATTTCAGATCCTAAATCCCAGGGGACCTACATCCCAGAATGATCACAAAGAGGTTTATAAAGTATTGTTTTATATGCACACAATTACATCATTCAAAATAAATTAATATAATCCAGTTATTTATTTTTGTTGTTATTGTATACAGTGTTAGAATATCATAGCAGCTGAATTTAAATCCCTCTTACCATCAACTCAACGTTTATTGAGCTCTCCTCTCTGTCAAGTACTGGATGTGCTCAATAAAGCTGAGCCCTGACCCACAAAGAATTTACAGTCTAGCAGGAGGGGAAGAACCAGTGTCCTGTCAATCTAACCCAGGATGGTTTATGGCAAAAGCTCCGAAGTCAGTAAGATAAAGAGCTATATAATGACAGAGGACAGCATGGATTGGGCTGACCAATCTCTACAGATTAGACTCTCAAAAACGTTATGACATAAGCAATGTTTTGCCTTGCACCTTCAGGAGTGGGCCAGAATCCTTTGAGTTCAAACCTCGAAAGAAAGTTCCCCCAGTGTTCTAGAGCATGGGAGGCTCAACCTTCATGAGAAGCGTTAGGAAGTGGTCTTAATTTGAATATTCCAAAAAGTAGATCCTGAAACAGGAACTTGGATGCAGTAAGTTGGGGGGTGGGGGCATTTTACTTTGCTTCATTTTGTCTTGAGAGATGGCTGCAGGAAGCATGGAAATTGTGAGACAGCAGAGAGAAAATGGTCAATATGTGCTCAAATGAATGTATTGTTGGTAGGTAAGGACACCAGGGAGTTCCTCTAAGGCCCTGTGTGACATTTGCCTTAGAATCATTCCATGAGAATGTGAGGAGGCTGGGATATTATCTATCAAGTCCCACTCTCCACTGCTTAAGGATTTTTCTGACTATCAGATGCACATTGGAGAATGGCCAAGTTACCACACAGGTTATAAAGAAGGTTCTCAGGAAATAAGAGCTCTCACAACTTGGAAATTCTCAAGAAGACCAAAGAGCTATGAAGTAGGACATCATTAGCATCTGCCCCAAAGCACTTAGGTAACTTCACAAACAGTCTGGATGTTGGGGCCAGTCAGTGTGATTCTTTTGCCTGAATGTTCCTGACCCTTAAAATCAATGGTGTCGGTCTCTCTATCAGCTTCCATTCATGCTATGATGATCTGATATCCTTATGGAACCTAAACTCTGGTTTTGCCACATCATGTAGGTGTGCCCTTGGTGTGTCAACTAGCCTTTTATAGCCTTGTGGGCCAGGTCAAAGTTTTGTTATATTAATTACACGAAATACCAAGTGTCAGGCTTTAATATAATACTGGGGACACCAACACTCAATGAATGGTGACTTTCTCTGGACAGTCAACGCTTGGTCTGCAGTCACTAGTGCAAACCTTTGACCAGGTACAGTTGACATGATAATCTGAAAATGGACCTCTAACATGGCTTCATCTTCAGGCTAACTACACAAGACTCATAGGATTTAGTGATCCTCCTGTCTCAGCCTCTCCAGAGCTGGGATGACAGTTGTGCGTCACCACTCACAGTTTCAGGGCCAGCTCAGCATGCCTGGGGTTCTGGGGCCAGCACAGCATGTGGTACCTGGGATTGAACCCAGGTCCTTGCATTTGCAAGGCAGGCACTTATGCCACTGAGCTATCTCCCCAGCCCTACAGCTTATTTCCTCATTTTGGTATATAACAATTCTATTTAAGAAAAATGCTTCACTAAATTGTCATCTCAATGTTATGCTATGAGTATAATCATGCCAACAGAATCCTCCATGACAGCCTCCCCACTCAGGAAATACACTAAGCTCTGGTGTAGATGAGGAGCTTGTAGAAGCTATGTGAGACCTGGGAGAGGCATTATAGTAGTTCACTATTTCAGTGTAGCAAATGGGACCTGACTTACCTGGGATTCTGGATGTGATTTATGAGGGTGACTTTATGCCTTAGTCAGCACAGGCTGCTATCACAAAATTCCATAAGCTTGTTGGTTTAAAGAAGAGACATTTACAGAGGAATAAGCGCTTCCCTGGCAAGTGTAAGGGCCTGAGTTCAATCCCTGGTTCCG
>NW_004524579.1:37045066-37120661 GCF_000260255.1 Octodon degus
TGGCATGTGGTGCTGGGGGATTGAACCGTGGTCCCTGTGCTTTGCTAAGCTTGTTCTAAGTAGGTGCTTTAGACCACTGAGCCATCTCACCAGCCCAACTCTCTTATAACCTCTTCTAACCACAACCAAAGGTGCCATCTCCTGATAGTATCACATTAGAGGTTAGAGATGAAACATACAGAATTTTAGGGACACACACAATCACACTTTATCATTATTGAGTAGATTCCCCCAGGGAATTTGGTGTTTCATATACTATGGTTTCACCATATAAACTTCTAGTAAAATTATAATAAAGGAAACTTTATCCACATTTACTGGTTCTATTTTTTACAACATTAACTCAGTGTTTCAGCCTTTAGATTTTCAGGGGCTTCTATCCAGTTTATAACTTTACTACCTGTGTTCATAACCATGCCATTTCCCTCAGTGGCCAAGAGAACCACTCTCTTGATGGCTTTCAGGCAGTCTCTTGGGATCTAGAAAAGCTGTACCACTACAATCTATAAAAAAACCATTTTTCAGTAAAATGAAGTAGAGATCCCCTATATTATAAAGTAGCTAAAGGAAAGAAATAGAAGCTACTTCCTTTTTAATTTTCCAAGAACAGTGTTAAATGTCTTTGGTAAGAGCAAAAGAAGGGACTATTTATGCTAGAATCATAGCAAGTTGTAAAGACATTAAACTAAGAAATATGACAAGGGCTTTCGCTCAGGGTCTGCAAATGACCAAACAGTGCAACCACAGCAAATAGCTTAATCTTACAGAGCAAAACTGTAAGATAAAAGTACAATAGATATTGTGTAAGGGAAAGAAACTGCTCAAAGGAGAGAACAAGGGCCAGCAAGATAGCTCAGCGGACCAAGTGCCTGCTTAGGTAAGCACAGGGACCAGACTTTGATCCCTGGCATCACATACTGCCCCAGCCCCGCCCCAAGCATGATGAACTGGGCACCAAGACTGGGCATGGTGGTGCACGCCTGTAATTCCAGCACTGGGGAGGCTGAGTCGGAGCTGTGTAGTGAGACCGTCTACCAAATATATATAAAAAAAAAAAAAAAAAGGAAAGGAAAGGACAACTGCATGAGGGAAAGGAGTTAAGATAATGACACTATTAATTTTTCTTAGTTCATTGCATGAAATAATCTTTATATTGTTTGATTAATCTTACATGCCTACTATCTGATAATCTGAGAAACTACTTTGAAGGTGACAATAGGAATATAATAACCATTTTTAATTTCCTATCATTTTGTTTTGAAATTCTGTAGTTTCATTGTTTATTTTCTTTAAAATAAAAAAGTTAAAAGCTGCAAAATAAATATGCCTTAGTTTCATATATATCTTTGTAATTAGTTTATAATCATTTTCTCATAGCCTAAAGTATTTTTAAAACATTATTTTAATAGCTGAATTTCCAAAGAATTTTGTACCATAATTTACCTAACTATATTGTAATTGTTAAATTCTTCAATTAAAATTTCACTATTATGAATAATACTATGAAGTAAATTCTTCAGGTGGCTTGGTTTATATCTTTATATTTGATTAGGCTAATTACCAGGCTAAAACTTACATTTTAAAGGTACTAGTGAATATTGCCAACTAGCCATCCAAAAAGGCTGTACCAATCTGCACTCTGACCTGCAATATGGAGCAAATCTGTCCCTCACAATCCTATCAGCATGAGATTATTATGATTTTCAGAACAATTTCTAAACATTAAGGAAGGAAAGAATAAAGAGAAGGAAAAAAGGTGGGAGGTGATAAGGTTTTGATGCATTGTACATTTTTTATGAATTGCCTGTTTGATTCTCTTGCCCACTTCTGATTAAGCTATTCATTTTTTCTTTGCTTGTACATCATAGGCACTGTTCTAAGTATTTATGTGTGTTTTGTATTTTTATTTATGGTGTAGCTTGCTGAGCAAAATTCTTAACATTGTCATATTTATACACTTTCTTTCTATGCTTAGAAAGACTTTTTTTAGCCTTGAGAGACACATTTTCTTCCATTTTACTAGACATTAAATTTGGCAAAAGATGCAAAATTAGGGATTTGTGGGACTTTATTTTTTATTTTAATTTTTTTTTTTTGCGGAACCGGGGATTGAACTCCAGCCCTTGTGCTTGCCAGGGAAGCACTTATTCCACTGAGCCACCTCCCCTACCCTGTGGGACTTTAATACCTTAAAAACTTAAAAATCTTTATGTTTAATTTCTTCAGTTTATCCTGCAGAAAAGAATCCAAAGAAAAGAGAAGAAATTATTCAACTGTATGCAGCTGGTTCATCACAGAACTGAAATACAATCAACAATTTCTAACTCTTAGTTTATGATGTTCTTTTTTTAAAAAGGTCTATTTCTTTTTTTTTTTCTTTCTTTCTTTCTTTTTTTTTTTTTTTTCAGTACCAGGGATTGAACTCAGGACCTTGCA
Source organism: Octodon degus (assembly GCF_000260255.1). Taxonomy (NCBI): domain Eukaryota; kingdom Metazoa; phylum Chordata; class Mammalia; order Rodentia; family Octodontidae; genus Octodon; species Octodon degus. The sequence goes on from NW_004524579.1 coordinate 37,047,503, forward strand.
CTTGCCAGGCAAGCACTTATTCTACTGAACTATCTCCCCAGCCCAAAGGTCTATTTTCAATAATATCAGTAATAAATAATCTCCTAAAGAAAATTAAAATATTATTAATAATGTCTCTAATTTCTCAATTCTTGCTTACATCTCTAATCACCTTTATTATTATACTGTGTACCCTTCCAGACTAAAAAAAAACTTTATGTACTTAGGTATGTGTACAAATAACACACACTACTATGGATTGGCTTGAGGGCAAAAACAGCATCATGTGCTATGTATTGTTTTGCAATGTGCATTTCTCCTTGTCATCCTTTGATATGCCCATTATTTGAACAGGTCATTGCTTAGCCACTTCTCTGTAAATGCTGCCTTAGACAATTTCCCAGCACACATGCCCCCGGGGGCCCCAGTGCAAGACTATCTTAAGAGTAAATACGGAGAAGTGAGAATGCTGTATCACGGGTAACGTTCCTTTTAGTTTTAAAAGATATTGCCAAATACACTCCTGCAGACACCGTACCCGTGGCCCAATCATTGTCAACTTGACATTACCATCTTTTTACATTTTTGTCTAGCTGACTTAAGAAGATGTATTTTTAAAAATTTGTATTTTGCTGATTACTCTTGAGCTTGAGTATATACTGTTTTATCGATAATTTGTCTCTTCTATGAACTTTTTATCTACCTTTAAAATTTTTTGTAGTGTTTTCTTATCTTTTTTATATACTTTGGAAGTTAATCTTTGTCTAACACAGCCGTTATCGTTGTATATTTCTCCCAGTGTGTGGCTTTCCTTTAATTTTATGTGATATTTTAATTTGTTTTTTATTTTAAAAATTATTTATTTATGTATTCATTTATTTTTATGTATTTGATACAAGGCCTCACTAAGCAGCTGGGACTTGTAGTGTCCTTCTGTTTTCAGCCTCCCCAGTCCTGGGATTGCAGGCGTGCTCCACTATGCCTGGACTCAGTGGCTGGCTCAGCATGCCTAGGGGTGGGGCTGGTATGGCATGTGGTGCTGGGGATCGAACCCCAGTCCCTGTGCTTGGCTAAGCAGACACTTAGTCCACTAAGCTATCTCACTGGCCCTTAAAAAGTTATTTATTTGGTACAGGGTCTCGCTATGCAGCTCGGACTCATAGTGATCCTCCTGTCTCAGCCTCCCCAGCACTAGGATTACAGGTGTGCACCACCACACTGGGACTTAGGGGCCAGCTCAGCATGCCTGGGGGGGTGGGGCTGGCACAGCATGTGGTATTAGGGATTGAACTCAGGTCCTTGTGCTTACCAGGCAGGCACTTAGACAACTGAGCTATCTCCCCAGCCTGAACATTTTAATTTTATATGACCAAAATTATTATTTTTTCTTCTTCTGTTTTAATTCTTTGTGTCACAGAAGATGTCATCTCTCCCAAGGTCATAAAAATGATTTCCATATTTTTTCATAGTTTGTGAATTTATTTTTATGTGTAACTCAGAGACCTATCAGAAGTCATTTGGGGTCTATTGGAAGACACTAGTTATCTTCTCTGTGTCATGGTTAATTGTATTGCCATTAAAGATACTGGGGTTTTTTTCTCTAAAAGCTGAAAAGTTACTCTTATTATAAACCAAATTCCTGCCAAGTGTGGTAGTGGTGGTGCATACTTGTAATTCCAGCACTTAAGGGAGAGAGAGAGAGAGAGAGAGAGAGAGAGAGAGAGAGAGAGAGAGAGAGAGAGAGATTTAAACATTGGATTTGATTTTATAATGTCTACTCAGGTGGGTTCACCTGTTTTTCTATTGGAGGCTAATACCACACCATTTTGGTTATCATAGTTTTATCATTTGTCTTCATAGATGATTGTTCATTTTAATACTTTTTCCATCTTATTTCAAAGATGCAAGTCTGTGTAAAGTCATAGCAACAAAGGAAGGAAGGAAGGAAGGAAGGAAGGAAGGAAGGAAGGAAGGAAGGAAAGAAGGAAAGAAGGAAAGAAGGAAAGAAGGAAAGAAGGAAAGAAGGAAAGAAGGAAAGAAGGAAAGAAGGAAAGAAGGAAAGAAGGAAGGAAGGAAGGAACCAAGCAAGCTTGCTTGCGTCTGGCACCCAGCTCCAATGAAAGGCAGCGGTCAGAGCCTTCTCACAGGACAAAAAACCCACTTTCACAGCCAAGTGACCCTCCTCTCAACAGCCTCCCCAGCTGCCACTGAGACACCCATCGCTGCTCTGCTCCTCAAAATAAAACTCAGCTGTAAATGGCACACCTGCTCTGGATTAGTTACAATAAATCAGGGACTGTCTATTTCAGTTACACAAACAGGTGAAGAACAAGCTGAGTTTGTGACAAGCCAACTAGAAAGCAGAGGTAATTTATATGGGGGGGAGGGATTTTTTTTCTTAGACACTTAACAAGCCCTAAACTTCCTGTTCTCAAGCTCCTATGCAACTTGATAAAAATGTCTCAAGTTGTAGCATTCACTTCACATCTAACTAAACCCATAGCTTGCAAACCTTACTGCCCATGAGAATCTTTCAGTTTATTACCAAATGCAAAAGTGGAATACACTTAGAGTTCTGGGCTTCATGAGGTAATTCCAGGGCACAGGATCCCAGTCTCCACTTGGAGAAAACACCCCAAGGACTGATGGTGAACTTGAACTGCCAGAGCAGAAGATGACACCGGGCTCCAGTAATCAGCTTGGCCACACAAGCTTCTGAAATGAGCTGGTGCTAGGAGTACTAAATAAAGTGAGTAGGTGCTGAGATCAGTCCACAGGAGAATGACATCAGTATGAGGCCGACACTGTGTTGATTCATTCATAATTGTGTCTGGACACAACTAAATGACTGAACTAAATTAGAGAATCTTGGACATTCTCTAATGTCCAAGAAGGGAAGGGAAAAGCCATTAACTTGGGGCCTTTTCAAGATACCATACACTTGAACACAATTTGAAACAGAGGTTGACCCTGGGGGTCAAGCAGCATGTGCAGGCCTGCCTGCCTTGGAGCAGGTGTCCAGCCTCGGAGGCTCAACTTGAGGCAGCTGGGCCAGCTCAGAGATCCACTTCCGTTTTCGAGGTCTCTACACCCTCTCACTTACTCCAACTAAAAAGTGTCCAGCATTTCCACTGTGTTGTGCATTTAGTGAGTGTGATGCTTGTGGTCAGCCAACCTGAGGCACTTACCTGGTAGCTCAAGTGAGTTCCTCTGTACACCTTTTGCTTTTGCTTATCTATGGTCTTAAAATGGTCTACTTCATAACTGACTTGCAGGAAATTCCATTTCCCCAGAAGCCCTTGCAGGTTAGTGTGAGATTTTGTGTAATGTGAGGTGTTTGAGGAATGCAAATAGCACAGTAGAGCAAAAGGACCTCAAGTGTGAAGACTACCTACTGCCACTGTTAGAAAAGTAGTATTGGGTCATCTGATACTTTGCTTCTTGGCTAAAATCTTGAGAAGTCAGGGGATGGACTCCAGGATCCCTGAGAAAGCCATTCAAGATGCATACTACTTTTAGATCTCAGCCACCCTACTTCACTGGGGTGGGAACTTGGACCCCTCCTCCAAAAAGACTCTGCATTCCACTTCCCATGGCCTCTGCCCAGGCTGTGCCTCAAGTGACCTGAGACTGTTCAGAGCTCTGGTGAAAGCACACATGCCCCAGCCCTCGCCTAGAGCTACTCTGCTAAAATCAGTACCCACAGGGCGGCGCATGCACAGGTAGCTGACATCACACGTGGCTCTGAAGGTTCCTCAGCCTTGAAGTTGTAGGGAATCGCCCGGCAGCTTGCCAGACTCTCAGTGCCCAAGCCACACTGTGGATCTGATCATGACAAAAATCTCTGGGGGCGGAACTCCTTGGCAGTTCCTTGGTGACTCCCTATACAGTGAGGGAGGGAGGGCCCACTGCCTTTTGATTTCTTCCAGACCAGGGGTTCTGGAATCTCAGTGTAGATAGGAATCTCATGAAAATTGGGGTTCTAACTCAGGACTGGAGCAGGCTGGAGAGCCTGCATTTTTAACCTTTGAAACCACAGACCACACAGTGAACTACAGGGATATAACTACTAATTAGCCTGTAATTATTTAACAAGGACTGAGCACAATGACTATAGTGAGCTCATACAGTAAAGAATTTGGTTAGTAAAACTTGGCAGATGTGGCAATGCAAGCTTTGTCACTAAAAATAAAATGGGAGGGGGCAGATAGCTCAGTGGACTAAAGTGCCTGCTTCAGCAGAGCACAGTGGCCAGGATTCAATCCCTGGCATGCCATGCTGGGCCCGACCCTAGGGTGCGCTGAGACTGCAGTTGAGACTGGGCGTGATGGTGCATGCCTGTAGTACCAGTGCTTGGGAGGCTGAAAACAGGAGAATCACTACAAGTCTGATGTACATAGTGAGACCCTGTACACCCTGTCCTAAATTCATTAAAAAATAAAACAACAGAAAAAAATTTTTTATGTTACTCCTTGGGTCTGCTATGATTGGTGCTGACAAGAGGCCTGAAAGCCACTCTGGACAGAGGAGCCAGTAAGACCTCCACCCTTCTGGTCATCAGCAGGGGTCTGGCTTATCAGACTTCTGGTGCCACTGTTTTAAAAGCTGTTATTTTTGAAGGACACAATTTGCTGTGCAAAATCATTCAAAATTTCAAGTCCTTCTGTCCCAGATATGAAGCTATATTATAAGGAAGCTTAGAATTATCAGCTTTTCTTTTCCTATGCCCACCCCTCCATGATACTTGCTAGAGACACGCTTGGTGCTCTGCCCATTCCTGGGTGCCCACACATTTGCAGGCTGTGGTATTCCTCTTCCTGCCTTGCCTGCCAGCACCTAAGCTGGACTTTAGATAGACACAAGGTTTCATGCCACCATCAGCTCAGATCTGCTTAGTACAAAGAAGGTAAATCTCTGTTGTTTAAAACATAACTGGGAGCTTGTGGATGAGGGTGGCCGTGTCACCTTAAGAAGCACGAGTACAACATTTAGTAGGAACTGCTGAACTTGGACTTCAAGCTCTTGGTCTCTATGTCTGCCTTACCCTTTCTGTTTAAGCCAATCAATCCTCAGATTGAGTGAAAATCCAGGAATGATAACATAACTCGACTAATCCTTTCATTCCAAATGACACAAATACTTCTAGTGTTAACTGTGTCTTAGAACCAAAATGCCCTTGGCTCCTTTGACCTGTAGTGCAACTGGGTTTATCTGTTCTGTCTATTGGGTCCACCCAGGAACCTCTTTCCTGGCTAGAACCTCAGCTCTTGGTTGTGGGACTGATGTTGTCATGGCCACAGGTAAAAATTCCTGGCACAGAGGTGGTTGAACTTCTATCTGACCTCAGACAGGAGATGAGACTGTAATATATGTATTGAGCACTTACGAGGTATCTAGAAGTGCACTAACTGTTCTTTTTAAAAAATAGATATTAAAATCACATGATAAAAAAATAAAATCACGTGATCATCTCAATAGATGCAGAAAAAAATTGACAATGTCTAATGCCCACTTGTGATTAAAAAAAAAAAAAAAACCCTAGCAGAAAATGTGAACAGATGGTCTGTACCTCGATTTAATGAGAACCATCTATGATAAACCAATAGCCAACATCGTACTAAATGTGGAGGACCAGCTGGGTGACTCTCCTTAAAGGAAGAGTAGTTGTCTCCCTTTTGACTGTGCCTGACCTTATATCCATGTATTGATAGGTACAGAGCTGGCTAGGACTTTTCCTTATCCTTTCAATTGGCTTTAAGCAATGTATATTGGTCTAGCCGAGGTGCTGGTGGTAGTCTTTGAAGATGGCATGCATTTTTCCCTAATAGCCCACACCTGCTGCTCATTAACATGAGCCAGGTTGAGACAGGACAAAGAGCTAGTGCTCCACACTGCCAGCTGGGATCAAGCCTCAAGATAGAGGCTATGACTTCCTGGGGCTTGAAAGATTACACATCCAAGCTTTAGCACCAGACCCCAAAACATTAGATACTATCTCATTAGTGTAACGCAAATCACTTTTTCTGCATATCATAGAGGTAAATGCAGGCCTCCTACTTAGCCCAGCTCACAATACTCACCAACTTCTTGCAATTTTCAGTCATTCATCCTCAAGCCAATCTTCCTTCATAATTGAATAAAACCTGGGTTTGGCCCTGGATCAAGGCCCTTTTTCCAGATAGCTATCACCATGACTGGACTTAGGACCTCTTGGCTCCCATAATTATAAATATACTTTAGTGTCTTTATTTTCACCATGGGTTGCACCAGGAGTGGTAGACTGGAATTAACTTGGTGGGATTCCAACAACATATCTTTGAGATTACAAATATAAGCTTCTTGGACCAGGATGAGGATCAAAAAGGGTTCACTACACTAAATAGTTAAAAATTGAAAACTTTCACTCTAAAAGCAGGAACAAGACAAGGGTGTCTGCTATCACCATTTGTATTCAATTTAGGAGTTCTGGAAATATTAGCCAGAGCAATTGGACAAGAATAAAAAATCAAGGGAATATAGATAGAAAAGAAAGAAATTAAATTATTATTTGCTGATGACTGATAGTGTACACAGAAAGCCCCAAAAACTCTACCAAAAGACTTCTAGAATTAAGAACCAAATTCTGGCAGCACAGTTGGAAGATATCTTCCACTGGATGATAAAACAGGACATAAAGTCACAACATGGACAGCATTCCTGTAAACAAAAGACAAATGCACTGAGAGAGAAATTGGGGAAGCCACACCTTCACAAGAGCATCAAGAAAAAGTAAATACTTAAGAATCTATCAAATGAGGAAGGAAAAGACTTATACACTGAAAACTGCAGTACTGTGAAAAAGGAGATCAAAAAGGGTATCAGAAAATGGAATAATATCCCCTGTTCTTGGGTAGGAAAAATCGGCATAATTCCAAAACTGTTATACAGATTTAATTCAATCCCAATTAAAATACCAATTGCATACTGCACAGAACTAGAGAAAACATTACTAAAATTCCTTTGGAACTGATAGAGATCTAGAATAGTGAAAGTAATTCTGTGCAACAAAAGCAAGGCACAGGGAACCACAATCCCCAATTTGCAGTCATATTACAAAGCTACTGTGATATAAAAAATAAATAAATAAAGCCAACACGGTACCGACAAAAGAAATAGACCCCAAGATCAATGGAACAGAATAGAAGATGCAGAAACAATTCCAATCACTCTCAATCTACCTTATCTTTGACAAAAGGGTAAAACGCTTTCACTGGAAGAAAGATAGCTTCTTTATTTCTGATGCTGGAAAAACTGGCTTTTCACATGCCAGAGACTGAACTTAGTCCATATCTCTCATTTGTACTAAACCAAAATTGAAATAGATCAAAGGTCAAAAAATAAAACAAAAACACTCCATCCACTGGAAGATAAAACAGGTGCAACTCTTGATGTCATACATGTAGGCAAAGACTTCATGAACAAACCTTGATCACACAGGGAATAATACATAAAGGGATGAAAATTTTACCAGGTGTTCTTCAGACAAAGGACTAATATCTAGAATATATAAAGAACTAAAAAAACCCTCAGATGCTCCCAATTTAAAGATTCAGTCCAAAAATGGGCATCTGAAATGAAGAGATACTTCTCAGATGAAGAAATAGAACTGGCAAGTAAGTATATGAAAAACTGTTTAGCATCCCTGGATATCTGGAAGATGCAAATTAACACAATGCTAAAATTTTATCTCACTCCAGAAAGAATGTCTATTATCAAGAAATCAATCAACAACAAATCCCAACAGGCTGTGAGAAAAAAGAAATTTTACTTTTAGTAGGAATGTGAATTGGTACAACCAAGATGGAAATCAGTATGGAGATTCTGCAAAAAACTAAAAATAGAAGTTTCATTTGACCCATCTAATTTTTTTCTTGGTATCTTCCCACATTTTTTTTTAAATCATACTACCATGCCATATGCACACCCATTTAAAAAAAAAAATGTATTTGGTACAGTGTCTCACTAGACAGCTCAGATTCATAGTGATCCTCCTGTTTTCAGTGTGCCCCGTGCTGGGATTACAGGCATGTGCCACGACGTCCAGTGTTTGGGGCCTGCTCTGCATGCCCTGGGGCAGGGCTGGCATGGCATGTAGTACTGGGGATTGAACCCCCATCCCTGTGCTTGCCTAAGCAGATGCTTAGTCTGCTGAGCTATCTTGCCAGCCCCACATTCATGTTTATGGCAGCGCACTTTGTAATTGCTCAATCTTAGAAACAGCCTAGATGCCCATCAGTGGATGAAGGGATAAAGAAAATGTGGTTTTTATATGCGATAGAATAATACTCAGCCAGAGAGAAGGATAAAATTGAGACATTTTTAGGTCAATGTGTGCACCTTGAGACGCTTTTCTAAGTTGAAATAAATCAGACACATATGTTTAAATATGGCATTGATTCTCTTGTGTGAGAAACTGAAAGTATAAATAAGGACCCAAATGGACTACAGATATTGAACAGTTGGGATAAAAGTGTTCAAATGGGAAGAGGAGAAGGGAAGAGAGAGGAAGGGTAGGAAGTGAACAGGAAAAAAAAGAGACTAGAAGGAAAAAATGGAAACAGTGCTTTTGTAAATGAAGGGAAGAGAGGTTGAAGGGAGGGGAGGGGAATGGGAATGGGGGAAAAAGAAACACCAAGATATATTATGTCCAGGTACAAATTCCTTATGATGAATATCATCTTTATGTATAGCTCAGTGGCACAGAGCCTGCTTAGCAAGCCCAAGGTCTTGAGTTCAATTCCTTGTTTAAAAAGAGTATCACTAATGTACCATTGAAGTTAATTTAAAAATACAAAATTCTATAAATCATTATTAATAAATGGTGTTGGAAGAATGGAGCAGCCCTAGGCAAAAAAATGATAAAATATATCTTAATATAAACTTTATACTTTCAACAAAAATTAATTTAAAATGAATAATAGATTTAATGCTGTGAAACTGATAGAAAAAAATTATCTTCAATGTCTAGGGCTAACCAAAGACTTCTCTATCTCTGTTCAATATCTTGGCTCTGGTAATAGATTATTAAATACCTATAGTTTATAGGTATAAATACCTATAGTTTATATTTCTAGTGCTGAGGACTGAACCCAAGACCTTGTTTACCACAGAGCCAACCCCCATCCCCAATATAGATCTTGGTAAGTGTACACACACACACATACACACACGAGTACAAGTAAAACTGGGGAAATCTGAGTAAGCTCAGAAGATTGTACCAAAGTCTTCATCTTGGTTGTGATATTATACAGTCATTTCGTAAACTGTTATCACTAAGGGACGCTGTACAAAGTGTATGGCCATCTCTCCTTATTATTTCCTACAATTACATGTGCATGTGAATTTGACTTAATAAAAACTTCAATTAAAGGCTGGCCAAACAGCTCAGCAGATTAAAGCACCTGCAAGGAGACTCAGGGACTGAGGTAGATCACCGGGCCAGCCAGCAGACCCTGCCCCCAGGGCGCGCTGAGATAGCAATTGAGACCGGGCGTGGTGGCACATGCCTGTAATCCCAGCTCTTAGGAGGCTGTAAACAGGCGGATCACTATGAGTCCGATGATGTAGTAGGGAGACCCTGAACACCCTGTAGATCCTTCCCTAAAAATACAGAAGAAAAAAAAAAAAAAAACTTCAATTAAAAGTAGGTGAGAAACCAGCCTTCAGGAACAAAAGCCACGGTTGTAGTGCGCCCCCAGCATGCACAAAGGAACCCAAGTGCAAGGCATGGGTGGTCTTTGTAATGAACTAATCCACACCCAAGGCCGAAAGAGCAGAAGGAAGTGTCTGCGCCACAAGTAGGGAGCTGGTGGCAGCTCTTGAATGTGAAGGCAACCTAAGAACGTGCTCAGGGAAACGAAGACTGTTGAGTGGCTGGAGAAATGACCACTGGAATAACACCAACTAGGCATTCAATCTTGTACCCTACAGATACTTATTCAATGCCTAGCAAGTGGCGGGCACGATTCCGAGAACTTCAGATTTATCCATGACAGAACACACTAAGCAAATTTCCTTCCATATGGAGTCTAATTGTTTGCTTAGTGATTACCCCTGATCAGAAAGACTCTCAGCTCCCAGAACCAGAGAATCCATTTCCATGCTGTACACTTAGAATTTCAGGACCCCAAACAAATGCAAAACTCTCTAGGATGAAGCTAGCCATCTCTACGGAAGGGCACACAGAGTATTTCTGATTTAGGAGTGAGGATGATCTTACCCCAGGGTGGCTAGAGAAAGAAACTTAAGATGAGAAGACTGGCAGACCATGCCTCGGAGTTGAGTCAGAGAACTCAAAACCAAGAAGAAGAGTTGGCAGTGTGACCCTTGAAAAAGATCCAAGTTAGCCTGGGGTACCCTGTATTTTCCACTCCCAAACAGGAATTAACTTTGGAATCTTCCATAAATGTAGGGAAACTGGGGGCTTTCCAACCCTAGCCTGGGTGAATACTACTTCAAAACAAACTATAGCAAGATGGCCTTATACTAAGAGAGAGAGAAAGAGAGAGAGAGAGAGAGAGAGAGAGAGAGAGAGAGGAAAAACACACCTAACGACATCTTTTTAGTTAGGAAAAATTTTGCAAAAGGCTCTGCTTTTAGGTCAGAAAATTAAATTGGAAAAATGGATTTTTTTCTCAAGATGCTAAAAGCAATATGTGATGAAGATATGCTAAAAGATAAGCTGTTAATCACTATTTCTGCAGAAAGACAGCTCAAGGTAAGTAAATCAGGCAAGACTCTAGAATGGGCAAGTTTATTAATATTAACCCTAACTCAGAAATAACCATTTAAAATTTGTAGTTGCCCACAGCCTCAAAGATCTGAGAATAAATGTTAAAATGTCTTTGGATTTAGTTGTGGTAAGATGCACTAGCATTTTTTTTTTCTGGACAGCATTATGAAAACTAAGTTGCAAATGACTCCTACTTTGCTGTATCCCATCTGCAATAATAATTAACCATTTGCTATCACTGTGGCCATATTGTATAGTGACTTCACCTTGGTTTTGAGTTCGTTTTCCTGATGTGTGCTAAAAATAAATAGTAACATTTTATATAGGTAAAAGAGTCTGCATTTTTAAATATGCCAGACCCTGTGGCCAAATTTTGCAGCTTTAGTCAAGAAAAAGAAATGCCACAGTTTGCCCAGAAGTTCTATTTTTAGCATAAGGTTGCAGAGAACTATTCCAGCATGTCCAAGTCCCATTCAAATTTCTGCGTCCCTTGAGTGAGAGGTCAGCTCTACTACTGAGCATTGCAAGGTGAGACATGGTCCCTTTCTTGCAAAAGACACAAGCTCTTATTTAACTTTCTGAATAGGAATGTGTGCAGTTCTGAGAGAACTGTCTTAGTCACATGACATAGCACAGGTGATGAGGAGATGGGCATGTACTCATGAATGTATATGAGAGAATAGTTAAGTAACAATGTCCCATTAGATTGTCCAGAGACTGCACACATTAGACAACCTTACTAGAAATGGTCCATTTTATTTAATTGCACTGCCAGTAAATGAGCGAGCCTGCTGCTCACAGGGGCTTTGATCTCAGAATTCAGTTTAGGCATAGGCTGAGGATGATAACAGGATCCCTCCCTCCTGCTCCTTGAAGTTTTGAGCATTGGAGCATTGGAAGAGTTAGAAATCATCTCCCATGACTGACATTGTCAGTAGCCTCTTTTCCCTCCACTTACTACTTTCGGGCCACTTTTTCTCACCCTCGACCTTTAATAATAAAAGCAATTTGTCCAATGGAATATTCTCAGTGGATAAAGAGCTGCAAAAAGGCACTCACCATGGAAAATAATTTTATGAATAGAAAAGAAATGCTGCATCTATCCACATTAAAACTTAACATTGACTCTTTAAACTCGTCTTGGGCATGAATCTATGGTCACCCATGTGTGAGTTTCTAAGCAGCATATTTAAAGAACTAAATAGCATCCAACAGGCTCACATGCAAAAAGAAAACTATACAACTGCAATTTTATCTGGGAAATTTGACTAGAAAAACACATCTCAGTCAAAAGCTTCCTAGGAGTTGGAGATTTTCAGATGAGTTATTTCATAACAAGTTGTTTTGAAATCAGTGTATTAGTTTTTTTTTTATTTCGAAGACAAAGCTGAAGAAATTGTACTGGGAAATATTTGGACTCCTTTGGATGCTCTAGTCTTCTATAAAAATACAAGATTCCCATTACAAGCTTGCAGAAAGAAAGACATGAAGTATACTAAAAATAATTGTTGCATAACCTTTAAAAGATAGTTTGCAAAAGCCAAAGTCTAGTTTATAGTCAGCACCAGTGCAAAGCCCATTTGAATCCCCTTAATATAAAAACAAAATTAAAACTGTAGGTATGTAGATATGTTAAGTACAGTATTCTTCATGTGCTAACTATTCCTATTAATTCCATCTTTTTAAGTTACTGCCCTATCATTATTAAGGGAGCATAAATTTCCTTCCAATTTTTTTTTTGGCTTCTTTTATATTTTGTGGTCTCAGAAAAGCAAAATAAATCGAATAGCCAATCAAAAACATCCCCTCATTGCCGCACAACTGACTTTGTTTACTTTCTCCAGCATTACAAGCGGATCCTGTAGGTCCTTCAGACATAGGTGTCCTTTTGTTTGTACTATGAGTTCTGATTAAAGCCCCAACGTGCCATTTTCGAAGTGTACCCCCAAAATGACCAAAAATAATATTTTTTCCCTTTAAGGCTACACTCAAAACATTTGCTCTAGAAACTTTCTGAAGAGCGAAACTTGCCTAGTAAAGCACATGCAGTGGACAAAATATCAGATTTCTTTTTCCAGCTGTCCAGACTGTCCCATTAATGCCTCTTGCTTCTATCAGTGTTTTGCTATAATTAGGATGGCTTAGGGTTTATCTGGGACTTTTTTCAAAACGAGATTTCCTTCCTAGCAGCAGCCGCTGTCATTTACAAGTACCTTTACGGTCCTGGGAGGCTTATTTTGATTTACATTATGTGGCAGGAATTCCAGTGGTGAAGTGAAGGGAAACACACACACACACACACACACACACACACACACACCACTTTTTCTCTTATAAGTTTTAAAAATGGGTCTTACCTGTGGATGGTCATTCTGGTTTGGAGCCTGGCTTGTTTCAAGTAAGTTACTGACACTCAGCCTTTCCCCCTGGAAGGCTGTGTCCCCTTCCTTGGACAGCCAGCCTGCCAACGGTTGTAAGGTTTTTGTGTCTTGCTCTGCAGGAGACAAAATAGCACTTTCTCCCTCAAGGAAGTGGGAATTCCAGCCAGGAATGCCTGCTGTGGCACGAGGAGCCTCTTCTTGATGGCTCCGCATCAGTGAAGCCTGAGTGGGTCCCTTGGGAGGAGGATTCCGGGTGCCTGCTGCTGCACTCTCGTTCAGGGTCAGCTTCCTGGCTTTTCCTTTCACTCGGGGTCGCCGCCCCCTGGCAGATTTCTGGCTGCTTCTTTGGCTGCTTAGGTCCTTTTCTTCTGCTTTTCCCTCCACCATGGTCTCCAAACTATGCTTCATCCCTGGCCTTTCCAACCCCCCAGACAAGGGCTTCATCTCCAGCTCTGTTGCCACTTTATCCATAGCTTGCAGATTGTCACTGGCAAATTCCTCTCCTGCTTGGAGGCTGTCTCTGGTTTCTTCTTGAATTCCTGGACAATCATTCTCAGCAGCCTCAGAAGCAGTGGGGAGTGGACAACTCTCTTGCCCTGTCACCGTAGTCATTCCATCCTGGCGAGGTCCAAGAGTAAGAGCCATCCCTGTGCTCAGGGACAGTGGAGTGTGGCTGGAGGCATTGCTGCTCCTGACCCCCACTTCTTGGGATTGTGACTGATAAGCACAGAAGCCAGTGGTGGCATCCATAGGCCCTGTGTCACCCGACACCCAAGGACCACAACCCATTTCACGGAGGAAGTGCTCACACCCACCTAGGATACACTCACTGAATTCCACCTCTTCGTCATCGCTTTCTAATAAAAAAACATGCTCACTCCCCTGCAGGCTCCTTTGCCAAACTGCATTAGAGTAATCCGTCATAACATCGGAACATTCCAGATACTCCAGGTCATCATCTGAAAACTCCTCAGTGTAAGTTAGGACTATCTCCGGACAAAGTTCATAATCGCTGTCAGAGTCCTCGCTGGAAACCTGGGGACTGGGCTGCTTGTTGATCCAAGTGCTCTCACCTGGGCAAATGCTTGCAGCTGCCTCCAACAGCGGAAGGCTGAAGCTGATGTATTTCTGAGCTTTGGGCTTTTGATGACCTGAGGTTAAGACTTGGTCATTAGGGCCATCATTTAGGCTGTCATCCATTAACCGTGCAACTGGAGGAGGTACTGCACTGTGGTGGTTTGAGGAAATATTATTTGAATTAAGGAAATTTTCTTCTGTGTTATTTGGATCACAAATCTCTGCTGCTAGCTGTGTTTCTTCATCCAGAGGATCTTCTGACCTGGCTTCAGCAATGTCGTTATTGGCCAGTAACTGGGGGTCGCATAAGCTGTTGAGGTTGGGTGGGGAGGAATCAGCTCCGAATGATGGAGCTGCCATGGACATATTTTGTTCTTCTGTAGAGCGGTGTTCCTTCCCCTGGGTTGGGCTTGTGCATCCCTTCTCACAGGTCTCTGTTCCATGTTTCCAGCCTGCATCCCTGCCATCTCCCAGGTTAGGAGGCTGCTGTGGGTTCTCTGCGGGGCACTCGACCTCGATGGAGGCAGAGCAGCAAATCATCCCCAGGCAGCTTCTAGCAGAGATCTGATAAGTGGCAGCATCACTTCTGGTACAGCTAGGGTGAAGAGAACACATAGGTGAGTTTGGGCATAACAATGTTTTTCACAGTGTGACTCATTAGAAGATGGCATTCATTGTACTGCATGTTCAGATCTGTTGTATTCCTGGGAAGGAGCTTGTGGCTAGGGACAGCTGGCCCTGGGCTCTGGCTGCTTCTAGTGCTGAGATCCTGAGAAACCCAGTTTTCCTGATCGCACTTCAGTTTAAATATACTGAGATTTACTTGGACGAACAGAAAAGATACTTTATATTTTAGTTTCTTCTCTCCTCTAAAGTTATTTTTATGTTGTAGGACTTTGAAAGAATATTATTTTTCCTGGAGAGAGATGTTATACACAAATAACTAAGGTATTCTATCTCATGTGGTGGAACGCTGTCAATAATAGCTCTTTTTAAGACCATGCTAGTAAGGTTTGTTTCTAGCCAGGAGGTTGTAAAGACAATACCATAACAGGATTATGTGTATGAGAGAGGGTAACATTCCTTCCCTAATTTGAGGTGACTAAAAGATCTAAATCACAACCATGAGCCCCATTGGCTGGAAACCCAGGTCCACATGTCATCCTGATTAACACACATGGAGCCAGGTGTTTGGCTTTGGCCCAGCAGGGAAGGAACAAAATCCTGGATCAGACTGAGCCAGCTCTCCCTGTTCTAGGAGCTGTGCTTCTGTGGCTCTCTCTGTCCTTTGTCGCCTGGATCCACCTGGAGCTGGAACCTGCTGTATGTTACTGCAGGCTGTGGTAGGGTCCTCTCCAAAGCTCAGAATTCCCAAAAAAAGCTGGTCCATATGTTGTGTATATTGCATTCTCACCATGCACCATCCATCTATGCATATGAAAA
The DNA here is from genome assembly GCF_000260255.1 of Octodon degus. Lineage (NCBI taxonomy): Eukaryota > Metazoa > Chordata > Mammalia > Rodentia > Octodontidae > Octodon > Octodon degus. The sequence goes on from NW_004524579.1 coordinate 37,063,154, forward strand.
TGTCAGGGCTGGGGATATAGCCCAGTGGCACAATGCCTGCCTGGCAAGTTAAAGGTCCTGAGTTCAATTCCCAGTACACATTTCCCCACCAAAAAAAAGAAAAAGAAAGAAAGAAAATGTCAGTAAGCACTTTCAGGACTCAGAGCTTTGGGGCTGGCTTGCCCTTAGAAGCAATACTTAGATCTTTATTGACAGCTCTCTAAAAGACTACATCTTTTTCTCTAAGGAAGTGAGAACTTTGCTCCAATTTCACATTATGCGCATCATTTATTTGTGTGTGTGTGTGTGTGTGTGTGTGTGTGGCCAGCTCAGCCCACCGGGGGCGGTGCTGGCTGGCATGTGGTGCTGGGGGATTGAACCGCGGTCCCTGTGCTTTGCTATGCTTGTTCTAGGTAGGTGCTTTAGACCACTGAGCCATCTCACCAGCCCCATTATTGTGTTTTGCAAATGTTAAAATATGTACAATATCTAATTCGGAAGGGGCAGCGTTCAACATAGACAGCTCCAACGCCACCCTCTCTGTCCTCGCCCTTCCTCACTGGAGGGAGCCCTTTGCCTTCTCAAGGCCATACTTACCTGTCGGCCCTCAACCATGGGGTGGCTGCTCACCTGGACCTCATTTTCAGAAATCAGAGGTGAACTCCAATGCCAAGAATATCTTTTAGGTTTTTTTTTTTCGGAACCGGGGATTGAACTCAGGCTGTTGCGCTTGCCAAGGAAGCACTTATTCCACTGAGCCATCTCCCTGGCCCCTACCAAGAATATCTTGCTTCAATTTTGGCCATGACCCATAGCTGATGTCTGGTTCTGCCTCAGCCAGGGAGACTGAAATTTTAGGCAACTTTCTGGAAGAAAGTGTTTGTTTCTGTCCATTTTACAAGCAAAATGATAAAATCAATGTGGAATGATAAAATCAGCATGAAATGGCTTTATGCCAGATACGCTTTGAGAATGTGGAAGTGTCAAACTGGTTCTTCAGAAGTGTGCAGAAGAATTATCAGTGAACTCAACTTCAAATTCCTAAATCAGAATCCTTGGGTAAAGGAACTAAGGAGGTGTTTTTACTTTTATATTTATTTATTCATTTATTATGTATTTTAGTACAGGATCTATAGGGTCTCATTCCACAGATCAGACTCACAGTGATCCTCCTGTTTTTTCAGCCCTCCAAGTGCTGGGATTACAGGTGTGTGCCACCATACCCAGTCTCTAAGGATGTGTTTTTAAAGACCCTGAGTTATTCTAATATGAATTGTCCTAGCCTTTTTGGGGAATTCCTTCATCCTCACTAATTAGCCTGTGATCTTCTCAGTTAAAGCTGTAGGTTTTGGGCTGGGGCACTCAGAGGTAGGGCACTTGTCCAGCACACTCACAAGACTCTACGTTCAATTCTTTGCTACTAAGAGGCAGAGAAAGACCAAATAGCTTTAGTTGAGGAAATGTGATCCCTGCTGCAGTTTTTCTTTATATGCATCATTCCCTTCAAGAAACTTTTCAATAATTTTTTTTTATTTGTTCATTTTGTTTTACCAATGCTTGGGATAGAACCAGGGCCTCACACATACTAGGCAAGCATTCTATCACTGAGCCCTCAGTGAATTCTTGGAAATTTGTTCTAAATTATGAGTTTCCATGGAAGATAAAAGAACACTGTGGGCCACAGGAAAATCCTAGGCAATTTAGATTTCCTGATTCATATAGACTATTGATTTTTTGCTAGAAAACTGCCTACCCTAAATCAACCATGACTTGTAAAGAAAATAGAGAAAGGAAAGGAAGAAAATAAGGCTGGAAGGCACAGTGGTCTAAATGGAAAGAAGGAGAATAGATGAGTCTCAATCCAAGGAAAATAAAAAAGTATTTTAGGAAAATATAGAGAAAATAACTGGGCTAAATGTATTAACTTGATGGTTAAATAAACAGATGTGACATTGTCATGATTTAGTGATAAGTAATTTTACAGCACATGTGTTTTGGCTGAATAAGGTGTACTGTCCATTCTAAGTATACTGAACACAGAGGAAAAGGGACTGAACCAGACACAGTTAACTTCTCAGCAGCTAATGAATGCTTTGAGCTATACTTTGTGGTCAGCACCTTCTTGATAATTACAAGCATCCTACAGAAAAAGGGGGAAATCAGATAAGGAAACTATTATGCTTTGGATCTCATTTGCCCAGAGAAGATGAACTTTGGAAAAGTGGTTCAATCACGAGAGCAGTACCTCATCAATAGATCAACCCACTGATGGGTTCATAGCTGAGTGAGGTGGGGTTTCCGTGGAGGACATAGGTCACTGGGGCTGTGCCATCAAAGTCATGTTTCCTGACTCTCTGCTTCCCAACTGCTATGAGGTGAGCAGCCTTGCTCCACCATGTCCTTCTGCCCTCATGCTTCTGCCTTTGGGCCAACCAGTCAAGGACGGAGACCTCTGAAACTGTTAGCCAAAATAAATCTTTTCTCTTTTATGTTGTATAGTCAGATATTTTGTCCCAGCAGTGAAAAACTGACCAATACAGAACCCAACCTCTGTTGAATGCCTTCTAGGTTAAACAAAGTCTAGCAACTTAGCGTGTACAAAGCTGTCCTCAAGGGGATCAAGAAACAGCTCCCCAGGTGACTCATCCTGGAAGTGGTAGAGCTCAGATAAAAGCAGAGCCTCTGGCTCTGAAGCTTAGGTCTGCATATGCTCTTACAAAACTGGCGTTCAGAGAAGGAAATGGCAGGATGCAGAGAAACATATAAATGGAGTGTTTTTATTCTCCCTTCATCTTGACTGGTAAGCTGGCAAGCTTGTGTGGAGTATGTGCTGGTGCCCAGCATTTTGTTAAGAACCCATAAGAAGCTGAGAAGATGTATGAAATATCATGTATGCCCCTGAAGTTTTCAGAGAGACTTGCAGTTCAGTACCATGCTAAGTTGTACAGTACACCCTGGAAAAAGAAGAGCTCACAGAAGGGACCTCAGTGGTGGCAGCTAACAGATGTGAATTGGGTGGGAGTGTTGTCTGAGTTACTCTTCTCTCATTGCTGGGACCAAATACCAAACACCCAAAATGAAGGAAAAAAAGGTTCATTTAGCTCAGAGTTAGTGAAGATTTCAGTCCATTCTCAGCTGGCTCCAAGTCAGAATGACACATGGAAGAGGACAACGTTCATGGCAGTGGCAAAGAGCAAAACAGCAAAGGAAGGGGCTGAAGCACAGGCAGCTAGCTAACCTCTCTTCCCTTCTTACATTATAATGCAGACTACCCACTCCAGGGCCAGGGTGTGGTGTCACACCTGTAATCCCAACACTGGATGAAGAATCAATCACAAACTCCAGAAGCCACCCCATGACTGCATGAGGCTTTGAGGGGACAACTGGATACAAACCATAACAAGTGTGGAATCTCTATACCCTACTAGCAGAGACCTGTGTGTACCACAGCAATTTGACAACAACTCAAAATCATCCAGGAAGAAATTCCTGAATAATTAACTGAGTTCTCTCCTTGCCTGTCTTTTCTTTGGGCCAGGAAAAGAAGTAGCATTTTTCTATCCTGCTTGGAAAATCCTGCTTGAATTTTCTAAGTTCTTTTTAAGCTAATCATTTCCTTCTTAAAGTAAAAGAGGTTCATGTTACCATAAGTTCATGAAGCTTCTTCTGAGTGTGAACCACTAGAGTCAGTCTAAACCAAAAGGTTTAAAAGCACTTGGTTACCAGGATTCCTTTATACGCCTAAAAATAACTAAAAACTGCAGAGTATGTCTATGATTATTTACAGTGCTGAAGCAGAAAAGTGTTTAAATTTATTAATTTATTTTAAAATTGTAAAAAATTCATTGCACATTACCAATGGCCAGAGGAAATGACATGTTTATGGAGACTACATTTTTCTAAAAGAAAGCAAAATTTGGAAATGACATTGGTTTACAGTTTTTCACATATCTTTAATATGAAACTTAATAAAAGACAGTTGGAGCTTTTTATCTATTTCTACGTTCAGTGTGATACAATATATTATTTTGATTGAAGTATATACGAAAAAAATCTGACCTTATGTAGATACAAGAGGAGATAGAAAAAAGAAGCAAAAAAAAAACTTGATAAAATTGGAAGTTCCCTGTTCAGAGAAGGTGGTAAAGATAGTTTTAAAGTTCAGATTTAAAGTTTTGTTTTGGGGGGTTTTTTTTTGAAGTCTGCATATCTATGTTTATTGTCTCACAATATATAATACCCAAGATATGGAAGAAGTCCATAAGTAGATGACTAAATAAAGAAAATATAGCACTGTCTATATACAAAATGAAAAAATTATTCAGCTATAAAGAAAAACAAAATCATGGCACTTTAAGGAAAATGTATGGATCTGGAGATCAGTTGGCCTGGTGGCATATGTGCTTGTCTAGATTTAAAGTTTTGGATCACTAGCAACAGATACTTAGTTTTTCTTTAAATGCTAGGTTTACTCTTTTCACTTTTCAAAGCAATGCCATTTGTCCTTTGTTTTCTCAAGTAAAAATTGTGCTCTGAAAACAAGTAGTGAGAACAGCTTGCAAGTCACTACAGACACTGTTCTGTCCTCTCCTCAAGGAAGCCCAGCCTTGTGTGTGCTTCCCATTTGATTAAGTGGGGATTAAAAAGGCTTTTATTGCATTTCCTAGATTTAATAAAATTAGCATTTTTTATTAATGCAGCAAGGATAGTATTAAGTAATACTGTTTGTTGTTTGTACCCATAACATATGGCAGTGAAGAATTCTGTGACAAGTACAGTTCAGGGCCATCGCCTTAACTCATGCAACGGTTCCCAGAGACTTACCCTCCATTGCTTTTTACCATCAGTGTTCATGCCAACACAGAAAAGGGCAAAGAATGTTCAAGTACTTTTACAGTAATAGTTTCGGCCTTACAGATTCCCCCAAAAGAGTTTAGGAATGGCTGGAGGTCCATAGAACGGACTTGGAGAACCTCTGTCTTAAGCTACTCATCAAGGGAAGTTGTAATACGCAGCAGCCTCCCACAGGCTGCTGGACCCTGAAGGTTAAATGGACTCTGAAGGTTAAATTGAGCCGTAACCAAGAGCACTGGCTATTTTGCTTGGTATGATCATATATGTGCCATGTTAGGCAGCAGATTGGCTGCTTTTGTTTGGTAGGACCATTCTGCATGTTCTTAGGCAGATGATTTAATCTTCTTGTTTTCATGATTTGTAAGCGAGGGAAAAGACCCACATCTGGGCTCCACCCCTGGAGATTATGATCCAATATTTGCCTACACCTAAGTGGTTTAATTTGGGGAAGCAAGAGACTGGTTCTGCCAATTCTGGAAAGGCTAATACAAGAAGCTCCTCAGGAGCCAGCCAACTTTGCAAGATACTGTGCTTCAGGAGCAAGAGGTAAAGAATGTAAGAGAGACCAGAGTCTGGAAGACTACTAACTGTGTCAAGTAGGAACACGATGACAAGGGGTTGGGAAACAGAATATAACAAGTACAAAAAGAAGACAGAATAGTGATCAGTTTTTCTCTAGTCACCAGCATAAGGTGCTCACCAAAATTGATATGCTTTTCAAACCCTATATTTCAACCCCAATCATCATCATTATTAATAATGCCCTTGGTATTTTCACATGCATCATTCATACATCCCACTATCTTTTAAGATAGGTGATTCTACTAGCAAAATAAAACAAAATCAGGACAAGTATTCTTGTATGTATACAGGAAAAAAAAAAGATTTTTCCCAAACATTGATGCTTTTGTCTATTGTTTGCCTGAGGCCCTTGCCCAGCTCCCAAATCACTCTAGCAGCAATACTAAAATTGCTGCAATTCAAGAGGCCAAGTACTGTCTATAGGAGAAGCTGAAAGTATTGGCTAGAGGTAAGACTGGGAATTTCCTCTGCATTGTTTATATTATACAGCCATCCTCCTCCACCACAGCATTTCACTTTATGATGCATCCCACTTTCCAGGAGGAAACCAAGATCTGGGAAAGAAATGTTTGCAGGGCCTTAACCCATACGGCCAGGAATGTGGGATAGGGAGGCCACTGAAGCTTCCCAGTGTGGCTGTGAATTGTCACAGCCTTGCCTGTCCCTGCCACCGGTGGTGGGGCAGCTGCTCAATAAATAATTACATGATGACATCTGATCTGTGTCCTTCCCTTGGGCATAGCACCAGGTTAAGGTCATAGTATTATCTTAGACCAAAGTGTCTATATTTTATTACCTGCCTAACTGCTGCCGCCAATGATCATAATTAAATTATTCAGAATAACTGAAGGAATGAGAAAGGCTTAGGGAGGTGTTGTTATTGCCGCTGCTGCTGGTTCCGCTGCTTTGTTTTGTGTTGAGATTTGAACCCAAGAACTCATGTATGCTAAGCACAAGACCATCAAGTTGTGTCCCAGACCAAGGCTTTGGCATATTTTCCAAGCCCACAGGAAGAATTGTAATACTAAAAACAGGCAGAATTTTTTTTAATCATGTTTTCTATAAGTCACTAGATATGTTTCAAAACAAATGAGATTCCTTGTGCATTTAACCAATATATTCAGTAATTTGTTCAGTAACAGATGGGTTAAGAGCCAAAAGGGACATCAGAGCTGTGTGTGGGCCAGTGATCTGTTACCCTCTTTGGTCTTTTTGCCCTTTTGCCCTGCACCCCCAGTGCCTTGAGTCTGCAACTCCCCAATTCCCATGGCCATTGCTTCCTGCTGCTTTTGACCAAAGAGAAAAGACTGCAGGGTGGGGAGAAGGGAGAATGCAGTTCAAGGGGCCTTCTGGGAGGAGCTGCACCTCTTTTGCAGCTGCACGTCCCATAGAACAGCCGCTCCGGTCCCAGCCTCTGTTCTGTGACCTGTGACCCAGAACTACTAGTTTTGCTCTTTCATTTATCTCTGTAATGCAGGAGTCGGGGACTTCCTGTGAATGCTAATCTTTAGGCAAACCCCCATATTATGGCTTGTATCTAGATGTCTCCCCCAAGGCCTCTTGCAGTCATAGGTGAGGCTTTTCAGAGGTGGCTAGATCTAGGGTGTGTGGTGCTGGGATTAAAGATGTGATGCTAGGATTAAGGGTGTGATGATGGGATTAAGGGTGCATGGTTGCTAAATTAGTTGACTGATTGGTTTAGCATAGTTCTGGTTATGGATAATGGGAAGGCTCACCTTGGGTGTGGATGGCACTGCCCAAAATAAAAGTGAGAGGCAGACTGCTGCCGCTGCTGCTGCTGCTTTCTACTTTGGTGTCTCCTGCCTTCTTGTCATGAACTATTTCTCCCCTGCAGTGCCCCCCTGCCATGCTACCCTGCCTTGGAGCCAGCCAACTATGGACTGAAACCTCTCCAAAATTAAGCAGAACTAAAGCTTTCCTCCTTTAATCTTGAGTGTTGGGGGTTTTTTGTTTGTTTGTTTTGTTTTTCTCACCAATGAGAAAAGTTAAAAAAAAAAAAAACAAAAACAAAAAACACTCACTGTTTGCTGCTTGGCTCAGTCACCTACATAACCCTGAACTAAATGCTTAAAAGTGGCTTTATCTTCCAGGCTAGATAGAAATGGATGCAGAGATGATACATTTTGCAGATGTTGAGTATGGGGCCAAGGGAAGGGTTATTTGTTTTAAATTATGTAGCTTTAGAAAAAAAGGAAATGTCTACTCTATATAAGGCACTTGTCAGCCACTGTATAAAGGATAATGATACCTAATTTCTAGGCCCATTCCTTGAGCGCTTCCTTCCAATAAGGGAAATGAAATGTCCATACAAATAGATATAATACGGGACAGTGTTGCTAAGCACCACTAAAAAGCATGCCAATTATGGGGATTCAAGGTGAAGGGCAAGAAGGAGAGGGAAGATTTCCTATGCAACCTAGCAGCTGAAATAGGCCTAGCATGACGGGCAGGGAAGATGGCACGCATGTGGGGTAGGGAGGAAGCAATCCTTCCAGGCAAGAGGAACAGCCTAAAGATGGGAGGAGGTAACAAATCTCTAGACCATTTCAAGGAAAGGTTAACATTTTTTTTTTACTTGCAATATCAGGGAGAGATAGGCAGGCAGATAGGGCAACCTCACCATTTACTACAGGATAACTGAAACTGTGAAAAGGGTTGCTTTTAATAAACTCAGATAGCAGAGACAGGAGCCCTGTGAGGAAAACTAAGTCTAACCCAGGTGAATCAGGGGCTCTTGTCACATGCAGAGAAAGGTGGCAGAGCCCAAACAGAGGTTTTCCCATCCCAAACTGAAGGGTTTCGACCATAGTATCCAGTTCACCAGAAGGAGATCAGATAGCCACTTAGGGTGAAACAACCAAGATTCTGAAGTGCTCACTGCACTTTACAGCAGGAACCAGGGATGGGGAGGGAACGCCCTTGTTTTCCATATTTGATGCAGCCTATGGTCCTGAGGAGCCGGAACGCCCTCTTCTCCCAATGGCTAACTGTTTATGTCTGGCTCACTGCACAGGGCTTCAGAAAGGAAACCAGAAATTAGTATATCGGACTTGGCTCCTTCCCTAGTGGGGCTGTCAACACTGCCAAGACACCAGGCTTCCAGGTATTAAATAGGGAGCAGTATGTGATTTGTACATTCCAGTGTTTTAGAGTTCCAAAAAGCACAGTTGAGGCAGTGAGTGTTTCTGGTGGTTAGGAAGACAGAGATCAGGATGTCCTGGATCTTCAGGGAACACAGCCAGCACATGGAACTTGAACCCAGCTGGATTAAAATTTGGCTGGGTGGGAAGGAGAAGAGGTCATTCCAGGCACATATATAGGAGCTGGAATGGGCAGGTCATTTGTGAGGGTCAGCAAAGCCATAAGCTGGTGTGGGAGTGCCAGGCTGGAGGAAGAGGCGGCCTGAGGACAAGTGATGGGCTGGAAGGGACTTCTGAGCAAGGCACAAATAAAGTCTCAGAGACTCCACAACAGGAAGAAGCTGCAGGGAAGATTGCTCTTGCTCTTCATTCAAGTGTAATTTTTTTTTCTTTTTCTTTTTCTTCTTTTTCTTTTATTTTTACTGGGGAAAAAAGTATATATTTAGAATTAGCCAGCTGGACTCAATGTAGATGATCCCAATTTTGTTGGCAACATCCAATGCATCATAATCGGGAGCCAGTTGAACATATGCCTTCCCTCTCCATCAGGCCTGATTAGGGTATTGACCTTGGCAACATTGATGTCACAGAGCTTCTTCACAGCTTGTTTGATTTGGTGCTTATTGGCTTTGACATCCACAATGAACACGAGTATGTTGTCGTCCTCAATCTTTTTCCTGGCTGACAGGGGGAACTTGATGATGGCATAGAGGTCAAGCTTGTCTCTCCTGGGGGTGTTCTTCCAAGGGTATTTGGGCTGCCTCTGGAGCTGCAGTATCTTGGGATGGTGGAAAGTGGGTGATGTTTGTATTTTCTTTTTGTGACTGTGGATGCCTTTTGGCATAGCCTTCTTGGCCTTCAAAGCTTTTGCTTTGGCTTCAGCTTTGGGAGGGGCAGGGGCTTCCTTCTATTCCTTTAGCACCACCTTGGTAAAAAGACTCTGTCAACCTTGCCCGCCTGCTCCCCCCTTTTTTGAGACAGGGTCTTACTCAGTCTCTAAGTTCCCTGGTCTAGGTTTGAACTTGTGATCTTCCTGCTTCAGCTTCCCAGTGTGCTAAGATTATAAGGGATGTCCCACCATGTACAGCTCCATGTTAGATTCTGAGCAGATGGCAAATTCAGACAGCACTGTGGCTAAGGGACAGACTTACCAGCCAGCAGGCCTGAGATTACATGCCAGCCCAGCTACTATTGGAATCTAGGAGCCTAGACTGGCACATCACTGCCCCCCCAAAGCCCATAGCTTACTGACTCTGGACAGTAACCGTCGGAGTGACATGCAGGTGAAGGAAGATAATTTCTATCAAGTACTTACAGCAAGGTCTGGCACATAATAAGCAGGAAATCTTTGTTTTCAGCCTGAGATAAACATTAGAATAAATTAGAGTGCTTTTTGGAAATACCAGTTCCAGATGATTTTTAGGGCAGAAGAACTATGCTTCACAATACAAATGGCAGTTTCATGTCATGAAGTTTTCTGACAACCCCACGAGTGAGCCCTTGTGTCTGCTATGGGCTTTGGGGGGCAGTGATGTGCCAGTCTAGGCTCCTAGATTGCAATAAAGGTGCAGCCCTGATGGAGACACAGTTCATGGGGGAGACTGTGCCTGTGTGGGAAGGAGATATCGCAAAAAAAAATCTTGAGGCCTTTTGCCCAGTTTTGGTATGAACCTAAAACTGCTCTACAATACAAAGTGTATTTCATAGGAAAAAAAATATATCAATGTCAGGGCCCCACCAGAAAACTTAACTATCAAGAAGTATCTCACAGGAAAGGTGACATCCAGAGAATTCTAATGTACACTCAGAGCTCAGAAGCACCGGGCTGGATGAATTAGATCTTTGTTCCACAGAAATTGAGCTCCGGGCATCAGCGAGTGAGAGATGTTTTTCTAGAAAATGCATGGGGAGTGGCTTGACAGCTCCCACTGGACACAGCAGCGCTTCGATTCTGACAGCTCTCTGAGACCCTGGGGGCTTTACAGACATGCTAGAGATTCTTTGAACAAGAAATGAGCAAAACGATTTTAGACAGGAAAAAAAAAAATCCTGTAGGCTTAGTAAATAGATAACTGACCATTCTTACCAGAAGAGAACTCAAGGTAATTAGAAACAATCCCCTTCGGCACCTAAAAGACCACCAGCTTAACATAATGTCCCAGAAAGTTCCAGGTCATTATGACAATAGTCTTTAAATCCTAAATTAAATTGTGAATCTGATCTATGACAGGCTCAGCATTCTTCTCAGAGGCTAGGAAGAATGCACCCACCACACAGGTTACAGCAGGTGGTCACAGTGCTCAGTAGCACAAGTGTCACTCGCCAGAGGGCCCAGTGTGCTTTGTAAAAGGAAGATGACATAGACTTCTGGAGGTCTAATACTGCTATTTCATCAAACACCCAAACCAAACTGCATGTTGCTACGCAGCCTGCATCCTATTCTGAACTCCTGCAATTTCATCCCACCAACAGCTCAGCCTCAAACCCTAAAGTCCACTTTCACTCCCTTCTATGTCCATTCCAACAGCAACTCCTAAGGCCTGCCGTGGTGGTTCACACCTGTAATGTCAGCGCTGGGGAGGCTGAAACAAGAGGATCCCTTCCAATCTGAACTGCCTAGTGAGACTCTATACCAAATACATTAAAAAAATTTAAAAACAAAACAAATTAAAAACAAAAAAACACAGCAATCCTGCCAGATACAGCCAGCGTCCGGCTGCCTCCTGCCACCTTCTCTGAAGCCCCCCTGGTTGGAACCACCATCACCTCATCAGCATTCCTGCAGTAGGTGCTTGTGGGGCATCCTGGATGTCCCCTGATGCGTCTGCAGATGGCACATTCACAGCACTATTGCCACAGTTATCCTCTTATAACCAAGCCAGAAAGTATCACGTCTCTGGCTGAGAATCCACCAGCAAGTCCCCTCTTATTCACAGTAAACCTGAGTGACAGGCCCTGCAATCTCCCTTTCACATGCTGGACTCAGCCGCAGAGGCCTGGCATACTCCCCAATCAAGGGCTTCTGCCCTTGCTGGTCCTTCTGACAAGAATTCTTCCCCAGGTAAGAACTATATCACTTTCCCTCTGTTCCCTTTCACCCTTCTGTTCACAGGACCCATCAGAGAGACATCCTTCCCTGATATTCCTTCTTCTCACATGACTCCTTGCACAGACGCTGGTGTGTTGAAGGCCCGGCTCCACATAGTATTCCAGTCCCAGGGGACCAGGGGCTCCACGTTCACTGCTGCACCCCCAGGATCTAGAATGGTGCCTGGCACATAGTTGACCCTCACCTATTTGAAGAAAGCTTTAATGGCCACTACTTTTGAGCTACAGTTCAGTATGCACATTAGCAGACTTTGTTGGAGGACAGGACTTGTTAGCTGAGCTGCAGTGAAAACTGTAACGGAATCTTTGGGTTCTGAGCTGAGCTGTTCCTTTTTTTTTTTTTTTTTTTTCCTGAGCTATTCCTTGATAGCTGTGTTACTTTAGACAGGCCCATGATCTTTCTGGACCTTGGGAAACTAGAAAACACAGTAGAAAGAGTAAACTAAAAAACAACTAGATTTGACCAAAAAAAGCAGAATTTCTTGAGGTGGTGGGTATTTGAGTTAATATGTTTTAAGTTACTTGGGTGTCATATGTATCCTGGAGTGGACTGATCTTTACAGTAGGGCATCTCATGCGTCAGGCAGCTTACTAACCCCCAGGGAGCTCATTAAAGTACAGGCTTGGATTGGCTTGGCCTGCAACTGGAGATTGATTCTGCCTTTCTAACAAGCTCCCTGAGGATGCTGATGTCCAACATCAAGGAGCAAGTCCTAAGAGTCCTTTCCAGCTCTGTGACACCAGCTATTCTATGGAAAGCAAAAGTCTCCTCATTAAATTCTCAGCAAAATACCAGCTGTCACTTGATTTGCTATATAATTTGGATTGAGTTTTTCCTCTGTGCCTGGCAAGTAGCTCTTACATGCAACTGACTCTGTAGCTCATAATAGTCAGTTTTGCTTTAAAAAAATTTAATTTGCCAGATCTGGTGACACACACCTATCATCTCAGCCTGGTGGGAGGCTGAGACAGGAGGGTAACAAGCTCCAACCTAGACTGGGCAGAAAGTTCCTAAACCCTATCTCAAAAAAAAAAGGGTCTGGGGAAAAATAATAGCTTTAAATTGCTGGACCCAGGCAGGGGAACAAACAAAAGCAAAATAGAGAACATTTCTCTCAAAGTCTAGCTCACTGGCATGCACAAGGACCTAAGTTCCACCCAATGGCACAAAAAGTAGAAGATAAAAAGATAGCTCAGAGACCTATGTCAGGAAGGAAACTCGCTGTAACCTAACTGCTTCTCTCTGCCTGCTGATCTGTTGTCAGGACCTCCTTGCCTTTGTTTTCTTCTCAACCCAACATCTCATTATGCCTCTACCTCCTTGCCATCCCTTGGTGCCCACTGGGCAGAGGTAGGTGAAGGAGTAACTGCAAAGCAGCAGACACAAAAGTAGGAGGGCCTGGTGGGGGCAGTTCCGCGTTGGGCAAGGGCGGGGCTAGGGCTAGGGATGCCAGAGAACAGCTGGAATTGGGGCAAAAGGCTTCACCTGCTGCGGCAGCAGCCCAGGATGGATAATGACAAGAACAGAAGGGAGCAGCCACATAATAATCGGAAGCACGGCCATCCCACCAATGCAAATGGAGCACACCAATTAAGCCTTAGTTGTCCACTTGGCTGGATTCAGAGACTCCTGGAGAAGGGACTGAATAATGGGGGGCTGTAGCTGGTGGATTAATCCACCCAGGGTCATGGCTGAATGCGCTCTTAGGCAGTGGAGCCTGGTTGGAAGCGGGTCACTGTGGGCCCACCTTGGGAGGGATGTTTCTCACTGACACCCACCTCACCCACAGCTTTGCTCTGCCAAGCCTTTCTGCCCTGGACCCAGCCCACCATGGTCTGATTCTGCTCAACAGCTGAGCTGAATTGAACCTCTGCACCTTCCAGGTGTGGGCATCAGCTCTTTGGTTCCAGTCATGAGAAAACTGACCAATAACATGGAGCCACTGCAAGAGGCTTTTTGCAATTATTTTGTCTTCTTTTTTTTTTAAATCTTTTATGCATTTAGTTGTTTGGTACAGGGTCTCAGTACATAGTTCAAACAGATAGTGATCCTCCTGTCTCAGCCGCTGCAGCACTGTGATTACAGGTGTGCACCACCACACCCAGTCTCAGTGGCCAACACAGTTCTGGGGACTGGCACAGCATGCGATACTGGGGACCAAACCTGAATCTTTGCATTTGCCAGGCAGGTGCTTAGACTTCAGAGCTATCTCCCTAGCCCTATTTTGTCTTCTTAAACAAGATTCTTAAATAGCAGCACCTTCAAAGTATTGGTCAGTCTGCCACCAAATCCAGGCCCAGGTATGGTGGAATGGCTCTGCCTTCCCCTTGGCAAAGCTCTGAAAAAAAGAACCAAGTCATTGCAGGCACTTTGCAACTTCTTCTCCATCTCTATTGAATGCCAACTGAGAAGGTCACAGCGCCGGGTGCTAGATGTTCAGCAGAGAACAACAGATGAGACGGGTTCAGTGTCCTGGGCACTTCCACTTCCTGTGAGTCCCATGTCAGCGGGCAGTCACAATACACAAAGTTAGAAATCAATAAACATTGCAACTAGGAACAACCCAAGTGTCCTTCAACAGGTCAGGGGAACAGCAAATTGTAGTAGATACAAACACTGAAATAAAAATAAATAAATAAAAAGAAAGAGAGCAAGAAAGAAATTATAAAATAAAATAAAATTTTAAAAAACCAGACACTGAAATACTAGAACACCACTTACCAGTAGAAAAGATGGACTATCTCTATGCTACAAAATAGGGATGAGTCTCAGGATAATTATATGGAGGAAAGAAAAGATAGAAGAGAACACGCTCTATAATCTCATTTCTAGAAAAAATTCTGGAGACCTGTAGGAATAGAAAACAGATCAGATCCTGTTTGAAGACAGGTGGGCAGAAAGGCAGCAAGGTGGGATTGTAACAGGGTACAAGGAATCTTAAAAGGATCCTAAAAAGAAAGACGTGTCCATCATCTTGATGGCCATGATAGGTCTACAGATGTTTCCCTGTCTCAGTGCTTATCAAACTGAATGCCTTAAATATGTATTGTTTGCTGTACATTGATATGCCCATATAAGTGCAGCAGAAATAGTGTACACATGGATAGTCTATATACCATGTCCTGCTAAGTGGATAGTAATGCCAGCGAAGAAGATCAGGGCACGCTGAGAGCAGGCAGTGCCACTACAGTGACTGGCCAAAGGCGATCTCATGATAAGGCAAGTAGTGCAGAATCCGCAGGGAAGCAAGAGAGTTCAGCATAGAGAGATCCTCATAGAGACCATGCCAGGTCTGAGTAGCACAAGCAGAGCCCTGGAGGGAGACATGCCACTAGTCTAAGTCACATCTTTAAGCGCTGCAATGGCTCAGAACTATGTAACGAGTCAGAATTGGGACTGGACTGAGTGAGTGCCCTCCCCACGCCTTCCTCGCATCTGTCCTGCCTGCACAGGTAGAGTCCATATCCCTGACCTGAGCCTGGCTTCTTAGCACCTCCAGAAGGAACAGTCACACATTACCACTCCAGAGCAGACAAAAAACAAACAAACAAAATCAGAATGTGTTTTTACTCCACCTTTTCTGAAATGCTTCAGCCACACAGCCTAATTCCACTTTCTGTAAAATGGATTATATGGACGAAAGAAAACAAGATAGAAGAGAATACACTTTCAAACACTTCCACTTTCAAACACTCATTCTCAGGATCAAGAGTGACCCTTCACCAACACACATACAGGAATCCAACCACAAGGTCAAAAGAGTTGCCATTTAATTAACATTTGCTAAGTCCCAGGAACTGTTCAAAAACTTTCCTTGTATATGTTACTTTAATTAATCTTCACCCAGTCCTGCAAGGTAGATGCTATTACTATTATCACTTTGCAGACATAGAAACTGAGACAGATAGAGGTTGAACAGCCTAACTTAGTAAGAGACTAAGACTTGAACCTAGGAAATCTGTCCCAGAGCTGGCCCTGTAAGTACCCACATGTGACTCATAAACTACTGCCAATCTCTGACTCTAAACCACTGGGAATTGTCTACCCCCACTGATCTGGTTCTAGCCTGTTTGGGGCCATGAATTGTGTCACCACCCCCAATTTCAAAATGTTGAAGATCTAACCTCCAAGCAAAGGTATGTGGAAATGAGATCTTTGAAAAGATTTTGGCGTTTAGATGAGGTCATGCAGATGAGGTCCTCATGACAGGTTTAGTGGCCTTACAGGAAACACTGAAAAGCTTGCTGTCTCTCCACCAGTGTGAAGGTGACCTTCTACAAGCCAGAAAGAAGACCTGCACCATCCCTGACCATGCTTCACCAATATCTGAGACTTCTCAACCTCCAGATCAGTAAAGAATACGTTATTGTTGTATAAGATATGGAATCTATGGTATTTTGTTAGGCCAGCCAACATAAGCCACACAGAAGCAGTTAGACCATCCCATATCCAAACTCCTCTTATAGGCCACACTCTACCTTGGGTTTCTTGGGTCTGGTGTGGGCAGTGGGGACCACTGTGAAGTGGCTCTGAACAGGATTTAATATTTTTTTTTTTTTTACCAATAGAACACTTTAATTTTGGCCTAATAATAGCAAAAGAAACGCGTAAGAAATGGCCCTGTCCTTTCTTATTTTTAGAATACTGGTTTTTACAATACTTATTTATATGATCCCCAAGAGAATTCACTTTCATTCAAAACATTTTTCTTAAACATACTCAAAATGAGTACCTACATGTGTGAAAGCCCCAAGATTACGTGCGTAACTGCATTACAATCTCCCCTCTGGCATAGTAGAAATAAAATATATAACATGGGCAGATAAATACTTCCTTACTTTAGGGATAATTATATATGAAGATTAATTTCTTATGTATTATCCCTAATGTAAAAAAAAAAAAAATCACAGGCATATTATACTGTTTGTCAAGAATACACACACATGGCAGTCACAGGTAGACATAGATACCACTCCTAAAGCTATTTTTCAACCATCATCAATATTCTCTGTATGACCTCTTAGCATAAAACTCCCATTTAAGGCAATTCTGCATGAAATTGTATTATAAAATACTCCTGTTAAATGAAACTGGATGTGTTGAATCCCACAGGACACCTGCCTTTAACCCCTAAAGTACTACTCTGAAAAGGTAAACAAAATTTTTATACATTATAAAAAAATGTAAGCTGCTCTGCAACCTTCCTTTGCTAAAAGTTAGATACATTACACCACTCCAGCAAGAGATTAATAAATAAGGATTAAATATTGTATTTTACAAAAACACACAGAATGGCCAATGTAAAAGAGAAAGGTTTGAAAGTTTATCAAATTGTTAAGAAGGAATACAACATGGTATAAAATGATAAAATGGTCACTAAATTTATCTCATGAATTATCTAAAAATACCATGGCACCCTTGGTACAAACATTATTTTTTTAAAAAAAGACTGTTTCCTGGAACTAGAGGACTATTCATCTCATAGCTTTTATTAAGCAAACTTGATATAACCACCACATCGTGGCGAGAGATAGACTAGCTGTTTCCAGCTACAGAAAAGTGAGTTCTATCCTACCGTACAGATCATTTGAGATATAACCCATAGAGTTAAAGCAAATCATAGTGCAGTCTATACTGGATTTCCTTAAAGTATTTTTGCTTCCATTAAATTTATAAATTCATCTTCCTGTCAGTTGAGATCAGTTTCTGTTGCTCAGTAACTATTTTCATGTCCAGCCAATATGTAGAGATTGCTGTGTGCGGTCGGATTTTCTGTTGGTCTGCTTTCCAAAACTACAACCCTGTCTGATCCTAATAAGCGAAAAACTCTTGTTTCATCTGAAATCTCCTGGGTGACCTCATCTGACTTGAAGCTTTTACCCTGCATTCCGTGTTTCCAGAAAGCAAGCACACTGTCTTGAAGGCAGACTACAGATTCAATGCGAAAATCAAAACTTAGCTCAGAGGCCAGTTTCTTACTTGATTTTAGTTTTCCTTGTAGATTTACAATTTTTACAAATTTGTCTAAACACACTAAAACAATATCTCTCTCCAATTGTGTCACATAAATGGAATCTAACTGTTGGCTGCCTGCACCAATTTCTGTAAACCATGAAGATGCAGAATTCAAATTGATTGTCTCAAACTGAACTACTTGATTTGATTCAGTGTGCCTTTACTAATAGCTACACACACCATAGGGTATTCTTGTTCTGGTATCACCAGCATTTCAAAAACGTTCAAAGGTGTTGGTAAAGGAAAATCAAAGTGCTTTATCAACATGAATTTCTGCATTGGCTCATACCACTGAAGTAAAACAATTCCAGACTGTAAAACTCCACAGAGGTATTTATGTCCCGTGTAAGGGTTTCTGACTATGCAACATTTGTGGCACCCTTTTGTATCAGGAATCTTTGTTGTCAAAGCAAACTTTCTTGGCAGTATGCGGTCTGGAAACCTATGAGTTTGAATATGGGCAGCTAATCCTGGTTTTTTGGCTTGTTCAAACAAAGCAATAAGATTATGAGAGTAGAGTTGAAAAGTTTTTCCTTCTGATAATGACATTAAAGTATTATTGATAACATATAGCCAAGTACACTTCCGTGGAAACAACTGTTCCATAGTTGCCTCATGTAGTTCATTGAGGTTCAATGTGTAAATACCATCTTCAGTTCCAAAAATAATGTACTGATCTTTTGTATCAGGATGTATCCAAGAAGTTGCACAATTGATCTTCAAGGGGCAGCCATCGAAAACTTTTGAAAAACATGCTCCCATCAGGACTTTTGGGGTGGGTGGAAGACCATTGATGGCTGGTTTAGGGAAGTCTCTCTTGTCCTTTTTCCGTGGCAACTGTGGTGCCTGTGCTGATCCTTCTGTATTTTCATTAATTAGTTTTGAGATACCATCACCATTTCCCATAGAGGAAGTCTCAGCTACAAGACCACAACTTGGGCTACTCTGTCTTCTCAGAAGTTGGGGAGCTCTGTTATCTGAATCAGGGCAACGTTTCACTGTTGATGATTTTTCTTCATCTGGGAAGCTGTCTTCAGAATAACTATTTATCCTTGGCTTAGGAGGCAGGGGAGGTGGTATTGCACGTTTTGAGGTTGATTTGCTAGTATTTGCACCATCAACAAAAGGATTCCACCGTAATAAAAAGTTTGGGTCTGATGACATTCCCATTTCATCCCGGGCTTCTGTTTCTTTTCTCAGAGGAGGTTCAAACTGTAATTTGTCAAAATTTATTTCTGAAGCCGTCCGCTCAGCTCTGGCATTCCTGTTTGTAGATCTGATGGTATGGCGAATGATGGCATGGGGCTCAAAATCATCGTCATCTCCTTCAGCGTAATGTATGTGGTTGTCTGGATTGTTTACTTTGTCCAACAGTTCAACTGCGAGGGCCCTAGAGAGGCCAGGCTGTCCAACAAAAGTATGAGTCAGAAGTCTTTCAGCAGTTGGTCTTTTTCTTGGGTTTTTAGTTAGTGCTATTTTGACAAAATTATGGAATGTTGATGACCATTTTGTTTTGTCCTTTAATTTTGGAGGCTGAAAATTACTTTTTGACATTAAGAAGAGAGCCCTCATTGGATGAAGATCAAACATAGGTGGCTGAAGCTCTCCAAGTTCAATGGCTGTTATTCCTACTGCCCAGATATCACAGAGCTGGTTGTAGCCGCCATTCTTCTCCACTGCTGCCACTTCTGGGGCCATCCAATAAGGAGTACCAATGAAAGATTTTCTCTTTGCAATAGTAGCGGTTATTTTTGCAGCTACACCAAAATCAGCTAATTTTACATCACCATGGTCTGTCAATAAAATATTTGCACCTTTGATATCTCTATGCATTTTGCCTTTAGTATGCAAATAAGCAAGTCCCTGTAAAGTTTCTCTGCATACATAGGCTATCTGCAATTCTGACAATGGTCCAGTAACATGGTAAATATCTTGAAGTGATCCTCCACCACAGTATTCCATACAAATCCATAATTTTTCTCGACTTAGATAGCTCCCAAAATAGGCAACAATGTTGCAGTGCTTACATTCTTTAACCATAAATATTTCTTGTTGAATTAGAGTAAAATCATCTCCAGGCTCCAACTTGATAATTTTTACTGCAGCTAATTCTCCTGTGTGTACATTTCTGGCCTTGTAGACGTCCCCGTACGTGCCGCTGCCGACCCTCTGGACGAGCTCGTAGTCCTGCTGCGGATTCCGCCTCAGGATGTCGGCGCCAGGCCGCAGCGGGGCCTCCATCTTCGCTCCGGCCCGGCCCCCGCCGGCTCAGCCCGCGGCGCCCCGGTTCCCGCTAAAGAGGGCGATCGGCGCCGCTTCCCAACATGGAGCCTCCGCCCGGCCCGGCCTGCACGAGGGACGAGCACGGGCGGTGAACGTTGCGGGCTCCGACTAGGCGTCCCGGCAGCCGCCTCCTCAGCCCGCCCGCGCCCTCCGCCCGCCCGCGGCCCCTCCCCCTCCCCCTCAGCCGCCACCGCCGCCCGGCCTCCCTCCAGGATTTAATATTAACAACTGACTTTTTGTGTTTACTTGTGAGTTTGCATAAGGCTCAGGGCAACAGACATACAGTGAGTGAACCTCTGAGTGCCTGGTCCCTACTGAGGCATGTATAGGCCTGTACAGTTGGGAAGCCTCAAAGGACAAGATAAGGCCTCTGCTAAAGACATTTGGCTCCAACTCCGGTTAACTAAAAAGAGACTGTAGCTGCAGGCTTCTCACTCCTGCAGTGAAGGCCTTCCCGGAGATAAGAATTCTCCTAAAGTAACATGATGTTTTTCTTGGAGAATCCTTAGAAGGATTCCCAAGTTCTTCCCAGATTTCTGCATTTTCTTCAGTATTCCCCTCCTTCCTTTGATAACACAATAAATATGGGCTTCCTAGAAAAGTTCTTGGTCTTAACCCAGAGAGTTGCAAATTCTGTCTGAGGGTTTGGATCTTTCTGGAGCCCTAAAGTCATTTTATTCATTTCATGTATTTAAGCCGTCATTGTCAGCTCATTTGGGAGATTGCATTTGCTGATCAGACTATAATAAGTAGGGAATAATATAACGTGATGGTGGGTATGGTCTGGAGAGGCACCAGAGGGGGCAGAGTCTTGGCCTCGCTTCCCAGGTAGACTCAGAGGACAGCGCAAAGCAGAACCTCAAAGTGCTAGAGCTCAGAGATGGGCTATGAGAAAGGCATGGGTATAAGGCAAAAGTAGGTCACAGAACAAGGCAAGGAGTGGAACTCGGGGCAGGAGATGCTTGCAGAGGTGAATGTACAAAGGTGGGGGGTGGGGGTCAAGGGCCCTCATGAGATGCCCACAGTTGTGTATGTAAAGGGTACCAAATAGAGCTATCAAGAAAACTGGTTCTTAGTCCTGTCTCCACTCCACAAAGCCTTTGTAGGAACTTCCAGAACTGATTTGGCCCCCACTGTGCCCCAAACACAACCTCCCTTTGTCGGGTAGCTTAGCAATAGTCAGAAAAGCTATGGTTCCTACATTGGCAAGAGGCCCATCATTTCAATTCTCCAGAGCATCTGACCTGGACTCTGTTCACAGTGTAGGTTCAAGAACCTTGCTAGGCAATCTTAATATTCCCAGTCTGTTCCCAGTCCTCAGAAGGTGTCAGTTTGAGACCGTCAGCATGAGTCCAGTCTCAGGTGACTGGAACACCCTGGCTATCTCAAGGTCTTGGGAAAGCTCCTGGATCTATTTCCACCCAAGATTAGAGTAATTTACTCCAAGGGATCAGCACAGCAGGGGGAACAGCCACCAAATTCCTGTCCCCAGGAAAAGATGATTAAGTATCCCATGGTTTGTGTATGACCATTCTGCTCTGAGACAATCACCTATTAAAGTCACAAGTAGCGTGTGATGACAAGCCGTGAATTCTCAGAAGGGACTGATCAACCTGAAGACTAAGTGAGAGTTTCCCGTCAGACCGTCGGAACCTGGTCAAGTAGGGCTCTGGCACGGAATGAGCAATGCCTTGCTAAATTCATTCAGGAAGAATGCCACTAGAGCCCTCCTTAGCCATGTGCTGGGACACATAGGCCTTCCTGGTGCCGGAAAGTTCTACCAGTCATCCTTAAGACTTCTTACACCTACTTAAGCTCACAGAACACAAAGTTCACAAAATGCTTTCCAGCCTTGGATGAAGAGCAGTACTGGCTTAGCCAGCACATAGCGAAATTTAGTCATCTTTATTTGTATGCAGTGAGTCTCTGATCCGATATGTTAATTATATTTTACTTCCAAGAAGAAAATAACAGAGATGGAAAATGTTGCCAATCTATGCTACCTATCTTACATCCAATCTGTCCTATTTTAATTCACTCCAAAACTATAGTTCTGTGCAGGGAACATAGTGAAAGCACATGAAATAGCTCTTATTTGTTGCATAGTCTAAATTTTTTGAATGTGTTCATGTGGTCTGTACAATAGCCCTATAAAGCAGATGTCCTCAGGAACAGAGAGGTTAAGGCACTTGCCTAGGACGATACAGATTTGTAGACTTGGGATTTAAATTTTGAACAACCTGCTTCAGATTCTTCTCTCAATGGAAGAAATAATATTCATCCCTTGCAGTGATGGTGACAGTCCTGCCATTAACAGAATGAGTGTATTTTGCACATTTTTCTTCCAGGAAGAATATCATTGAGTCACCGGTCCTCACCTGCCCATTCTCAGTCACAGCTAATGATTCAGGTTTTCCAGATGTCTGGCAGGTTTCCTTGAGTGATCACATATAGAAAAGATGCTGATGGTTTTTCAGGGCAGGACAAAGCCTTCAGCACACATAACACGCACGGACAACCAGCATTCTGACCACAGGAGCCTCAGGAACGTAACAGCATGTCCTGAGGCCCCTAGGGCATGTCCACCCAGCCAGCAACGAGGAATAACAGGACAGGCTGAGACATGACCTAAGTCACAGGTTCCACCTTCTAAAAATGACCTGAATGTGGCTGTGAGTATAGACATGTGTGAGCAAACCAGCTGAAACCCTCCTGTCTGTGTTACAGTCTCTCCGACAAATGCCCCCTTCTTTTCACCTGTTTCCTCTACTGGACTACGGCACCCAGAAGACTATGCGCCTTTCACTGGTACTACAACTAGAACATATCATGTGCTCTTGATGTTTATTGAATAAATGAGTCGATTAAAAGTGGAGAAAATTATCCTATAGGCAAGAGGTAGCCATACATGGTGTGATAGTTTGGATTTTGCTTTGTTGTTTAAGCAGAATAATTACAAGTGATTTAAAAGATTAGGTCTTCCATGGATGGAGGATGTACTAAATCACAAAATTTGGCTACTAACTCCTGCCCTCTGAGTATATACCCCTTGCTACCATGTGACTTTTCCTTTCTCTCTCTCCTTTTTTTTTTTTCTCATGTATTTTGTGCAGAGTCTCGCTCTGTAGCTCAGACTCGTAGTGATCCTCGTGTTTCAGCCTCCCAGCACTGGAATTGAAGGCTTGTGCTACCACACCTGGTCTCAGGTGGCTGGCTGGGCATGCCTGGGGCAGGGCCAGCATGACTCTCAGTGCCAGGGATCGAACTCAGATCCCTGCACTTGCCAGACAAGTGCTTAGACTACTGAGCTACCTCTCTGGCCCTCCTTTCTCTCTTTAAGAGATAGCTCTCTTTTCTTCTTTTGCCTCTTTCTTTTTTCCCTGAGGCTTACTTTGCCCAACAGCCTGTGGCAAGTTTGGTGTTGCCACACAGCTCTGTATCATTGGATCACTTCCCAGGACAACCCTCTAAGGAAACTGCTCCCACCTCTGGAAAGACGAAAGCCCAGAGAAAGGACAGCAGTGAAGGCTTTCAGCCAGCAGTACCCAGCACCAGACCTGTCACTGAAATCGTGTTGGACCCTGTGCCTCTGCCAATCCTCAAACTGGTGATGGTAGCATGGATGAGTGTTAATGAGTCAGACAAAGCCAGTAGAAACCCAGCAGCAGGCTCACAGGATCAGCAGAAATAAATCAGGTGCTGGCAAGGTCCTCGGTTATGTGGGTCTTTGAGTTTTTCAACATCAGTGCTCCTGACATTTTACATTGGATAATGCTTTATTGTGAAGGGCTGTCCTATGTATTGTCCAGTGTTTAGCAGCATCTTTGACCTCTACCTTCTGGTTGCCAGTATGGGTGTCCTATATCTCCCGTTATGACTATCAGAGAAGTTTCCAGAGCTGAGTGGCCTGGTACACTCCTATAATCCCACCTCTCCAGGAAGCTGAGTTAGGAAAATTGTGAATTCAAATTGGCCTGGGCAGTGACTTAATGGGACCTTGTCTGAACATAAAAAAAAAAAAAAGGGCCGTGGTAGCTCAGCCTTGGGTAAAGCCCTAGTACTGGAAAAAAGGAGGAAAAGAATTTCTAGATACTGTCTAATGTCTCCTGCGGGGGTAAATGGTAAGTGACCCAGGAAGCCTTTCTGATTTTTCCTTCAAAAGCTTTAATACCAATTCCTTCTAGAAATCCACATGTTACAGGCTGGGTCTCCAGCTTACAGCACCACTGGGAGATGGTCATACCCTGGAGATGAGGGGGCCTAAGGGAGGTTTTAGGTTGTCATTTCCCTTGATGGGAAATGAGGGACTCCACCCCTTCTTTGCTATCATTTGCTCACTGGCCATAGGGTGAAGAGTTTTGCTATATCATGTGCTTCCACTGATATTCAACCCTACTGCAGGCTCAGAAGTAAAGGAACCAACAAACCATGGCATGGAACACTAAAACTATAAGCCTAAGAAATATATGAGCTGCTCGTCTTATAACTTGATCATCTCAGATATTTTGTTATAGTGATAGAAAGCTAATACCCAATTTGGGGCAGGTTGGAAAGCATAGACCCACCCTAATCAAATATGAACTCAATTGAAGTAATCACACCTGCACAATGCTGTTGTCAAATGAGGTCACATGTGGAGGTTCCCCAGGAACCATTCATTCTTGAGGGGATTCTACTCAACTCTGAGCAGATTGGCTGGCAGTGGCTGCTGTTCTCCTGGCCATCATCCACACTGAGCACTCAGAAGGGGCTGAACAAGCTCAGCTGCGGCCAGGCAGAGCTGACAAGCTCTAAAGGGAAGGACAGTGCTTCGCTCAGCTCTGACGCAGGCACAAGCTGAGCTTTGCTGCTGCCACCTCATTTGTAATCTGTTTTCTCTCTCTCTGGCTCTCTCTCACTCTCTCCCTCCCTTCCTACCTCCCTTCCTCCCTCCTTCCCTCCTGCCTCAGGAGAGCAGGGCATGACTGTGATCTTCAAAAGAGGCCTTCAAACTGTGGCAAGGGGTCTATCTCTCTGGGTGTGGGTTCTCAGACAGATTTTTATCTGTTGCTTTGTTGCCTTTCTTTAAACTGTTCATAAGAGACCACAGTTCCCCATTTGCACACACATTAGTGCCATTTACTTTCACTATGAGGTAGAAAACATGTATTTGCATTTCCCTCCCTGCCTCCCAACTCCCACATCTTTTCAATTAAAGACTAAAGCTTTTTTCCAGCCTCAGTGCAGACCTTAGTGTTAGGATTGATGCCTCTCTTCCTTCAAGGGCTTTCTTGGCTGTCTACTTCTCCTTCCTGCCAAGCATCCTTGACCTGCAGCAAGGGTTACAGCAGCAATGACATCTCTCCCAAGAAGAGTGGTGAGAGAGGGAGAATGTGGGGAGGGCAGGGAACAGATGTCACCGTGAAAAGCAAAGACAAAAACACCAAAGGTTGATAAATACAGCCACAGTGCTCTTAGCCTCAAAGGAAAACTGCGGCTGAGATTTGCCAAACTCAAAAGAGCTTTTGAGAAGCAGAGAAACAGTACTTTCAATTATATGAGAGCTCATCTGTAATGACTCAAAGCCAGAAGTCAGGTAGATAAAGAAAGTACTGTTCATCAGGCTGCAAGCTAATCCAGTGGTTTATGATATATTCAGAATGGCAGGAAAACTTCAGACTAATATAACTAATGACTAACTTAAGATCTTTGAAATTCACTTACTTAAAATTCCATTCATTTCCCTGTCACTTAGAATACTTGTATAACTCTATTTACATTGTTGATGAAAGTTTAGGGTGCAGAACATTTTTCATCTTGGACAACACACTCGACTCACCTGGGGCTCACATTTAATTAATCAGTGGTTACTGAGATTAAATCAAATGTTACTGAGACTGAAACCTCTCCAGGCAATGCCAATGGGCAGCTCCACTTCAGAACTATCTGTGTGAAAAGTCAGAACTTTCAAAGATCTCTGTTAATTATAAGCACCATTATATACATCGCTGCTTTGTGAAGCAGCAAAGTATATATTGTCATATTGCCTTATCATCATGTCTTGCACTGTGATTGAATTCTTCTCAGAATGGCAGGCCTAGAGCTTAGAAAGAGTGGAGTTGAATATTTATTTGTTTATTTATTTATTTATGACAGGGCCTCCCTATGTAGTTCAGGCTAGACTCACTATGTAGCTCAGGCTGGCTTTGAACTTGTAGAAATCCTCCTGCCTTAGCCTCCTGAGTGGCAAGATTACAGGTGTGTACTACCACACCCAGCAATATATTCTAGTTTTACAAATGCCACTGCTCTGCTGGGCCTCAGAGGAGACCATGGTGACTTCTTGACCCCTCCATAGTGTAAGTTCCCTCCTAAGTTTCTCATTCCTGTAGTGTCTTTCCCACTTCAGCCTATGAATATCTGGAATTGCCCATGAAGAGCAGAGGCAGATTCTAAGCTGAATGAGCTTAGGCCTTGGAAAAATCAGAACAAAGAGGCAGGAAAGTCCAAGCCACACTTATGGGGCACAAATGCCAATGTAGCTGCCTCCTAGGCATATTGGCATAGTGAGGTAAAAAGGTGTATTGATTTGCTCACCACCTTTCTTCCACGCTAGAGTGGAAATTTTGTGAACATGTGGACAATGCTTATGTTATTCACCTCCATCTCTGGCAGTTAGCAAAATGATTGGTGTATGGTGCTTGTACAATGTTCTTATTCTTAGACCCAAGACTACTGTCACAGGCTCCTGACTAGCAGTCATTTTCATGCAGTGTCTGTTGTTTCCCCAGCTTCTTGGAGCCCTAGAAGGACAACAAGATCAACTCAGTAACACTAGAACCGAGGGCACAGGCTCCCTGCCACACTGCAGTCAGAGCAGTTCTCGTTTTCTCCACGTGGTTGAGCTTCCTAATTTCATTGAAACAAGTAGGTCCTGGGGAAACAGAAAAGACTTAGGAAACACTGTACTGGTCCACCACTCTTCCTAAAATAAAGCTGAAAAGTATGTTTTCTAGCCTAAATTCCATCACCAATTTTCTGTGGTAGGATGTCAGTCACTTTTTCCTTCCTTCCTACACACGCGAAGTTTGGATGACAGTGTTGAGATCATATCTCACTTCTTAACTCTCCAGAAGATGCAAGATGAAGCGAAAAGCTCACCTAATGAGTGAAACATTTAAAACACCACCTCAATAACATTTAAAACACCATTGAGGGCCAGGGAGATGGCTCAGTAGCATAAGCGCTTGCCTGGCAAGCGCAAGGGCCTGAGTTCAATCCCCGGTTCTGCAAAAAAAACAAAAACAAACAAAACACCATTGGGCCAGCTAAATAGCTCTGTGGATTAAAGAGCCTGCTCAGGCAGAGCACAGGGGCTGGGGGTTCAATCTTGAGACAGCAAGTAAGACTGGGCTTGGTGGCATGCACTTGTAATCCCAGCAATTGGGAGGCTGTAAACAGAAGGATCACTATAAATCCAATCTACTCAGTGAGACCCTGTAGACCCTGTCAACTCTGTTCTAAATACAATACAATAATAATAATAATAATAATAATAATAATAATAATAATAATAAACCATCAATAGCAGTAAATTAAATTAAAGAAGTGTTACTGAGGTCAGCAAATATAAATAATAAACCAGGGAAATTGGTCACTGCATACCCCCAGCCTTGCTGATGGTCAAGTCTCATACAAAAGCACATAGTATTTTCATCTACCTTAACATGCTTCCTCCACTCTAATTGAAATCATGTTCAAATTACTTCCAATATCTAATACAATGGCCATGTAAACAGCTGCTATGCTGTATTGGTCATGGAATGAAGACAAGGGAAAAGTCTGCACAGGTTCAACCCAAATGCAAGCTTTAGAAGTATTTTATGTACATGTGGAACTTGCAGGTACAAAGGCCAACTATAGACATTGCGGCACGCCTCGGCTGATGCCTGCCAATAGCGTTGAAAGTTAGGATGTCAGAAGCCAATCTTTTGGCCTTCCCTTGTAAAAACCAGCACATGATGGAGTAGAGAATGTCAAAGAGGGCCAGGGAGATGGCTCAGAGGAATAAGTGCTTCCCTGGCCAGGGCAAGGACCTGAGTTCAATCCTGGATTCCACCAAAAAAAAAAAAAAAACTTCAGAGAATGTCAAAGAAATAGTGCACAAGGGCAAATCCACTTACCAAGAGAGATGTAACACATGAATATACTGATTCTCAAAGAATTCATAACTGGAAGCAATGCCACACTCGTCTATGGCTTGACCATTCTTATACCAGGTGACCTCTGGCTTGGGCTGACCTGATAATAAAGATTTAAGAATATCCTTATTACTTTAAGTATTTTGAGAGAAAGGTACAAATTTATGAACAAAAACAGACAGTAAGGAACAAGGATGAGTATGATGGGTTATGTCAGTTTGGGAATTAAAAAGCTTCCTCTCACAGATACAAATGTGGGATTTAGTAAACACAGTTGGGCATGTTACATACTGGTGGATAGTGCTGTGCTAGGAAGTGGGAACATAAAATGAAAAATGCTGTCTCAATTCAAGAAAACTTGTTCAATAGGCAAAGATGTTGAAGGTATCTTTTTTCAATGTCATCTGGGGGGGCCTGGCCCTAGCTCAGTCCTTTAAGTGGCTGCTTCCACAAAGCTGTCAGCCTGAGGTTGCTGGAGTTCGAACCTCACAACTCTCCCGCTGGCCAAAAGTGCCCTGAAGGCATTCGAGGAAGAAAAAAAAAAAAAAAACAAAAAAACCCTTATTCAATGTCATCTGGAAAAAAGGATCATTTATGAATTATCTTGGGGAATCTACTTGATTTCACTCAATGATTGCTACCGACTAAAAGTCCAAGATTAATATAACAACCATTGTTAATTTCCTGTTTTTGTTTTGAAATTTTATACCACTTTTATTATGGTAAAGTGCTTTGTTTTTGTCTTTGTTCTTGGTATTTGTTTTTTTTCTCTCTCTCTCTTTAAAAATAGGTCCAAGTTTTAGTGAAGTTGTATGTTAAATTGTGTGTTTTCATCCAATAGAGGTCCAAATCATTTCTAGCTAGTAGAAAAGACAACCCCATCGGTTGTTTACTGCCCAATAAGACATTAAACAGTATTGCACCTAACCTAACAATTTGATTCTAATACTATGCAATAGCATGTACATACCTAGCTTCTCACAGTTTAATATTTTGTAGTTCCCTCATCAATTAATAAGTTGAATGAAATGCTTGAAATGTCAATTTCACACTTCCAACGGAAACCAATGTGCTCCAAGTTGAGCGTAGGTCATGATGCGAAAGGACAAGATGAATTAGAAAAACAGAAGAGGCATTTTCTACCTGGGGAGGAAGGAATTGGGTGTGCAGATTTCCCCAAGGTTGTGCACATGTATGAGATTAATGTGATGAGGGAAACTGATGTACATTTTCTCCTTCAGAAGCAGTTCATCCCTTTTTAAACCCCCAGAAATTTCATCCACCCCTTAGGAATTTTTCCCTTCTATTACAGGCTAGGAAAATTTCTAATGTGTCCTGGAGAGCTTTCTCACTAGCCTTCATGTCACCGAGAATTTATCCAAATAGCCAAACTTATCCAGTTTATCCAACTATGCCACCTATTCAAGGACAAAAGCCCACTATTTGGAGACAACGCACCACACTTAGTCCACCCCAGGAATATTCTTGTGTTATGCCGTAAGTTGTTTGGCAAACAACTCCAGGGACCACAAAGATAAGGACTCCCTACTCCTCTGAGGCCATAGGAGGGGGAAAGCTAAAAGAGGTCCATCCAGAAGGTGACAAAGAAAAGCCAGGGGGTGCATGGCACAGATCAGAGTTGCTCTCCCTGCTTCTCTCTGTGACAGTGCCATGAGAGTGCTTTTGGGCAGCTGCGCATTCTTTCCCCTTGCTTCCTCCTCCAAGTGGCTGCCTGGTTAGCTGTGCCTGGGGCTAGGAGAGAAGACTTCAGGTACAGGCACAGACACATCCCTCTCCAGCAGAGGCTTGCCCGACCCTTACAGGTGGGCGAGTGACTAAAGCATTCTAAATAAACTTCCCTAAAACCCACCAAAAAGCTCACTGATCATTACTCATTCCTGTCTGTACTTTTCAGCATTGTGACCCCACTTAGTCAATGTTTACTAGAGTCCTACTGAGGAAGCTTTTAATTGCTCCTTTTATGTACACATGACTTTTTTGAAGAAAGTACAAATACAGTAATGCATAAGCTGCTACAGGGGAATTCATTCTGGCCTCCTGAACTCCAGTTGTTTGTTCTGATCAGGGCTGATTGATCTCCTCTGCCCCTTAGTTTCTTAATAGCTGACAGTTTTTTTCCTTTGTGTAGTATAGATCTGAAGCATCATACAGAAATGAGACTTACACAGGGAAGTGGTATTTCAGGCCTTGTGGGTGGTTTTCTTTTCTCCCTACACTTGCTGGAAACCTCACCTGTTTCCCCTTGTTTTTTAGTATTTCGTGTTTTGTTGTGTGTGCGGTGTTTCAGAATTGAGCCCAAGGCCTTGCACATACTAGGCAAGTGTTCTACCACTGCCTTGCATCCTCAGCTTTTCCTCCCTCTGTATCCTGAGTTTCCTTGCAAGTTACATATTGAGAGCCATCATCCAAATGTTTCAGAATGATCTGGCTAACGTGTGCAGGAATGGCAGCCCAAGTCAGGGTTTTCTAAACACACAGGGCTCTGTCTAAAGACCCAAGGCCAACATGGGTCTCTCCATCTGTCTGGATGGCATAGAGAAGAGTAGAGAAAGCTATCCTGGGTGTGAGGCTGCATGCGTGATTGGGCACTCCAGTATCCAGGCCCAAGATGGGCTTTGATATAACTTCCACTAATAAAAGCAGCTATTGCCAGTGCTGGCTCTTCTCCTCTCTGAACCTAGAAAAGGAAAATTAGGGGGCAAGAGTTTTCTGTCTGCCCTCAGGAAACATCACTGGTGTCTTCACATTCTCAAGGTAGAGCCATGAGCTAAGAAAGAATGGAGACTCACCCATAACAGACGAGATACTATTTGCCTATCCAATCACTGGGATTTTATTTTCTTTTAATGATCATACTTTTTTGCCCTCTTGGGTACCTGATCCACTCTGAATGATGTGTTCCTTCAGCAGAGGAAATTCAAGTTCTTGGCTCTTGGTCCACTGGTTGACCTTTGTCCTAGTCTTAACCTTTCTACCATATACTAGCATGCCTGAGGAAGGCGAGCAGCAGGAGACAAATTTAGCCAGTCTGTGGTTATCAGTTAAAGAATAACACAAGAGTCCAATTCATCTTCTTGAGTGAAGGTACTCATGCCGTTCTTGTGTATCACAGGAAATAAAGAAGAGCTTATGTGAAAAATTAACCAGTGTAAGAGTTGTCTGAGAACCCCAACACGAAATGAGGAAAATTACTAAATGGTATCCAGGAAGTCACTCAAAAGCCAAAAATCATAGAGGATATAATTGCTTGATTACTCAGAATAAACTTCCAAGGTAATTTTCCTAAATGATGCTTTCATAATGCCCTCTAAGCCACATAATCTGGTCGGCAGTAGGTGGTGCAAGATGAGTAGCTAGTCTAGGGATGATTACCAGAAATCATGCAGCGAAGCACAGCATCTGACTTCTCAGGAACCTTCTGGGAAAGCAATGTAGATAGAAAACATAGTGTGCGTCTCTGGGGCCCTTCGGAGTCTGTCATGCTTTCATGTCACACGAATCTGAAAAATAAACATGCCCGGCATCACCATGGCTTCCAGGGTTCCTTTGGCCTCCCTGAGAATTCCAGAGTTGTGCAGTGTGGCTCTGTGACCTGCACACAGGCCTGAGGACAGGCAGCAAGTCCTGGGGAAGCCTTCTTCAAGGACTGCATTCCTGGCACAGCACTGACGCTGGGCTCTGCAGCATAGGGCATGGAGTAGCAGCCCTGGCCTCTTCCTCCAAGACCCTCCAGGTGTGGCATCAATGTCCCCCAAGGAAGAGTGAGGACCACCCTGGCTAAGAGTGTCTAGTACTTTAGTGCTATGCCCAGCCCAGGGCAACCAGAGCCTGGACTTAGGAAAGAATTGCATGAGCCTGCAACTCATGGGGCTCTTTTTCTCTCTTTCTATCTCTCCTAAAAGTCTTTTCATGTTGTACTCAAAGAGGTATATATGCATGATTCATTGCTTCTAAAAGAGGAGTTGACTACATTCAAGTGAATTTACAGATGGAAGGTATTTAAAAATTAAGAAAATACTACCCCAGTTGCCACAAGGGGTGGGGGCAGGCCCTACGTTTTTGTTTTCATTGATACAAACAGGCATTTAGCACTTGATTAGTCACCAGATATGTTACTCTGTTTAATCAGTCTTAAACTGCCTATAGGATGGCTATTAATGCCTCCTACACTTTGCAGATGTGGAATACCAAGTTTAGAAAGGTTTGTCAACTTGTTGAAGAGCACACTGCTCAAGTGGCTGCCAAACTGAGGCCACCGTCAGGACTGTGCTCGCTGACATCTTTAGCACCTTAAGGCCACTTAAGACCCATACAGGGTGCAATTCGCCTAGATCTGAGGCTCAGGCAGGTTGTTCTGAATTCAGAGGAACTTCAATCCCAGTACCACTCAGCCAAGCCTATCTTTCCTGGAGGACAAGTTGGAAAATCACACTTAGTCTCTCCAAACATCTAGAGTCCCTCTTTCTTTACCTTTTCCCACTCTTTTTACACACCACAGAGATCAGAAAAAGGAAAAAAACATACCATGGTGTGGCAAGTGGGGAGATACAGGGAATGAGCAGTTAGGCACTACAAGTGGAGAGTCTGGGCATGTGGGCTGTACAACCGAAGCCAGAGCTAAGCTCAGGGTAGGAGAAGCCCATCTAAATAGCCATGATTGTGCAGCGATAGGGGGGCCCCTGTCTATGTGGCATCAGTGACCACTCCTTAACCATGCAAACCAATAGGCACTGAGCCCATTTCTGTATCTGTAAAAGGAGATAGCGACTATGTTCTAAGGATTAGAATTAGTGTACATCAATTCCCTGGTAAGACTCATATTACATAATTGCTTGTCATAATAGTAATCAGGAGGCTTTAAGGAAAGACATCACTTATTTCATCAGTTTCCTCTTCTGCTGCGGCTCACCACAATTATTTTTTTTTAAATGATGAGTAAATGTGTCTCCTGGGGTAAGTGGAATTTATAGGGCATGACTGCCCACCACACCCCCATCTCAGGACCACTGCTGTGGTTGACCAAGAAAGGAAGGGCACTGCATGACACCGAGAACTGGGCTGAGAGTGAGGACCCCGTGTGTCATCTGTGACCCTTCCCTAGGTGACAGCTTATGGACAGTGCTGTCTCACGTGAAAATTCTGACCCACACACACCGCTTCACTCTCATAGTCATTTGAATCATATACCTCTCAGCCTGAGACACTGACTGTACTCTGGAAAGGAAAGAGACAGTTAAATCAGGCTGTGTTTCATGTTTCCTGGCTTCTGAAGGGCTGAGAATGCTTGAAGACAGATTTATCGTTCTGTACCAGAGATGAAGAATCAATAGGGCATCATTGGTATTTCCCCAGGTGATCACAGCAGGCTTCACAGATAGCTCAAAAAGGTGATGTGGAACTAGAAAGGCTTTCTCTTTCTCTCTCTCTCTCTTTCCTTCACTTATTTATTTAAATTTTTTGTCTTTTTGAGACAGGGTTTGCTATGCCATTCTGGCTGGGCTTGAACTCATTTTGTGGCCCAGACTGACCTCAAACTAGCAGTGATCCTCCTGCCTCAGCCTCCTGAGTGCTGGGATTACAGCTGTGCACCACCTAACCTGGCCTCTCTCTTTTGACTATACAGTCCAAGGTAAGTTTCTTAGTTTTAATAAAATGTATATGCTTCTAATTATAATTAATTATACAGATTCTAAATGGGTATATCGAGGGCCTGGGGTGGGGGGGATGGCTCAGTAGAATAAGCGCTTCCCTGGCAAGCGCAAGGGTATGAGTTCAATCTCTGGTTCTGAGGGAAAAAATAAAGTGGACTAAATGGATATATCCATATTCTTGAAAACACATATATTGTTTCCCCAGAGCACCATCCTTTCATCTCAGTATACTTGCCCAGGAAGGAAGGATTTGGTATCCTTTGAAGCACTTCTCTATGTGTTACATATATAGTCACATGTAATATATACACATATATATTTTTGTACATATGGCATTAAGTTGTATATACTTCCCTTGCAATCAGTTTTTTTCACTGTGTGAATTTTGTGAATTTTTCAATATTAATCCAGTTTCTAAAGGGCTCTGTCCTTTTGTCAACAACTTCTAGGCAACATCAGGCCCCCATTATATAGCCACAGTGTGCTCCACCCGCCCGCCCTGATGCCGATGATGTTATACAGCTCATCTGGAGTTTCACAGACTGACAAGCATGTCTCAGTAAACAACCTGGCACGTGCCTCATGGGCATGTAAATTGTTCTCTAAGTAGGTGCTAAGAAAAAAATAGCTAGAATATTATTTACATTCTACATCTTAATAGATATTTCATAGATATTCCAAAGTAGGCAGAGTCTTTAGCAGAATAACAGAATTATGTAGTGATGAAAGGCATAGCTTTGTGTACTTCCCTGCCTGCATTCAACTCTTAGCTTTGCTGTGTACTAGCTTATTTCCCTCTGCCTCAGTTTCTTCATCTATGAAACTCAAATAATAGTAGTATCTACTTGATTTGGCTGTTAAGAAGGCTCACTGAGCCCATCTGTACAAAGCTCTTTTGCATTCTGTATTAGGCATTGTAGTAGTACCAGCTGTTATCGATGACTTGGGGTATAACAGCAGCAAAATCATACACCAAAAAAAGATGTCTTTCTTTCAAATTGCTAGAAAGTAAGTAAAATGCTATAGGAAAATTATTGGAACATTTAAACATCTAAATAAGCCAAGCTTTTCTTTGGTTAATCTGCCCACACAGATAGCCAGTAGCCTGGTTGCTGTCAGCAGGAAGCCTGCTGTCAGTGGAAAGGGTCAAAGAGGAGGTCACAGCTGACACATGGAGCTGAAAACCTGTTCTTACTAAAGAGCCTTTTATTTCTCTCTCTTGTCTAATGGCTCTAGCTAAAGATTCCAGAACTATATTGAATAGGAGTGGTGACAGAGGATATCCTTGTCTTCTACCAGATCTAAGATTAAAAGATTTCAATTTTCCCCCATTTAGAATTATGTTAGCTGTTGGGTTTTCATAAATGGCTTTTACCTGATCAAGGAGATTATGGGGCCAAAGAGGAAAGTGATCAATGATGTAGAGTGTGCCTAAAGAGAGTCACATGGAGAGAAAGGCTTTCACAGAAAGCAAAGAAAGTCTTTCTCTCAGGCTTTCACATACAGCAAGTTGGCCAAGCAATGGCCGTGACTCATCCCCATGGCTGACACTGACAAAGGATCTACAATCTGAGGTACAGGGTCTCACGATAAATCCTGAGGGGATTTCACTGACCTTATCAGATCCAAAAGCTACAACTCTTGTTACATAGGTCTTACTTAATCTTGGTCTTAATCATCCAACAGAAAAATATAAAAACGAAGTACAAGAAATAAAGCCATGTTGTTATGTTGAGCTGTAGGGGACTCAGGTCAACAACTTCTGACTTTGCCAGTCAAGTGGAAGATCCAATACTATTATGGACTACTGAACTATTTTGGAATATTTTGCTGAGTTCACACAACTATAATATTTAAATGATGGAATTAAACAAAAAAGGAGATATAGATGAATGACCATTTTGTATCTGTGTATTCAAAATGGTTAGGATAGATATATAGCTACATTCTCTTAATTCAAGGAATAGAGGCATTTGCTCTAATAGTGTTTGTAAATAGGATATTATGTCTGCATCTTTTACAACAAATAACAACTAGGAAGGCAGTATGCAATGTGTTAATTATTGGAACTTTCCTACCAATTCGATTTGAAACTGTATCATTGCTGTTTATTTCTCAACAAAATTATGGAAAAAAAAAAAACCCTAAAGAGCCAACCTCAAAGGAACCTTCTCACTAGGACAGGAGGGACTTTTCTGGTTAGCCAGCCTATTTCAGTGGCAACTGTGTTCCTGCACGTGCCATCTGGGTTACTATAATTTTGCATACCACACCAACCATCATTTGAAACTCAGTCCCTTGTTAAGGAAAGTACCCTCCCCAAAGATGGGCTGTGGATATTTGGGGACAGACCACTGAGGAAAAGACAACTAAAATATTTTGATGCCCACCAATCATCATGGCCAAGGGTAGGGCACTTCATAGGCATGACCACACTTAATTATGACTGTATAACTCCCAGATTGTTCTTTCCTACTTCACAGGCTCTGTGAAGTAGGCGATAACCTGAATCTTTAAAGAATTGATATAAAAATCTAATTTCTCATGACTTGCAAATGGCAGAGCTGAGATATAGATACGAGTTTGCTAAAACCCAAACACTGTGCTCTTTCTTGACTATGATCTTCAAGTTGTATGTGAGAAATAGAAGAAAGAAAATAATGTACATAGAAAAATATTCAAGGAGCTGGGGAGATAGCTCAGCAGTCTAAGTTCCTGCCTGGCAAGCACAGGGTTTAATCCCTGGTACCACATGCCCTGCTGGCCCAGGAACTGGGTGTGGTGCCACACGCCTCTAATCTCAGAGCTGGGGAGGCTGAGACAGGAGGATCACTATGAGTCTGAGCTGCACAGCAAGACCTTGTACCAAACAAATAAATAAATATTTTTTAATTTTAAAAAGAAAAATATTCCACATCACTAGTTATTAAAGAAATGCAAAGGGCTGGTGAGATGGCTCAGTGGTCTAAAGCACCTACTTAGAACAAGCTCAACAAAGCACAGGGACTGCGGTTCAATCACCCAGCACCACATGCCAGCCAGCCCCGCCTCGTGGTGGGCTGAGCTGGCCACACACACACACACACACACACACACACACAAATAATAAAAATTTAAAAAAATTAAAGAAATGCAAATTAAAACTAGAATGAGATATTATTATATGCCCCACTAGGGTGGCTATAATAAATAACCAAAAACCACTGAGAATGTGGAAAAGAAAAAGAATCCTTATATTTTGCTGATGAGGATGTAAAAATCA
This sequence comes from Octodon degus, assembly GCF_000260255.1. NCBI lineage: Eukaryota > Metazoa > Chordata > Mammalia > Rodentia > Octodontidae > Octodon > Octodon degus. The sequence goes on from NW_004524579.1 coordinate 37,100,251, forward strand.
TGCAGATGTTTTGCAAAACAATTTGGAAGTTTCTTAAGAAGTTAAATATAGATTTTTCCAGATGACTCAACTATTCTACTCCTACAGACCATACCAAGAGAAAAAATATATATCCATGCAAAGATTTATGCATAAAGAGTCTCTGTAGGATTATTCAGAATAGCAACAAATTAGAAACAACCTCACTTTCTAACTAGTGAACCGATAGACAAAATGCGGCACAGCCATGTGCTTGAGCAATAAAAAGGAACAAAAGACAATACACTGTATGCGCATGCGGGGTCTTTTGCAGGGGCAAAAGTGTTCTAAAACTGCTGGTGATGGTTGTGCATGTTGGGGAATTTACTTTAAGAAGTCACTGCAGTGAGCACTTAGAAAAGGTGAGTGCATTTATGCATGGCATGTGTGGGCAATATGTCTCAGCAAAGTTAAGTTTTAAACATAGACAAGGAGGCAAACACTAAGCACCTACTATATTTGCTGCAGTGTTGCTTGTGAGAACAAAAGATTGGAAGAAATCCATTAGTAGAAAAGTGGTTAGCTAAACCAGTTCCTATCTAAACAGTAGAATCTTTTTCTCTAGCAACAATGTGCATTAAAAAGAAATAAAGCAATCATGGGTTTGGGAGAGTTATGGGAGAAAGGAGAAAGGGATTAAAAACTAGCAAGATATGTTATATGAAACAGGACACAGTGGCACATTGTTGTAATACTAGAGTTCTGGGAAGCTGCGGCAAAAGGAGGACAGGCTCAAGCCCAACTTGGAAGCTTAGGGAGACCCTGTCTTGGCATACAAATATTTTCAAAAGGGCTGGGAATATGAACCAGTACAAAAGCTTTGAATTTAATCCCAAGCATATGCACACATGTACACACACACGCACACACACACACACGCGCGCACACACACACACACACACGCACACGCACACACAGATATGGTATTATATTCATGCGCTAATTCCCAAAAATGAACATTATGATTTGGCGTTACAAACATACACTAATAAAAGTTTTCAAAAGGGATAAGGCAATTATATATGCATAGATATGAAATAATCTTCAAGAGATATTATCTTGTTTTAGCAGAACCGGGGATTGAATTCAGGCCCTTGCACTTGCTAGGGAAGCGCTTATTCTAATGAGCCATCTTCCCAGCCCCTTCAAGAGATATTATTAAGTGAAATAAATTGTAAAAGTGCAGGGTGTCCTAGCACTTGCATGAGAAAACATGAATGTTCTTGGATGCTTACTTACATATAGGTAGCTGCTTTCTCCAAATTTGTTTTAAATTTTTCTCTGCAATTTTAAGTGAAATAAAGAATTTCCCCACTAATTCTCCTCTCTTCTATTTATATCTGTACTAATAACCAATGTTTTAAGGGAGGATAAAACAAAACAAAACACACTGTACAAGAACTTAATACCTTCCCTGATTTCACACTTGGAAAACACACTTGGAACATGTTAAGTGACATTGCCAAGGTCACCAGCTTGTCAATGGCAGCACACTGTTTTCCTGATTCTGATTTTCAGGGCAGCAGATTTGAAGTATATGTTCCCGTGCTTGTGTTATCCTTATCTTTTCTCAGGTTGAAGCCAGGAAAAAAGGCGAATGTATAATGCTATCAATGCACACAGTGGGGAGAGGTTATAATGAGGCCAGTTGTCATGAGTTAATGTATTTCCTATCACTTGGTTCGCAGCTGAATGTCATGGGCTGACTGTTGGGCACGAGCTAGGGCCGTGTCAGCTGGACCATCAGGAGGAGCTCTGTGTTCTAAAGAAATATTCTCTACGGCTCTTCTTGTGCTCCACAGATACCTAGGTGCCCTATGTCACCGTACTTGTTCTCCCAGGAACAAACACTCCGAAAAGGGACCACAAAGTGAGACACTTCAGAATTTCAAGCATCAGGCAGTGGAGGGGAGAATCTGGAAATCTTACACTCGCCAGTCTCACTGCCCAGACTGCACAAAAGAACGGGGCAGGCTGTGGGTGGAATGGGCCTGGGGCGATCATGCTGAACCAACCATGTCTCTTAGGCTGGCTCAGAGCGCATTAGCTGTGTGGGGACAGTCACCCCTTTCCTTTTTTTGTGTATGACTAAAGTATTTCATTAAATTACGTGTATGCTCTGCAAATGGCTTCATAAGAAATCATAAAATCAAAATTATAAACATTTTCAATAAAAAGGTACAAGAATGAACAGCAAAATTACATTTTTCTTTTTTAAAAAGATGTATTTATTTATCTATCAGGTACAGGGTCTTACTATTAGGTACAGCTCAGACTCCTAGTGATGCTCCTGTCTCAGCCTCCCCAGTGCTGGGATTACAGGCACGCACCACCATGCCTGGTTTCAGTGGCCAGCTCGACACCAGGCCAGCACAGCATGCGGTACCAGGAATTGAACCCATATCCTTGCACTTGCCAGGTAGGTGCTTAGACTGCTGAGCTATTGCCCCAGCCTACATTTTCTTTCTGTGTGTGTCTGTGTGTGTCTGTGTGTGTCTGTGTGTGTCTGTGTCTGTGTTTAAGACAGGGTCTCACTATGCAGCTCAGGCTGGCCCGTAGCTCACTTTGTAGCCCAGGCTGGCCTCAAACTCTCAATGATTCTCTTGCCTCAGCCTCCTGAGTGCTGGGATTACAGGTATGCACCACCACGCCTGGCTCTACATTTTCTTTATAGTACAAATAGAAACATTTTGGTTCTGACATTTGATCTAAAACTTTTATAATATGTTTTCTAATAGCTGCAATGAACCTCCTCACTTCACCTGCCATCATCCTTCAACCCAGCTGCTTAGCCCAGTGTAAGAGAATACATTTTGGAGACAATTTCCTTTTTTCTTTTCATCTCATGAAAAATATTCTCCCAATCAGATAATAAAAGAATAGCAAGCTATTACATGGTGTACCATTATCTTCAAAGTAGTTACTCAGAACAAGACATAGACCAAAGAGTCTCACAGAAACAGATAATAATACAAGCTTTCCTTGCAACAGACTAAGATAAACTTTAGTATAAATGAAACAAATTAGTTTATATACTGAAATATTTTTAAAACAACAGAATGCACAATCTGGGGAAGTATGTTGACTTTTCCTTGCTTCTTATTTATCTCTCTTCTATTTTGCTCTGTATTTGTATGTGTATAGTTTCTCCTAGAAGAGAAACCATACTGTATTTGAGCTGACTTATTTCACCTTCTTAACGTTAAGGGCTCAAGTCATACCCACTTACCTATGACTGCCTTGAGCTTATCTTACTTTATAGCAGCACAGTGTCCATCATATGACCATATCTTTCATATAATTTTTTTTTTTTTTTGGCAGAACCAAGGATTGAACTCAGGTCCTTGTGCTTTCCAGGCAAGTGCTTATTCCACTGAGCTATCTCCCTGGCCTTTATATAATGTTGACAACTATCTTATGCTTGGAAGGTTTCTGAAAATCATTTCACTTTGCTTGGACAGGTCCATCTTAAATTTTTAAAGTATGAATACTGCCGATGGCTAAATTGTTGACTAAGGCAGGTGATGATATGTAAGAGATGTTTTTCCAAAGTACTTAAAGCTCCAAAGATGCTCATTTCCTGTGTCCTAACTGTTCCACAAATCTCTGTGTGACTCAGCCATGTGGTGGCTTAGGTTGACCAAATTTTACTCTTTCTACTTGTGGGCTCTGGATAGTTTAAGATGATCAGGGCACTGCTCACTGATTGGTTCATTAAGCAATGTTAAAGCCAATCAGTGCAAAGTGAAGTTAGGTCTTTTCATCCATCCTCAACAAATAAAAGAGAAACAATGAGGACCACCAGGTAGCTCTCTTGAGAGAGTGGTTTCAGACAGTGAGATACTGATTGAGGTTAGAATGAAACCAGAAAGAAGTTGAGCCTTGAGATGCAGAGAAACAGAGCTGGTGTTTTGACCATCTCCTAGATTTTTCTAATTGGTGAGGAATAAATTCTATATTCTTGAAGCTAATTTGAATTGACTTTTCTAGAAGGTACAGTGAAATGGCAACACCTTCTCCTCCTCCCCACTCCCATGGACTCTGAACTTTGGGCCTTTGGTTCTCCATCCTAGACCTCTATGTTGGAACCAAGTTACAGAAATAACAATTTAACACCATATGAGTTCATCAAAGAATATTTCTGCAAGAGAGTTCCAAGGGAAACTGAGCAAAGCCTAGCCCAACAAAGCTTCCAGTTGCCATGCTTGTTCTATGTCTGTGCCTTTCATGTTTTTCCTACTTCAGAAGGACAAAATGACCACTTTCCATCTCTGTCTGCTCAGATCTCACAATTTTCAAACACCTAAGCTCAAATGCTTGCTTCTCTTGAAGGCTTCTCTGATAGCCTCAGCTGGAGAAAAGAAAACAGTAACCCCTCCAAGTGATACAGCAGGACCTCATTTTACGGTCCCCACTCCGAGTGTCTCCTGCACATGACTGGAACATTTGCGTGCATGGGGCCTGCTTGGTTTACCTGCTGGGCTCTCTACAGTGATTGTATAGTGTCTGGCATCTGAGGAGTAAGCCGAGTTCAGTGATTGAAACAACGCAAAAGGGTTTCCTTGAGGAGCTTCAGGCCCAAGGCATGACTGAAGTGCTAATTCTCCTCCTGTGGTCCCTGCACCGCACCATGGGCATCTCCTGGAAATGTGAACAAAATGCAAATTCTTTGGATTTGTTGGACCTTCAAAAACAGAAATGCAGTGTTGAGTCGAGCAACTGGTGTTTGAACAAGCTCCCTAAAGTCCAGTGCACTTTGAAAGTGTGAGAACAACTGGATCTAGACATGGTCTCAAGCTAGGGATTGAGGAACAAAGGGTCCTGGCTACCTAAGAGCCAGTGGAACACCAAGGGAAGACAAGGGCAAGCTGTGCTATTTTGTGCTATTTTCAGTAAGTTTTTTTTTCTAATTTATCATGAGTACACATTAGATTCTAAAATATAATCCTTTTTTAAAATTTTGTTTCTAAATATGTTGTTTCTAAGGACATTTTCCTTGAAGAATCTAAAGTTTTGTTGTTTTGATTATCATGCCAATCTCAATAAACCTAATTTCTATTACTTTATACAGTTAATATGAAGCTCTTATCCCTAGCAAAAAAAAAGCAAAAGCAAAATATGTAATGAATAAAGATGAAGAACTAACTTCTGTTGAGAAACTTTATTTCCTCATCTAATCTCCATCAGTCCTGTTAAAGTGGATGTGAGAATCTTCATTTTATAGGGAGAAGATCAGAGTTTGGATGCTTGGAAACCCTGGGCTGAAGTCAGAGCAGTTGGTTCCAAACCTGACTCCACCTGGGCTTCTTCCCAAGGACCACCCTACCTCCCTTGGCTCTGTTCAGCACTGGATATTTACAATTGCATCCTCCCTACTTAGGCTGTATCTACATATACCTGAGGTATGCATGGGGCTATTTAAAAAAAAAAAAAGTAATGCAATGGGGAAAAAGGAAAGTTTTGTAGCCACCCTACCTAAAAATATCCCCATATTGTGGTCAAAGATTTTGTAAAAACTTCAAATGGAATTTGGAAGCTAAAATGCGTCTAGTTTCTTTCAAATCTTGATTTCCATATGGCTGTCAGCTCTTTTTAATAGAGGATGGGTCAAACTGATTTGGAAGACAGCTCAAAATATCCTCGGTTTCAGTTCAGGAAAAGCAAACCAGCTTATCCCATGTCCCCTTCGCCAGAACACTGCGGTCTGCAAAACGGACCACAGGCCTCTGGAGCAGTAAGACTGACTCACGATTCCTAGTTAATTCATCTTCAAAAATGAAGGCTACCCCTGCACAAGAAAAAGGTTGTGGACAGGAAATAATTCAAGCAAAAGCAGTGCTAACTGATGTTATTGCTTTCATCTATTTTTAAATGATTGTCAGATGTCTGTAACTGACACCCGTGATCAGTGGCTCTAAAGTTTAGATGTGTTTATTAAAATTTAATATGATGGTGGCATCATTTTATTGACAGTCTTTTTGGGAGGAGGGTGACTTTTTGCCTAAAATTTTTAAAACTCTCTTTAATAAGAGAGGAATTGCTTGTGTGAGCCTTTTTGAAATACCTGATCACTTTTCGGCAATGTGTGTTGCTTTTTCTCAGACAAGACACTGCAGTGTACACCCAGAGGGAAGATCTTTCAATCACTTAGACAGTTCAAGTGAAAAAGAAATAGGCTTGGACTAAAATACTCAAGTCATCTCAGGCAGAAGGGCCTGTGGCTAGAGTTACATGGGTAACTGCCTCCATTTTTCATGCTTTTCAGCAACATCTTCACAGATCACTCCTTGGAGTCATCCTTTACGTTTGTTTTTTCTATTTGTTAAGACAGACATGATGTGGACAAAACTATTTCAATTGCTATCAAGCTAAAATAAGCAAACATTAAAAAAATAACCAGAATTTGCAGAAAATGTCACAGTGGACGTAAACTGCGAGACGATGAGAAGTTGGTCACATTAAAACACCAGGTGCCTAACATCTCATCCAGCTTCTGCTTGTCTCATCTGGCTGTCTCAGAAGGAGGCAGTCAGCTTTGTTCTTTGTTGCAGGAAATGTAAACTATTACATATTTAAAACACAGCCACGCCTTATGTACAAACCAAAGTCTCTGTACTTACTTCTCAGTACTGTGTGTCCAAGAGATGTTATTGGAGGGCTGGCTCGATGGTGGGCTCCCCACGCTGTGTGTCAGGCATTGATTGGGTGTCCTTGATCCTGGGACAGGAATTCAAATAGAGTCTTTTCCACAAACAGGTCAAAGCACAGTTGGGTCTCTTTCCAGACCAGCTCATGTCTTCCTAACAGGGAAACCTCCAGGCCCAAGCAAGTTTTAGAAGAGCATTTTTCCCCTGCCCTTGACTGAACTAGGTCATTGCTGAAGCTGGAGAATATTTTTTAGCATCACTGTGATGAAACTTGAGGGCTGTTTCTGCAGTAGGTGAGACACTTGTTGACGCAGCCAGGGAGGCCCTGGCAAAGGGGCCTGGTGAAACACAGCCCCAGAGAGCTGATGAAACCAAGGCAAGCTGTCACTGACTGCTGCTGAGGAGCCAGGACAGCTTCTTGCAAAGCCCATGCAGGAGTCTGAGTTTAACTGCTCACCCCTTAGGAAAGTCAAAAGGCAGAGTAACACAACCAGCTTTGTACTAAGAAAATCAGGCATCTGAAGTACACATAGGAAACCTTTGGGGAGGGTGGAGAGGAGGTGAAAATGAGAGTCATGTGCTGTGAAAAAGCACTGAAGTTATCCTCTGAAGTTCTCTGTGCAAAAGCCACAGAAGCAAAGCAATATTCCCCTCCCCCATCTCCCCCTCCTTCTCTCCTGTATACACACACACACACACACACACACACACACACACACCCTTTTCCTATTTTGACTGCAATGGTTAAGAAAAAATAGCATGGACAAAGATCAGACAAATTCCATAGAAGAAATATCACAGACTTTATTTGTTCAAATTGTCAGGAACTGTTCCTTTTGGCATAATAGATTTATCATGATTGAATTTTGTCCAACTTCAGGAAAGAATGTAGAAAATCCAGAGGTAGTGATTGCCTCACTACAAAAGTATGTTAATGCATGGCACCTGGAAATCGGCAGCTTAGAAAGAAAGCTCTTGTGAGACACAGACAGCTAAAATTAGCAGCTCCAAGTGAGTGACTTTAAAAGGGACATAACTATAAATTTTGACCCTGTGGCAATCACCTTAATCCTCAAAAGCAAAATATTTTTTGCATAGCATAGTATATGCATCACCATTCTTTGATGGAATGCAATTTTTCATAAGACCAAAAAAATCTAAAATGATTAGCTATCAAGAAGTACACCATATAGGTGTCGTGTTCTGTTTTTCAGTTTTATCTTCATATGAGGAGAAAGATACTAAAAGCTGACAGACTCCAGTATGAGGCCTTTCTCTTTGAGCACAACTCTAAGAAATGCAACTGAGAAAAGAATTTGACCAAGACTTTGTGACTGTGGTTGTTAGGTAATTTCATGTGAAATGGGTAAGCCCTTTTCCAGATAAGGGAAAATAACCTGAAGACTGGAACAGAGACAGGAGAAGGTGTGCTGAAAGAAGAGAAACACACATCACACACAAATACAGAAATTAACAAATTTCCCAAAGTAATAGATACATATGATAAGGTTATGTAGAGTTGCCTTGACAGTCTTAGAAGAAAGAGTGGAAACACACTGTGGAACTTCATTTCATCAGGAACAGGATAAAAACCCATGACTTCAATTCCTAACATTCATTTTCCAACAAAACGAATATAAGGCACAGATGAATATGAGATAGCCATATATAAATATATGTATTATGGACATACACATTTAAATGTACAGTATCTCTATAGCCATAGAAGTTCTATTTTAATCTTAGATTCTTGGGAGCAAGCATATCAGAAAAAATAACAGCTTGGAATTAACTAAACTTGAGTAGGTAAGGACACTTGCTCTGAATATTCTGTGATTTTTCAAAGAACAAAGGAAAAGAGTGAGATGTTGATGTACCCTTATTGAATCACAAAAATACATACCAAAGAAATCAAATTATTTAGTTAATTCCAAGAGAAAATAGCATAGAATATAAGAGAATACGTTTAAGTAATCTATTTTCCTGAAGTTGTGGGAGAAGGAAAAAAAAAATCTTCATTTGTAGGAAGGAAAAATCTTCTCAGAAACAGAGTTAAAAACATACTTTTATGTTAGGGGAAATGTATTTTTAGGTCAAATTCCCCTTAAAGACCTTTGGGGCTTCCCAAAATCCCAAATGCTGTTTCCTTAGCTTCACAATTACATGGGTGCCACTGTGATGGCTGGCCACACCAGCTGCTCAGGGGTGTGGATATAGTCAGTTCCTAACGCGACTCTTACACTGCTCTTTGCCCCCCACAACTTAGGTTAGCAGTGGTACGTGAGGGCCTTGTCCGCTCAGTTTGGTCCTCCTGGCGCAGAAGGTGGCTGAATGCTGGTGTAGAATGACACAAGTGATGTCATGCCCTCCCTTGCCGAGCACATTCTTGGCTGAGACTGAGTCCCCATCACATGTCAAATCAGAGGTTCTGCCAGGGTCTGCCAGCCAAGTTGGAATTCTGCAGATCGCTCCTGTGGCAGAAACCTGTCAGCTTGGGGAGATTTGAGCCCTTCAATTTTATTTTTAAAATACACATCAAATAAGCATCACATTGGGTGTAGTGGCACATGCCTGTAATCCCAACACTTGGGAGGCTGAGCCAGGAGGATCGCTACGAGTCTCAGGCTCTTTACCTGGCTACACAGTGAGTTTTTCTGGGCTATATAGTGAGTTCAAGGCCAGCCTGAACTACAGAGCAAACCCTGTTTCAAAAAAATATGCACTGACACTCAGAACAAAAGCAATATTTCTACTTTCAGAAATTAGTATGTTGAGTCCTAGGCCCCAATTCACAAACACTAAGGAAAATGGACTAGTTGAAATAGTGTAAAAAATGTAAATTTTGGAAGTTATTTGAGTATATGAGGTATAATTGAAAAATACAATGACTTTATGTTTTTTTAATTATTACAGTAAATTATATACTGCAAATAATCCCCCATCATTCTTGTCACTTTCCGAAGCAGTTCTGGATTTCATGAGTGTCTTTAGCTGTGCTAGCATGGCTGCCTAGATGTCCCGAATCAATCCAAAATGTTTACCTTTTAAAGTCATTTTCACTTTGGGGAAGAGCCAGGAATTGCCCCGTGCCAGATCCGGCGAGTACGCTGGGTGATGACACACTCATGTTTTTACGAGCCTGCCTTTCTGTTTAAATGGAATTCACACTGACTAATAAGTACATATAAAATTATTTCATGTATAATTTGTCACAAATAGAATCTGTTTTACAACCTGCAGTTTATCATTTTATTTGTGAAGTTTTGAGATACAGAAATTATGAAATTTGATTTTTAATATAACCTATTTTGTAAGACAAAAAGAAGTGGTTTAGTGCATAGAATTTCAGAATCATAATATGAAAAGGTTTGAAGAGCTGTTTCACAATGATATGAGTATACGTAACACTACTGAATCTTACACTTTTAAATGGCTAAGATGGTATATCTTATGTTCAGAGGTTTTTTTATTACAATAAAAAGAAACCCTGCTCTTTTTTTTTTTTTTTGTCTTTTTTGTATGAGATCTCTCTATGTAGTTTAGGCTGGCTTTGAATTCATTTTGTAGCCCAGGATGGTCTCAAATTTGCAACAATCCTCCTGTCTCAGCCTTCCGAGTGCTATGATTACAGGCATGAGCCACCATGGCTGGCAAAAAAAAAAAAAAAAAAAAAAAACTCTGCTTATTTTTTCCTTGAGTTTCTTTTTTTCTCTCCTTATACAGCCCTGGGTTTTCTATGTATGTATTCACATTTCGTACTGCTAGGTTAAGTTGGGTTTAATAATTCCTTCTTTTACTTTTTGAAGTTACTTTGTCAGGGTAACCTATGGGATAATTTGTACCTTTCTTCTTCTTCTTCTTTTTTTTTTTTTTTTTTTTTTTGGCAGAACCAGGGATTGAACTCATGCCCTTGCACTTGCCAGGGAAGTGTTTATTCCACTAAACCATCTCCCTGGCACTGTACCTTTCTTCTTAACCTAGATATCTACGATTCTCAGTTTTCCCTTTCAATTTGCCATACCAGAAAAACAATTTAATATTTAAATGTGTGTACCCAGTTTATTTCACTTAGGAGTATGGTCTCAAGGTGCATGCATTCACCTGGAAATGTCTCAAGTTCATCCTTTACAGCAGAGTAGTACTCTGTTATATTTTTTTTTTTAAAAAAAAAAATCCTTATCCATTCATCTGTTGATAGGCATTTGGGCTGTTTCCAGAATTTAGCTATTACAAACCAAAAGAATAGATAAGGACCAAAATGTGTAATAGATATTGCAAAATAGGAAGAAAATGTTTAAATGGGAAGGGGAACTGGGGAGTGGGATGGGGAAAGGAAGGAAGAAAAAAGAAAAATGGAAACAATGCTCTTGGAAGTAAGGAGAGGAGAAGAGGGATTGCAGGGAAGGCAGAGGAATGAGGAGAAAAGAAGCAAGATGTAGTATGTACAGGTACAATGAATATGATCATCATGTATATCTAAAATGTACAAATAAAATTAATTTTTAAAAAAGAAAAACTAGGGCCGCTGAGATAGCTCAACAGACTAAGCACTTGGTTAGGCAAGCCCAGGGACCAGGGTTCAATCCCCAGCACTACATGCTGCACCAGCCTCCCACCCTGCCCCCTCCCCTTAGCTCCCACCCTCACCCCCGGTATGCTGATACAGTTACCAAGACCAGGCGTGGTGGCACATGCCTGTAAACCTACTGCAGGGGAGGTTGAAACAGGAGGATTACTATGAGCCTGAGCTGGGACCCTGTACCACATACATAAAAAAAAAGAAAGAAAAACATTTTTTTAAAATTCCCTCCTGTTATGGTATGATCATTAATTGTGATAGGGCAACTTGGCTTCAGTAAGAACTGCCCAGCAGATTAATGAAGTTCCAGGTGCATCTGTGGGGCAATAGGTAGGCCAGCAAATTGGAAGGGAAAGACCTGTCTTGGATATGGATGCATAAACCAAAGCGCTTGTAGCCTGGCCTGAATAAAAAGGGAAAAAAGAAAGCAGGCCATGTTAGTGGTGAGCACTGGTGTCTCCACTCACTGTGAGCATTGGTCTCCAGTTTCCTTAGCTTTCCAGCCCTCCAAGGCAGTCTCTTTGGCCTTCTCACACTGACTCACACCAGTGACTCCATGTCTTCAACCATAAGCTTCCATGTCTTCAACTATCCACAGCTACTCAGTCCTCCAACTTCTGAGTGCATAGACATCCACTGTGAATTCTTCCATCTCTGACCCACAGATATCCATTACGACTCTTCCACTTCTGATTTTGGAAGCCTACCTAGTAGATGCCTTTGTACAATTATACACATATCACATACTGATTCTCTTCCTCTACAGAACTCTAACTAAGATAGGAGCTTCTAATTTTTGCAACTAAGAGAATAACATGGGCACAATATTTAGGACTTTGGTTTGACAACTCTGGAGTTTGTCTCCCATTAAAAATAAAACCAAATGAGAGTTAAGACCTCCTGCTATGGCTGAATATGAAGACTAGAAAATCCTCTTCCCAAAAATCAACTATAAAATTACCAATTTAGACAGGCACCTTAGGTCTGTGGAAGTCAGCCAAAGGTACACAATAACTTCAGAAGCATTTTGTGGTTGAAAAGTTTCTCAGTGAGTAACAACAGTGAACCTCTGTGGTGGTCTTGGGTGGAGCTGTCCCTGTTGCGCTACTTCACATTATCACAGAGATTCTACCAGTGCAGGATCTGAGCACAAGCATTTTCCCTGCCATCGCTGGAAAAGACTCACTGGATTTGGAGCAACAGACAAGGCCTGTACCGAGCGGTGTTACTGATGCATGTGCCTTGGCAGCAGATGAGTGGAAAGCCAGCAGCTCTACTAGTCTGTTGATGGGATTGGAATGGAAGCAAGCATCCGACCGCTCTCCAGGCACGATGGAGACGAGGGAGAGCCAGCTATCTGCACACTTGCAGCATGCACAGAGGGCCCAGAAGAAGGCCAATACCAGGGCAGACTTGAGAATTGCTGGAGCTTGAATACACTCCCCAAGCCACACAAGAATCTATTGGTGGAAGGTGGAGCCTTGATGACTCAGGTATCTGGGCACAATCTCTACCCAACCATTAGCTGACCACTGAACTTTTGGGCATTGGAGCCACAGTGGCAGAGTGTCAGCAAGGACCCAGGTGAGACCCCCAGCACCACCTCCCCCCTCCAAAGCACAGTACTGCACACCTGTAGTCCTGAAGTCCTCACAAGGGCTGAGGCTGAGGATTGCTTGAGTCCAGGAGCTTGAAATCAGCTGGGAAACAGAGTGAGACATCATCTCAAAAAAACAAAAATTAAATTAGAGAAACAATACCTTTTACAACAGCACCATGGAAAGTGAAATAGTTAGGAATTAATCTAACTAAAGAAGTAAAAGATCTATTCAATGAAAATTAAAGTACTCTGAAAAAAGGAGATCATAGAGGAGTTCAGAAAATGGAAAGATACTCCCTGCTCCTGGATAGAAAGAACCAACATCATAAAGATGGCCATACTCCCAATATTGTTATGCAGATTTCATGCAATCCCTGTCAAAATACCACAAACATACCTAACAGATCTAGAGAAATCATTCCTAAAATTTATTTGGAACCAAAAAAACAAAAATTAATTTAATTATTTTTTTTTAAATAAGGAGCAAATAACTTTTGTTGCATAGGTCTTGCTTTATCTTAGCCTTAACCTTCCTGCAGAAAAGTATAAAAACGAAGTATAAGAAGTAAAGCCATGGTGTTACGTTGAGCTGTAGGGGACTCTTGTCAACAATTTCTGACACTACCAGTCAAGCAGAAGATCCAATACTATTATAGACTACTGGACTCTTTTAGAATATTTTGTTGAGTTAACACACCTATAATATTCAAATGACGAAAGTTAACAAAAAAGGGGGATACAAATGAATGCCCATTTTGTATCTATGTATTCAAAATGATTAAGATAGATATATAGTTACATTCTCTTAATGAATAGAAGGATTGTTCTAATAGTGTTTGTAAATAGGATATCATGTCGTCATCTTGTATAGCAAAAAACCACTAGGAAGAGAGTATGCAATGTGTTAATTATTGGAACTGTCCTACCAATTTGATTTGAAACTGTCTCATTGCTACTTGTTTCTCAATAAAATTATGGGAAAAAATAAAAAATAAAAATAAGGAGGAAGTAAAATATCCCAGTCCACATACTTTAGAAAGGACAAATTGCGAATATCTGTGAAACAGCTATCAGGCAAACTATAAACTAGCAATCAAATAAGCCAAACAGTGACAACTACCTTCAGAGGAGAGATAGTAATTCAGAGTTACTACCATGTATTATGTAAAATGGAAAGTTTTCAGCAAAATGCTTATGAGATATGTAGAGAAACAGAAAGGATACTCTTCCAGAGAAAAAAGGCAATGAAGAGAAACTGTTACTCTGTTACTACAGCATACGACTGTCATGGTTTAGGGTTTTTGTGAGGGGAACAATGTAATACACATTTTATAATATTAGTTTATAAGGAATCACCCAGACAATCAAATACAAGAGGTGCAGGAAATCTGCCCACACACTAAAAACTAAAAAATCCAGCTGAGGGCATGGATCCAGCTGAAAACCTAGAGCTCATAACAATGTCTCCTGCAAGTCTGAGGGGAGGCCTAAAGCCCACAACAAAGTCTCATGCAGGCCTGCTTCATGGTTTATGTGGAAAAGCCCAAAGGTCAATAGTGGAAGCTAGAAACTCTATGCCAGTGAGATAATCTGTGAGAGCAAGCTGAGGGATCTGCACTGGAGTCAGGAAGCAACACTCAAGGTAAACACAAGAGCTTCTCCAAAGTTACCACAACTGTCCGCAGCAACAGTGAGGTGCCGAGCTCCTCCAGTAATGAGGAAAGCTGAGTTCCCCTCAGGAAAGCCAATGTGCCAATCTTCTCCACAAGGCTGAGCAGTGCACCATCTTCCCCTCCAGAGCTAGGAAGTGATGCTCAGGATGGAGACCAAAGCTCCTGCAAAATCAACCATAGCCTTTCTCAACAACAACAAGGTCCTGAGCTCCTCCTCCAGCAAGGACAGCCAAGTTCATTAGGAAGGCTAGCATGACAAGATCACCCAGCAGAATAGCCCAGGAGAACCAACAGCTTCTCCAAACAGCATCTCTAACAGCATCTTGACAGCTTCTCCTGTTCTACCTTTTATGCTGCTCGCAACAATCCTGAGGTGGGCCTCCCACAGTCAGCACCACACTAGTTCAAATTCAGCTAGGTATAGTAAGTTGACCCCCAGGTAGAAATCTGCTACATAGACACAAGAAGTGCTGGAGAGATGGCTCAGTAGAATAAGCGCTTGCCTGGCAAGCTCAAGGGCTTGAGTTGAATCCCTGGTTCCACAAAAAAAAAAAAAAAAAAAAAAAACAGACACCACAAGAAAATAAAACTAGAGCCTTGGTGGGACGCAATGCTGCAGGCATTCTGGGAGGTGGTCGCCGCGAAACTGGACACTAAGGGCATCATGGTAGGTGGCTTGAAGGGGAAACACTCCAATTTGGAAGAGGAGGAGGAAGAGGAAGATGGAAAGTGAGACTGGAGTCCAGCAGGCCTTTGGAGCTACCAGCAAGCCCTGCTCTGCATCTCCCTGGACAAAGTCCAGCAGCACAGCCTGGGCCCCCGAGCGCCCATCCTCTGCCGGCACATCCTCATCCACAATACCCTGCAGCAGCTCCAGGCCTCCATATACATGGCTCCAGCACCTGCCCTGCCCCCTGAGCCCCTCTTCTTGGGTGAAGAGGATTTCTCCCAGTCTGCCACCATTGGCTCCATCCTCAGGGAGCTGGAGACCTCCATGGATGAGACAGAACCACCTCAAAATCCAGTGGCTTCCCCAGGCTTCCAGAATGAAGTGCTGCCCCAGCCTGATCCAGTCTTCTTAGAAACACTGAGCTCTCGGTACCTAGGGGACTCTAGCCTGGATGACTTCTTTCTGGACATTGACACCTCTGCAGTAGAAAAGGAGCCTGCACTACCCCCCCCCCCAGAACCTCCACACAGTGTCTTCTGTGCCCCAGGGTCCTGGGAGTAGAATGAACTTGATCACATTATGGAAATCATTCAGGGTCCTAAATGTAATGAGGAGGAGACTTCCTCACATTAGCCATGATGGGCTAGATCCCTGGATGGATGGAGTCAGAGACAGAGACAGAGACAGAGAGTATGTGTATGCACTGAAGGCTCTAAACAGTCATTGGAGGGCCGGGGAGATGGCTCAGTAGGATAAGAGCTTCTCAGGCAAACGCAAGGGCCTGAGTTCAATCCCCGGTTCCACAAAAATAAATAAATAAATAAACAGTCATTGGCCTCTTTTCCTCCCATTTCAGGGTTCCACAAACTTGTCTTGCATGTGTATGTCTGGTTACCCTAGCCTTCTGTGAAGGTGGATCTTCCTGATTTAATTTATCTGTTCCAAATGCCTTAAAGGGGCTCCGTTTCTGGGAGTCTGAGTTCTCACACATTTCTTCTGCCTTTTCCCTCCAGTTCCCACTACCCTTGTGACCACTGGGGCTTCAGGGAATGTGGAGCTGGGCCTGTCAGAGGTTGACGGGTGGGTTTGCTGCCAAGTTGCTCTGGAAACCCAGGCTCTTGTTTCTTGAGGGAATGGGAGAGGTGGGTCTCCTCTACATGAGCTGAACCCCAGTTTCTTGGCAGGACCCCAGACCCAGCAGCCTCCTGATTCATAACCAGGCCGGACCACATGCAATAGAGTGGAAAACAAACTGCTCCATGCCGCATTATTTAAAGGAAAGGCAGGGTTTGTGGTGGCTTTGTTTGTAAGTTTTTCTAAATGAAAGTATTTTGGAAGGAAAAAAGAAAATAAAATTAAAGACCAATGCCTTTCAAAAACATGCATGCAAAACTCCAGAAACATGTAAAAAGGACTGAGTAGAAATGATACTAAGAATGTAAAAGTTATTTAATATCTGAAAATCAGTGAAAGTAATAACTGCTAATAGAATAAAAGACAAAGTCATATTATCAACTCAACAGAGACAGAAAAAGTATGATAAAACCCAACAGCCATTCATGATTAAAAGCTCACCAGCTGGGGTTGGGGATATAGCTCGTTGACATAAGTGCCTCCCTGGCAAGCCCAAGTTCAGTTCATGGGTACTGAAGAAAGAAAGAAAAGAGGGAGGGAAGGAAGGAAAAAAGAAAGAGAGAGAGAGAGAGAGAGAGAGAGAGAGAGAGAGAGAGAGAGAGAGAGTTGAAAAAAATTTAACACCTGAGTATGGTGGCTCCCACTTGTAATCCCAGCTACTCTGGCACCTGAAGTAGGACTGTGCATTTGAGGCTAACCTGGACAACATTACAAGACCCTGCTGAAAGAAAATAGAGGAAGGAAGGAAGGAAGGAAGGAAGGAAGGAAGGAAGGAAGGAAGGAAACATACAAGGTCTCAACAAAGTAAAATTAAAAGAATATTCTCATGGAAAAAAAAAGAATATTCTCAATGTGACTGATAAATGATATCTACCTTAAAAAAACAAAGAAAACAAAACATAGCTAATATTCTATTTATGTGTGAAAGACCAAATTATTTTTCTTACTACCAGGAACAAAGGAAGGATGGCTGCTCCTGCTACATCTACTTAACATTGGCCAGAAAGTTCTTGTGAACACAATGAGGAAAAAAAGCATTGAAGGATCTACAGTGGAAAGGAGGAATTAAAACCATCTGCATTTAAAGAGTGCCAGCCCCAACCCTGGGGTGCACTGAGACAGCAATTGAGACTGGGAGTGGTGGCACATGCCTGTAATCTCAGCTCTTAGGAGGCTGTAAACAGGCGGATCATTATGAGTCTGATCTAGTAGTGAGACCCTGAACACCCTGTAGACCCTTCCCTAAAATACAAAAAAAAAAAAAAAATCAGCAAATTCCAAGAAATAGGCTGACTTTGAGAACTAATAAACAAAATTAATAAAGTCATATTTTTATATAAATCAATATAGAAAAATTAATTATATTTCTATATCCTAACAATTATCCAAAAATAAAATTAAGAGAACAACTCCATCCCAATAAAGTCTATAAAAATAAAATATTTAGAAATAAGCTCAAAAAAAATATGTATACTGAAAATTACAAAACATCAAAAAGTGAAGTTAAAGATTAAATAAATGGAGAAAAATTGGTCAACAATTTCTGACATTGCCAGTGAAGGGGAAGACTCAATACTATTATGGACTACTGGACTGTTTTAGAATATTTTGCTGAGTTAACACACCTATAATATTCAAATAACAAAACTAAACAAAAAAGAGGATACAGATGAATGTCCATTTTGTATCTGTGTATTCAAAATGGTAGGTTAGATATATAGTTACATTCTCTTAATGAACAGGGTGATTTGTTCTAATGGTGTTTGTAAATAGGATATCATGTCCGCATCTTGTACAGCAGTTAACCACTAGGAAGAATGTATGCAATGTGTTAATTATTGAAACTGTCCTATCAATTTGGTTTGAAAAAAAATGGAAAAAAAAAAAGAAAAAAAATGGAGAAAAATTGCATGTTTACATATTGGAATATTGTCAAATTGATCTACCTATTCAGTGTAGTCTCTATTAAAATCCAGCAAAAGTTTTCTTAGCTATTGATGTTAACATAACTAAATTATTAACCATAACTAAATTCCATAACTAAAATATCTATGGAATTAGAACAATCAAAACAACTTTGAAAAAAATAGCAAAGTAGGAAAATTTATACTACCTTACTTTAAAACAGTACAGACTCTGGTGAGCTGTGACCTATGGGCCCAGTATATGTAGATGTGGAGATTTCCTGACGCCTGGCCTAAACATTTAAGAATTTAGGAAGACTCTAGGCATCCCATGGGATCCTAGTGAATATGGTCCACACCCACCACCTGCACAGAAACTTTGTTGTACATCAGCCAGTTGCCACTACTAGTAGTGAGAGCCTTGGTGAGTCCTATCCTGCACCCTACTATAGTAGAAATCTTATCGACCCACACCTCACTGTTCTCTTACCACAGCTGACCCTGATTATGGGAAGCTTCAAGAATGCCAAAATACAAGACTAAAAGGCAATCTCAATTCTCCAGCCCATCCAGAAAAAATCCAGGAGACAAGGACATACAAGAACTTGGAAGTCACATACCTAAAATTTCTGAAATGATAGTAACTGAAGTAAAGAAACAAGTCCATCAGGAAATAGAAGAAATAAGATCAGAAATAATCTCTCAAGTCAAAAATGAAATGATAACAATTGTGAAAGACTTGCTCAGCACAGCTAAAGAAGACATAGATTAAAAAAAAAAAAAAAGAAAAGAAAAATGATGGAAGCACTGAATGAACAATACAGGAAAAAATTAGAATGCATTAAGCAGATTTAAAAAGACATCCAGAAAAAAAAATAAAATAAAATAAAAATAAAAAGACATCCAGAAAATTAAGAATTCCACTGAAAGCTGGCAAAAATCATTTGAAAGAAACTGAAGATAGACTTCCAGTCCTCGAAGGCAGAGGTATAGCTAATGAACATGAAAGGAAAGATCTCTTAAAACTAACAAGGAATCAGAAAATAACAATTCAGCAACTACAATACAATGCAAAGAAAAATAATATAAGAAATAGATGTTAATGAAATTATAGGAGATAGCACAAATGACATAAAAAGTCTACTTGCAGAAGTACTAGCAGAAAATTTTCCAAACATGAGAGAAGAATATGATAAACAGTTAAGTGAGACATATAGAACTCCAAGTAGCCACAATCAAACTAAATCTACACCTAGACACATAATAATCAAGAGCCCAGAAATTCAGCAAAGAATAGAACACTAAAAGCTGTTAGAAGAAACACATCACCTACAATGGAAAGCCCCTCAGAATCATAGCAGATTTCCCAACACAAATCATCAAATCAAGAAGAACTTAGGGTGAAGTATTTCAGGTTCTGAAAGAAAATAGCTTCCACTCCAGATTGATGTACCCTGCAAAACTATCAAGTTCAATGGTAAGATAAGATCTTTCCATGACAAAAAACTGAAGAAAAAAAAAAACTGAAGAAATTCATGACAACCAAACTAACCCTACAAAGAGTACTGACAGATAGTCTAGAAAGAGAAAGAAACAAGCACAGCTTCAAGAACAACAGGAAAGAACCACCAAACTGAGAAAGTAATTAAAAAGAGGGGAAAAGAACAGAACCTATAGCAGGAAAATAACATGACAAAGATAAGCCAATGCACGTCAGTCATAACCATCAATGTAAGTGGACTCAATTCACTAGTCAGAAGGAACAGACTGAGTGAATTAAGAAACAAACAAACAAACAATATGTTCTATACCAGAACCACATTTAGCTCAAAAATAAATTCACAGACTGAAAGTCAAAGGAGGGAACAATACTCCAGGCCACAGGAAACAAACAAACAAAAAAAAAGCAGTGTTAGCTATTATGGTTGCTGACAATATCAACTGCAAACCAAAAATCATACAAAGATAAAAAGAAGGTCACTACATACTCATTAAAGGAAAACTGCAAAAGGAAGAGATAGTAATTATAAGTATGTATGCACCCAATGTAGAAGGATCCACCTACATAAGTCAAATTTAACAGACATGCAAAATCAAATGAGTAAGAATACAATAGTAATGGGGGACTTTAATATGCAACTGTCACAAAGATCAACTAGGCACAAGATCAGCAAAATAATAATAAT
>NW_004524579.1:37128889-37167465 GCF_000260255.1 Octodon degus
TGCAAATTAAAATACTGAGATACCATCTTACACCAGAAAGAATGGCTATCATCAAGAAGACATTCAAAAACAAATGTTAAAAGGGCTTTGGGGGAAAAGGAACCCCCTCCTGTGTTGGTGGGAGTGAAGACTGGTACAACCACTATGGAATTCAGTGTGGAGATTCCTCAGAAAGCTAAAATTGGAGGTTCCATTCAACCAAGCTATTTCTCTCATGGGTGTTTTTCCAGAAGAACTGAAAACATCACACCACAGCAATATATATGCACCCACCCATATTTATAGCAGCACAATTTGTCATAACTAAATCTTGGAAACAACCCAAATGCCCATCAACTGAGGAGTGGATAAAGAACATGTGGTATTTTCACACAATGGAGCATTATTAATGTATAAAACAAGATAAAATCTGAGGCTTTTATTGGTAAATGGATGCAACTAGAGACCATATTCTTAAGTAAAATAAATCAGACCCACATGTGCAAATATCATATTGTTTCCCTAGTGTGAGAATCTGAAAGAGAAAATAAAATCTGAAGGATACACTAAATACTGGGAATAGGGAATTAATCTGCTCAAATGGAAGGAATTACTGAATTGAAGAGAAGGACAGGAGAGGGAGTGGGGAAAGAGATATATCTATGTAATGTAAGCAGGATGGTTTGGACAACTGTAATGTGGGTTTCTGCTGGTCTATGGAAAGGAGCAGATAATGCTTAATTTGTTTTGTCTTTTTTCAATTATTTTTCCTTTTTCTTCTTAATTTCTTACATATTTCTTTTTTCTTCTTCCAATTTTGCATGCATATATCTGGTAATATGAACAACTAATTTTAAGACAGTACTGCATTATAACAAATATTGTGAAATTCATATTGTTTTATTTAGTGTAATTCTGTATCATTTGTGATTTTTCTATTTTAATACTATTTTGCACTTTATTTTTCATTTATTTACTTATTTATTTGTTACAGGTTCTCACTACACTGCTCAAACTCAGTAGTCCTCCTGTCTCAGCCTCCCCAGTTCTGGGATTACAGGCATGTGCTACCATTCCCAGTTTCTCTGGCTAGTACAAATGCCCAGAGTGAGGGTGACATAGCATGCAGTACTGGGGGTTAAATCCAGAGTCCTTGCCCTTGCCAGGCGTGTGTTTAGACTGCTGAACTATCTCCCTAGCCTGTACTCTCTTTAATAAATTAAAAAAAATAAAACAGAACAAAGCCAAATTAACTGGGATAATGTGATATTGGCACAACAGCATACAAATGCATCATCTCCTGGCAAGTGCAAGGGCCTGAGTTCAATCCCTGGTTCCACCAAAAAAAAAAAAAAAAAAAAAAGGTCCAGCATCATCTATCTAGATGCATAAGTACCAAGATAATTCAACAAGAGAAAGAATTGTTTTTTCACTAAACAGTGGTGGGAAAATTTGATATCCACACAAAGAAAAACAAAATGAATTTAGATCCTTGATTCATACTCTCTTAGTTACCTTTTACTCATTCCTGGGACAAATACCTGACACTCAAAATGAAGGAAGGAAAGGTTTATTTAGCTCACAGTTTGTGAAGGTTTTAGTTCATACTGTTCTGGCTCCAAGGCAAACCACAACAGTTCACGGCAGCAGAAAACAATGAAGAGCAGAGGAAGAGCAATAGCTGCGGCGGTCATCAAGCCTCTCTCCTTATTCTACGCTGATGGGGTTCCTCCAAAGTGGTGCGGCTGTGAAGATCAAGCTCCTCCAGAGACTGGGACTTCTCTGAGAAAGAGGGGCAGGGTGGCCAAGAAGCCTTCCTCAACTCTTTTATATACACTTTTTGTGTGGAGTCACTCTGGGGCAGCCCATGGCCCTAAGGTGGAACCAATCACATCCCAGTGCCAGCCCAGTAGTGCCCCAGGGTGGAACCAATTGCTCCCCAAGTTGAGTCCTGCCCGCCTGCAGGGCTTGTGGGGGAGGCCTGTCCAGAAGTGCTGGAGCCATTCAGCCAAATTGACACAATGTATCAACTACCAAACATACCATACTAAAAAAAAGTCACTCAAGTATATCATAGACTATATGTAAATACTGCAATGACAAACTTCAAGAAGAAAATATTGAAGACAGTTGTGTTTTCTAGTTCTGTGATACTAAAAGCATGATTCATAAAAGAAAAACTGAGAAGTTGCATTTCCTCAAAATTAAACATTTTTGTCCTCAAAAGACATCATTACATGCCATAGACTAGAAACTATTTGTAAATCATATATCTCATAAGTAACTTATCTCCAGAACATATATTTCACAAACTTATAAAATGCCATAACATATAATACTATAATTTTTAAGTGAGCAAAAGATTTTGTTTTGGAGACAGGCTGTTGTTCTATAATTCAAGCTGGTCTTAAACTCACCATGTTGCCCAGGCTGGCCTTGGACTCACAGCAATCTTCCCAAGTGCTGTAATTACAGGCTAGTGCCACCATGCCCGGCTGGGGAAAAAAAAAATATGTGTGTGTGTGTGTGTGTGTTTAAATTTTAGGAAAGGGCCTATAGGGTGTTCAGGGTCTCACTACTAGATTGGACTCGTAGTCATCCGCCTGTTTACAGCTTCCCAAGAGCTGGCACTACAGGCTCGCGCCACCATGCCCAGTCTCAATGACGGTCTCAGAGCACCCCAGGGGCAGGACCAGCACTGCATGCCAGGGATCAAACCCCGGCCACTGCATCTGCTGAAGCAGGAGTTTTAATGCACTGAGCTACTTGGCTGTGGGCAAAAGATTTTATGGACATTTCACCAAAGAAAATATACACATGGCTAATAAACACATGAAAGGATGCTCAGTGATTGACTATTAAAGAAATGCAAATTAAAACACAAGATACAGCTACACATCCACTATGATAAGTAAAATAAAAGGGCAAACATAGTAATTATAATAAGCATGCAAAGAAGCCAGGACCTTCATTCATTGCTAGTAGGAAAATAAACAGTGACTTTGGAAAACAATTTATTGTCTCAAACTCTCAGGATCCTCCTGCCTCAGCCTCCCTAGTGCTGGGATTACAGGTGTGTGCCACAATGCCTGCCTGTCCTGACCTCTATTTTTGAGTCATTCCTTAAAATAGAGTCATGAACTGTATTTTTGAGTCATTCCTTAAAATATGAAGCATAATTCACAGCAATTCTGCAAGAAATGTACCTATGAACCATGAAAATACATGTCCAAACAAAGACTTGTTCACCAAACTAAAGCACAGTCACAGTCCACATGTCAGTCAAATAGTCACAGAATAAAGCAAGCTCTGGGGCATCAGTACAGTAAAATACCACTCAAAAATAAACTGCGAAGGACAGTAGGCACCTGCTACAACTCGGATAAATCTTTAAAAAAAAAAACTATTCTAACTCAAAGAACACAGACACAAAAGAATACAGATTGAATTATTCCATTTCTATAAAAGTCCAAAATAAGAGAAGTTTATGGAATAGAAATTTGATCAGTGGTCCTATGGCTGGGGTGGAAGTGGGGATTCGATGCAGTTGAACATGAGGGGCTGTTTAGAGGCGATGTAAGTATTTTCAAGCTGGATTGCAGCAATGGCTACCCAACTTCCCATGTATATTACATGTTTTTTGTGTGTTTCGTTGGTTGGTTTGTTTGTTTGTTTGTTTGTTTTTTGGAGGGGTTACTGGGAATCAAACTCGGGACCTTGCGCCTACCAGGTAGGCACTGTGACACTGAGCTATATCTCCAGCTGTATAAAAACTGTTGAATTATACACAAACCATAGGATAATTTTACTTTATATAAATTGTACCCCCATAAAACATTTGTAAAAATAGAATAAAATGATAGATGGATCCTTCACTAAACCTAGCATGATGGCCCATACCTGTCTATAATCTCAGCACTCAGGAGACTGAGGCAAGAGGGATTAGCATAAATTTGAGGCCAGTCTGGGCTAACTAGTGAGTTCAGGTCCAGCCAAAACTATATAGTGAGACTCAAATATAAATAAACAATAGGTGGATCCTTTGCTTATCTTACACAAGCATAGGGCATTGCCAGGCCCCCCTTTTTTTTTTTTTTTTTTTTTTTTTTTTTTCTTTTTGAGACAGGGTCTTGCTATACAGTTCAAGCTGGTCTTGAGCTCACTTTGTCTCCAACTCTCAGGATCCTCCTGTCTCAGCCTCCCTAGTGCTGGGATTACAGGCATGTGCCACAATGCCTGGCTGTCCTGACCTCTATTTTTGAGTCACATTATCATTCCATACAAATGTTAGGATTATGAAGAATGTCATTGGTATTTTCACAGGGATTGCATTGAATCTTTAGACAGCTTTGGATAGCATGGACATTTTAGAGTCATGTTTAAAAAACATTAGCCCTGCTTTGTAAAGCTGTATCTCAGAGTCATTACTTTAGATTTCCAGTCCCATGAGCCTGAGTAGCAGATACCAAGTGAATAAATCCCCCTGAACATGATATTCCTCACGTATGCCCAAGAGCCAAAAGTCTAAGACAGGAATTAGCACCAGGTATCTCGTGTCACTCTTGTTCATTCAACAGTCTGATTATGCTGCTGCCTTATGTAAAAAGACAGTGTCAGTGACTGTCCTCCAATTGATATAAAGGTAGGGAGAGAACAGCATGCTCTTGGAGCTCTGAAGAGATTAGGGACAGTGCTCATACACTCTTCTGCCACAGGCTACCTGTGATCATGTAGCTCTAAAGACTGTAGTGCCAAGATTCTGTATTAATAAAATTAATGTTGAAAAGACATGGTGATGTTTATAAGGCCTTACATCAGAGTTTCTGGGGAAATATTATGTTTCCTGTCCCTAACATTTACATTTAAACTTGCATGATCAGTTGAGATACTCATTGTTCCCACTTGACTGATGTGTCAACAAGAAAAGTGTGAGTTCCTAGCCTTGAGCAGAATTTCTCAAATGAAATTCACCTCAGTCACAGCTTTCTGAGGCAGTCTACCTCCAACTGCCCTCTTCTCTTTCTTGTACTCCAAAGCCCTGTCCAAGCTTTAATCAATTTGGTCAAACTTTATTGGTGTAAAATATACACAAAGCTGAGTTCTAGTATAAATGTCGCCTGCCCTATGAACTCCCATCTTTGCTAACACCCTGAGAAAGCTGTCCACTCTTGGGAATGTGTCCTTTCTCTTTTTATGTTCCCCAGTCTTATTTCTCGTAAGCTATTCTAAATCTGTCTTCCTGACAATAAAAAATAAAAATTTATTGCAGGGTGGAAGATTATCATCCCAACCTGCAAAGATGGATGCATGTAATAATGTCACCAGCAAATGAGTCAATTGCAAGTGATACACATGCAAGCTTCCAGATATGACTGCTTTTATCCTGTACAGAACACTGCACTGACCAGCAATAGGACCACAACAGAAGCTGCCCAACCACTTTCCAATTTCTCCCATCACTGTCACTTCCCAGCACCATAGACACAACCGTAACTCAGCACACTGCCATGAGACCAGCCTTTTAGAAACACTGTTGCTGTTTTTCATGTCTTTCCCTTCTTCTACATCTTCTATGATGCTCAGTCCTCTACTGTCCTGTGGCACAGTCACCCCAGAAGTGAATGCTGAGCAAAATGTAGATCCTAATATTGGCTGGGGCTCTCCAAAGAAATAGAACTAGTAGGAAGTAGAAGATTTATTATGAGAGATTAGCTCATGGAATTATGGGGGCTGCACAGGCCTGTGATACTCTCCCTGCGAGCTGGAGACCTGAGAGTGTTACAGTGATATAATTCCAGTCCAGGTTTGAAGGCCTAACAACCAGGGAAGCTGATGATGTAAACTCTAAGCCAAACACAGAAGATCACTGTCCCAGCTCAGGCAGCAAGTGACAAAAAGATTGAGTTCTTTTGTTCTGTTGAGGCCCTCAATGGATTGTGGGATGTGCACTCACACTGAGGAGGGGTCATTTGTTTTGCTTAGTCCATTGATTCAAATGGAGACCTCATGTGTGAATGCCCTCACTGATCCAGCCAAAGCAGTGTCCTACATGTGCCATTTGGCCCAGTCAGATCAACACAGAATCAGGAAGTAATGCAACCCAGTTGCAAGAATCATTTGCTCTTCTGTAGGAATGCCACAGGCATTCTTCCTGCCTTATTTCCTCTTTCTTCCTTTCTTTCTATTCTTTTATTAATTTTATGGGCCATATATATGTAGTGATCACACTTATAGAGAATTTGTATCTCTACATAATATATCTTAATTCTTCTCCTTTTTCCCAATTCCTTCTCCTCTCTTCTATCCTTGTTCCCCTCCTTATTTACAAAAGCTTTGTTTCCATTGTTTCCTTCTATTCCATTTTTGCTTTTCCCTTTCTTCCTTTACCCAACCCCTCCCTGGTTCCCTTTTCCATTTGAACATTTTTCTTCCTACTTTTAAATATCTACTGTATATTTGGGGCTTCATTTACCCTCCCAGTTTCTCGTATCAGAGAAATAGTGCGATATTTAAACATTACATGCAATTTATTTCACTTAAGAGTATGGTTTCAAGGTATATCTATTTAACTAGAAATGTCTCAAATTTATCCTTCTTTATGACAGAGTAGTATCCCATTGTATTTAAAAAAACACTCTTCTTTATCTGTTTATAAGTTGAAAGGCATTTGAATTATTTCCAAAATTTAGCTATTACACATTGTGCTACTATAAACATGAATGCTCATATAACACTGTGGTATGATGTTTTTAATTCTTTCAGAAAAAATATCAAGAAGAAAGAGGCACAGTTGGGTCAAATGTAACCCCAAATTTTGGTTTTTGAAAAATCTTCACATCAATTTTCACTATGGTTGCACCAGTGTACACTCCCACCAACAGTGAAAAAGTGTTCCTTTTTCCCCATATCCCGTCCAAAATTTGTTATTGGTTTATTTCTTGAAAATAGTCATTTTTTTCTGGAGGGCAGATGAAATCTCAGTGCTGTTTTTTAAATTTGAATCTCTTGAATGATCAGTGATGTTGAACGCTTTTTCATATACTTATTTGCTACTTGTACTTCTACATCTGACAGGGGTCTATTCATTTTGGATGCCCATTTTTGGACTGGGTCTTTAAATTCGGGGGGGTTCTAATCTCTTTATTTCTTTATGTATTCTAGATAATAGTCCTTTGCTGAAGGACAACTGGATAATTTTTTTTTCCCCTCTCTGGGTTGACCCTTCACTCTGTTGCTGTGTTTCATTGTATAAAAGCTTTTTAATAAAATGAGATCCCAGTTACTGATTATTTTGTGATATTTCCTATGTGGTTGGGCTTGTGGTCATAAAGTCTTTGCCTATACCTGTATTTTCAAGAGTTTTACCTATACTATCTTTCAGCAGATTTAGTAATAGTCCTAATATTTAGATCTTTGATTCATTTAAATTTTAGTTTAGTGAATGGTGAGAGATATGCATCTAGTTTTAATATTCAGTATATGGAAAACCATTTTTTCAGAACCATCCTTTAAGAACCATCCTTAAGAAAGATACTTTTCTTCCAGTGAGGGTATTTGGCTCCTTATTCAAGGATAATGCGGCTAAGTATGTTTGGATTTTTTTCTGAATCTTCTACCCTATTCCACTGATTCTCTGATCTTTTTTCCATTACCATGTTGTTTTCATCATGGTAACTTTGTAGCATAATTTCAAGTCAGCAGTTGTGATCCCCTTTGCCTTTTCTTTGTTGCCCAGAATTACTTTTGCTAGTCTACATCAGATCCACATGTGCAGACATGGTATTATCTCGCTGGTGTGAGAACGTGAAAGAGTAATGAAAATCTAATTGTTTATGTTTTCTTGATTCAGTTTTGGTAATTCATATGTATCTAGGAATCTGTCCATTTCTTCTATGGTTTCTAATTTATTAAAAAATAGGCTCTCAAAATAGGTATTGGTGATCTGGATTTCTGCAAGATCTGTGATTTTACCTTTTTTGTTTTTAATTGCATAGGTTTGAGTCTTTCTTCCTTTTGATAAGGTTGGTTATTTGTCAATTTTGGTTAATCTTTTAAAGAACCAACTTTTTGATTCATTGATTCTTTGTATTATTTTCATAGTCTCAATTGCATTAATTTCTTCTCTGAACTTTAGATTTTCCTGCCTTATATGAGCTTTCCAATTGACTTGCTCTTCTTTTTCTAAAAGCTTGAGGTTCAATATTAAATTGCTTATTTGAGCTCTCTCTTTATACTGAGATTCACCAGTATAAATTTTCCTGGTAGGGTTATTTTCTGTGCATCCCATGAGTTCCAGGATGTTCAATTGGCATTCATTTTATTGTAGAAACTATCCAATTTCTTCAGTTTCATCTGTGACCTATTGGTTATTCAGGAGAGTATTACTTGATTTTCATGTTAAGTAGTTTTTGTGGGTTTTTTGTCATTACCAATTCCATTGCACTATGGTCTGATAAGATACATAGGATAATTTTAATTTCTTTGCATTTATTTGCACATTGTATGAGCTAATATGTGGTCTGTTTGGTAGAATATCCTGTATGCAGCTGAAGGGGTCGGGGAGACAACTCAGTGGAATAAGTGCTTGCCTGGCAAACACAAAGTCCTCAGTTTGATCCCTGGTACCACCAAAATATAAAGAGTAAATAAAAATAAACATCCTATATGCTGCTGAGAAGAATATTCTAATACTGTGGAGTGGAACACTCTGTAGACATCTATTAAGTCCATTTGTTCAATGGTTTAGTTCAGTTCTGGTATATCTTTGTTGATTTCTTTGTCTAATTGATTTATCTCTTCATAACAGTGGGTTATTGAAGTTCCCCAATTCAACTGTATTGATAATTTTTTGGGTTTTTTGTGTCTAGTAATATTTGTTTTATATATTTGGATGTACAGCTATTAGGTGCATATATGTATTGATGATGGTTACCTCTTTATTTTTCATTATTCCTCTAAGAAGTGTATCAATCAGGGTTTTACTAGAGATACATATATAACACAAGATATACAAATGTATAAGAAATTGCAAGATTGGCTTATGGCAGTCAGCCCAGAGTCAGATGAGGAAGCACACAGAGGGCGTCTGCACACTGGAGACTGAAGGATTCTGGAGCTCACTGCAGTGTTCTGAGAAAGTCCATATCAGGCCAAAGGATCTGCGATGAGAGGCTGAGAAGTCTATACCAGAAAGCTGAAGGATCTAAGGCAGAAGCCAAGAGACTGCTAGAAGCCAGGAGATGACTTCCAAGCTGACGGTGAAGACTCAAGTGGAGCTGCTCCGAGGAAGAATGGGACTCTCCATCCTTCCCCATTCTCTTTTAAGGGATGAATCACTAGGGTGGGACCTCCACACACTAGGATGTAGAATTGCTGAGGTGATTTAGTTAAGCTTTTAGCTTCTCAAGTTGACACAATCAACCACTACAAGTACATAGTGAGCTTCTTTGTCTCTCCTTGGTACTGCCCATAGTATTATTTATGACCCCCTTCAGGCAATCTTGGTCTTGACACACAAGGAAGAACAACTGAATTAAACAATTATGTCACTTTGGCTAAAGTAGTACAATCATTAATAACAACAGCATCAAGAACAGCTCAGAAAATGACAAACTGTGATGACTATTAATTTGCTAACTTTAACCATCTAAACAAGATTTGTGGTTATATAATGAAATCTAAAAAAAAAAACTAGAAAATTTTATACTGTAAATATTTGTTCAATAGATCAATTTTACCCTCAGGGAAGAAAATGTAAAAGAGGTAAGAGGGGAAAAAAAAGTAGAGAAACAGAAGAAGAGCAAGAGATTAGAAGCAAGGCTGAAGGACAGTGGAAGATTACACAAGATTTGGAAAACTGGTGAGGAATACAGGAGGGAAAAAAGGGACAGAAACAACAACTGAACAAAACAACAAAAAACACCTAGAAATGATGTTGGCACACATATAAAATGAGAACAATCAAGAGAAAGAAAAAAAGCAAAGAAAAGAAAACATTTTCCACTTCAGGATGTATCTCTGTTGTCACTGGTAAATAAATGTGGCACACAAGCCCAGATCTGTGTTGCTTGATCTCAGCAAGCCAGTAGTAGAATTTACAGCAGGGTGGTCAATAACCTTACCAAGCCTGTAGTTTCAACACCACTGAAGGTCAGGCTGGTCCTGGTTTCTGGCCGTGAGGCTGGGACCCGAGTTGTTCAGGCCACAGCACTCTGTATGGCTCTTGCTGGCTTGAACTTGGCTCCCTCTCCTGGGTTTCTCCCATGGCTGTGCCTCACTCTGACACTGGGAACCCTGAGATAGGGCCAACCCCACTGCTGCTCTGAGTCCCATGATCAGTTGGCCCCTTTCCAAGTCAGCATCTGGTCAGTTGGAATTGGACTGGAATTACTTTCCAGCCACTGCAGCCCACAGCATCTGCTACTCCATTCCTCCAGTGTGGTAGGCCATGGAGACCTCTGGAGTCACCTGGAGTTCAACATGCCTCTGCAGTTTCTAGCCACCTCTCTCCCTCTATGAGTGGGGATTCACAGAGAAAGCATCATTTGCCAACTCCCCCTTCTGTGATACGGTTCCTCTCCTTGCTCTCCCCATGGGCTCTAATTCTTGCTTCAGATCCTTGCTGGGTCCCAGGGACCCACTCTCCTCCTTTTTCTCTTCCCCACATTATGATATTCCAGTGATTTTTTTTAAAAGATTTACGTATTTAGCACAGGCTCTCACTACATAGCTCAGATTCGTAGTGATCCTCCTACCTTCAGCCTTCCCAGCGTTGGGGTAACAGGTGTGTGTGACACTGTGCCCAGACTCAGTGGCCATTCAGTGGGCCTGGAGGCAGGGCCAGTGCAGCATGTGGTATCAGGGATCGAACTCAGGTCCTTTCACTTGCCAAGCAGGTGCTTAGACCTCTGAGCTATCTCCCCAGCCCCTTGCCCTAAATCTTAGAAAGGCCGATTTGCTACTGCTCAGGACTCTGCCATCTTCCTTGAAGTCCCTTCTTTTTTCTTTTCTATTCTTTCTTCATTAATTTATTCATTTATTTGTTCCTTCTTTCCTTCTGTCATTTTTCTTTTTGAGATAAGATCTACTCTGTAGTCCAGGATGTGTTTGAATTTAGAATTTTCCTTCCTGAATGTGTTCAGTGCTTGGATTGAACTGTGCATCATCACGCTGGCTCTCCTTAGCTTTGCTATCAGCTGTCAGCCATACCTTTACCTCAGTGGACTGGTAATGTGTGTGGAACATAACTTCATCAATAACAGATCATTAGTATCATGTATCATTAGGACCTCAGAAACTTTTTAAACCACACACACACTAACACACAGTTTTTGGTTTTGGGAGTTGACTCTTTGGGGTTTTGTTTTATTGTATTTTTGTTTTGTTTTATTTTGAGATCAAGTCTCCCAGGTTGCCCAGGCTAGTTTCAAATTCTGGTCTCAAGTGATCTTACCTCCCCAGCCTCTTGAATAACAGGGACTATAGGAATATGTCATTGTGCCTGCTCGAAGCATGTATTTATACTGGCATTAAGCTAGCCTTAAATCAGACTAGCAGAAGGCTCATTCTCAAGTCATTATCTTTGTCCCTACACAGAACCACCTTCACTGAACTCTGCTCCTCCCCTGTGGACACTGTGTATTTTAACAAGGCCCATCTTTTCCTTTGTTTCTTCCACACACTTTGTATTAATCCTTCTGTTTGGCTTCTTCCACTTCCTTCATGGCTGTGCTTCGGTACCCCCTTCTGGGGAGCTCCTACGCCAGCATTCCTGCAGCTCCCTTCTCTGAATTCATCTTTCTACCATTTGTTTTGACACTTTGAAATCATTTAATTTTTTTTGATAATTAAAATCCATGATAGTGATGGGTGGGTTTTCAGAAAACGCTGAGTAGGAAGACTGGTTGAAGCAGAATTCACATTCTTCCTAGAAATCCTTCCAGTTCAAGAGAAGGTAATCAAGGCAGCCTCAACCAACTACAGAGGCTGCTTCTTCTGACTACTTAATGACATGAGTTTTTCTGTGTATCATATTTACCATGTTCAATGCAGATTTGGGATTCTTATTGAATGCAGATTTAGGGGCTCAAAGATCCTGATATTAGGACAGAAATTTGTATTTTTAACAGACATCTATGCACAAGTAATCAGTGAAGAGTACAATGGGAAGGCTGGGAAGATAGCTCAAGGGACTGAGCACCTGCCTGGCAAGTGCAACAACCTGGGTTCGATCCCAGATACTGCATGCCATGCCATGCCCAGAATCCTGGGCAATCTGTGCTGGCCCTGAAACCCAGTGTGGTGGCACATGCCTGTAATCCCAGAGCTGCAGAGCCTGAGAAAGGAGGATCACTACAAATCCACACAGCAGAGCAAGACCCTCTATCAAATAAATAAATAATTTTTTTTAAAAGTACAATGGGAATCACTACTTTACAGCATTGATCAGCAATCAACAATTATTCCCCAAATTGTGTCATCAGTTTCACTCGGTATTTTTTATTTGGTTTTGTGACAAGGTCTTGCTGCATAGTTCAGGCTGATCTTTAACTCACTTTCAAGCCTAGTCTGGCCTCCAACTTGTGGTGATCCTCCTGCCTCATCCTCCCAGTGACTGGAATTATAAGCATGCACTACCAGGCACAGTTTACTCAGTATAGTTTAGGTCAGAGTAAAATTCTGTAATATGTTCATATTCATTTAGGTGTTAAGAAAATGATGGCTTAACTTTGGAGAATATTGGCCTTTTAAGGAGATGGCTCCATACAAGCAACTATTTACCTCAATGCAATAAAACTCAAAGAGGACTGGCCAAATAGCTCAGCAGATTAAAGTGCCTGCAAGCAAGCACACGGGCCAAGAGTTTGATCCCTGGGCCTGCTGGGCTGTGCCGGCCCTGCCCCCAGGGCGTGATGAGATAGCAATCCAGACTGGTCCTGGTGGTGCACACCTGTAATCCCAGCTCTTGGGAGGCTGTAAACAAGAGGATCACTACAAGTCTGATCTAGTAGTGAGACCCTGAACACCCTGTAGACCCTTCCCTGAAATACAATCAATCAATCAATCAATCAATCAATCAATAAAATAAAACTCAAAGATTCAATTTTGAGATTAACAAAGGTATTTAAGAAGTAGTTGGGAAAGCTGGGGTTATAATTCAGTGGCACGAGTGCTTGCCTAGCAAGTGCAAGGTCCTGAGTTCAAAAAATAGTTGGGTATGATTTTCTGCTTTCAAAAAGAGGGAACGCATTTTTGGGACATCACTGATTGGCTTTCATGCAACCTCCATGTATTCATCTACCTTTGTATGTCATGTAATAATGCCCAAATTATCTTAAGTGGTAATATCTCAAGACAAGTTTTTACAGTATTTTTTAATCACAGATAACTAAGTGTTCAATAAATGTGTGATAATTAAATTACAGGTTTATTGTTGTGGTTAAGTTTCAACTGCAAGGCAGCAGCTATGGAGTGGTGATAAATTGACAATCGTAAGATCTATGGCATGTAACCCATCTGACTAGCAGTTCCTTTCTCTGTAAAGCGAAAATGATGACTATAAGATTGTTGTGAGGATTAAATGCATGTTTGCAAAGCTTCAAAAGAAGAAAGAAAAGAAAAAAAATCAGAGCAGTAGGACGATGCTATGGCTTATGCATATTTGTCCCCCAAAAGCCTCATGCAGTTATTGGAGCATGGTTTTAGAGTGATTCATTCATGATCCAAGTCTGGAATTATGGATCTGAATACTGCTTGGATTCTAGGTGTGAGTGCTACACCCAGCCTGGGGCAGATAGCCTGAACGTACCACAAAAAAGAGACAGAAACAGACTTGCTCTCTGCAACCATTGTTGCCACTGCTCCTCCCATTTCGCTCTTGCTGTTTTCCACCACCATGAACTGCTGCCCTCTGCCATGTGCCGCTCTGCCTTGGAGCCAGCAGAGTATGGACTGAAACATCCAGTAACTGTGAGCTAAATAAACCTTTCCTTCCTTCACTTTGGGTGTCAGATATTTGTCCCAGCCAACAAGAGAAAAGTGACTAAGACAGAGCACAGTAAGAAGATTATCTCTCTCTTTTTTCTCATATTTCACAATTTTAGTAGAATATTTTAACTGTTCTGTACAAATAGAAAATACCATATTCAGTTACAAATGTGTTAACAGGTAAAGCTGAGCACTCTCTACATGCCTGGTCATGTGGACACCACTGTCCCCAAGTGCCAGAGGTCACTGCCACGTACTCAAAAACCCCACACTCCAGGCACCAACCAGTCACACCAAACCCAGGGCTCTTAGGACAGGATGAGTGATGGAGTCCAGAAATGGGGGTCACCAAGACAGCAAAATGAAACATTCGCACTGGACTGAAAGCTGCAGCCTGCAGACCCCTCCACACTCCAAAGTGCTTCCAACAGCTGCAGGTGGTTCAGATGTCACAGAACAAGCTCCTGCCCTCAGCAGCTGGCTGCAGGAAGCAGCCCAGGCCATGCTCCTGCTAGGAGACAACACACCCTCCTCCTGGTCAAGTCACCAATGTGGTTTCATCAATGGTAAAAAATGGGCTCCTAAGTCCAAAGTCCTCCAAGCACAACGAATAAATAAATACATAGGTCTCACTACAGCTCCTGCCTCAGAGAAGGTGTGTGCCAGAACCCACCCAAGCACTAGCAAACTAAAACAAGGAAAAATGCTCTAAGTAAACATGGCCTTACTCAGCTCTTCTGAGATAATTAGGATACAATGGCTGACACAGTTTCCGAGCAGTAGGACCAGCAGTGGAATATACAAATATGCTGCATTTTTGTTAAGAAGAGGCAATTCATTATTTAGTGAAAAAGTCTGTCTCCTTAGGTTTGATTATAAAATGTTATTTTGAGTGTAAGCTTAATAATTTATTACCATGATTTAGGTTATTGGTAAGAATAAATACAGAGAAATTCCTAGAAATGGAATTGCTAGGTCAAGCAGTAAATCCATTTTTCCATTTTGATAGCTATCATGAAATTGTCCTTTAAAGGAGTAATACTTAGTTAAATTCTTCCCCCCTCCCCCGAACCAGGGATTGAACTCAGGCCTTTGTGCAAGCGCTTATTCTACTGAGCCATCTCCCAGCCCCCTAAATTCTTCTTAACACCATATGAGATGCCAGATTTGAAACACTCCTGCCAACACAATACATCAGAATTTACTTGCCAAACATATTTGGGACCTGTCAACTTGTGATTAGCGAGTATAAGTGTGTGTGTGTGTGTGTGTGAGAGAGAGAGAGAGAGAGAGAGAGAGAGAGAGAGAGAGAGAGAGAGAGATAGGATTTTACTATGTAGTTCAACCTAATCTTGTAGACCAGGTTGCTCTTTTTTTTTCCCCCAGAACCGGGGATTGAACTCAAGCCCTTGCACTTGCCAGGGAAGCGCTTATTCCACTGAGCCATCTCCCCGGCCCCAACCCAGACTGTTCTTGAACTTGCAAGGATCCTCCTGCCTCAGCCTCCCAAATTCTGGGATTACAGGTATGTGCCACCATGCCCAAATACAAGGATAAAATTATGATGCTCCAAAAGTTTTCCTTTCTTTAGTTCCTCAAATAGCTAAACACATTTACTATTCAATCCAAAAATTCCAGTGTTGGATATATGCCCAAAGTTCTAGGCACAAACTCAAAGGAATTGAAATTAGGGACTCAAACAGATTCTTGTATGCAAAGTACAGTACTTACAAAAGCTCAAAAGGTGGGAATTACTCAAATATCCATCAATAATGAATGGATAAGC
Source organism: Octodon degus (assembly GCF_000260255.1). Classification (NCBI taxonomy): domain Eukaryota; kingdom Metazoa; phylum Chordata; class Mammalia; order Rodentia; family Octodontidae; genus Octodon; species Octodon degus. Next base: position 37,144,641 of record NW_004524579.1, read on the forward strand.
AAATTTGGAATATTATTCAGCCTTAAAAATAAATGACATTCTGACACATGATACAATATGGATAAACTTAGACAGCATTGTGCTAACTGAGTAAGCCAGACACAAAAGGATGAATACTATATGGCTTCACTTAAATGAGATACCTAGAGTAGTCAATTCATAGACATAAACAACAGTGTTTGCCAGGGACTGGACTTAGGGATGATCAGCAGGGTTTTTTTTAATAATTTTATTGGGCTGGGGAGATGGCTCAGTAGAAGAAGCGCTTGCCTGGTAAGCGCAAGGGTCTGAGTTCAATCCCCAGTTCCACCAAAAAAAAAAAAAAATTTAGATGAATAATTTTATTGAGAAACAAATAGCAGTGAAACAGTTTCAAAACCAATTACTAGCACAGTTTTAATAATTTATACATTGCATATTGTTATCCTAGTGGTTCTTCATTGTACAAGATGCAGACATGATATCCTGTCTACAGACACTATTAGAACAAATCTCTCGATTCATTGAATTAAGAGAATGTAACTATATATCTATCCTAACTATTTTGAATATACAGACACAAAATGGTCTTTCATTCATATTCCCTTCTTTGTTTAGTTTTGTCAGAGAAGGGCATTCCATTATCATTTAAATATTGTAGGTGTATGAATTCAGCAAAATATTCCAATATAGTCCAGTAGTCCATAATAGTAGTGGGTTATCCATAGGACTGGCAATGTCAGAAGTTGTTGACTTGAGCCTTTTACAGCTCAGCATGTCAATATGGCTTTACTTTTTATACTTTGTGTTTATACTTTTCTGCTGGATGGTTAAGACCAAGATAAAGCAAGACCTATATAAGAAGAAATGTAACTTTTGTATCTGATAAGGTCAGTCAAATCCCCTCAGGATTTATCTTGAAACCCTGTACCGCAGTTTGTAGATCCTTTGTCAGTGTCAGCCTTGTGGATGAGTCACGGGACCAGCAGTTATTGTTTAATGGATATACAATTGCTCTTTATGATGTTAAATATATATATATATATATATATATATATATATATGAATGAGTGGATAGAGGTGATAGTCATGCAGCACTGTGAACTAATGTCACTGAGGTATACAGTTTAGCATGGCTCAAGTAGTAAATTTCCTGCTAGTAATCATGTGACCACGTTTATATGTAATATTAACTGTCTAAGACTTAGGTATCACAGGGTAGGCAACACACTTTGTTACCCAAAACAACACAAAATATTTTGGGAAACAAACTAAAGAGCCTACATCTCCGGAAATCCCCTCCCAAGTGGCTAACCACAAAGGGAGGAAACATAACAGATTGAAACCAAAAGTTTAAAGCCAAAATTTAAAGTCCATATTATTGCATTTTCTGTAAATTTACACCATGCAATGTGATTAAGGAAGGATAGCATTTAAGTTTTGTTTACTTTAGTCTGTACTCCCCATTCTAGAGATAAATATTTTGGAAACAAACAGCTTTGAAACTTTTAATTAAAGACAAGCCATTTAAAGCTCATTACTAACTTACCGTAATTACTATCCATTGAAAGTCTCAGAAAACATGTAGGGACAAAACTGAATTATTATTTGTCAAATTGATACTATAAATTACCACTGACCTAGGCAGCTGTCATGCAACCAATATTTCTGTGGAAAACAATATTTATTTTATTCCTTTTGTGGGATCTGTCTTTAAATACAGGACAATCTAAATGCATGAACAGACCACCTAGAAAATAGATAGTAATATAGTATCCAGAAAAACAAAGGCATAATTAATACTGTGCAAATCAGGAGATGCAATTACTTGTACAAGTATTTAGAAAAGTCACACAAAAAAAACAGTTTTTGGACTTGGTTATGTTGATCAGTGAAAAGAGTGCTTGTCTAGCAGGAATGAAGCCCTGGGACTGAGCCCCAACATCATTGAAAACAGAGTATATTTTACTAAGCACATAGTCATCATGGATAAAATCATATGCAAAGACTCACATGTAGGAAGTTAATGGTAAGCATAAATTGAAATGCTTTTCATGGAAACACGGTAATGCTTTCCAAGAGTCATTATTATACATTATGAAGATGTGTTAAGTTTAAAATTTACAATTGGTAGGTACCAGAGAGCTCAGCACAATGTCAAATTAAGGAAAATAGAAGTAACAGGGGCTAAAATTAAAATTTTAGCCAAGTTCCCTGAAATAAACATCATATTCTAAATCACAAGTCATGTGGGGTCATTTTTCCCTTGTCAGCACTCAGTTCCCCTGCACTTCTCTACCTTACTTTATTCAAACAATTCCTGGAGTGTTGGTGGCCAACATCTGAGACTGTCATCACTTCCACTACATAGCCTCAGACTTTCTCCCTGACTCTGTACTCCTTTGACTCACGTTATTAATCTTTAAAACCCAGGTCCCACACACAAACTACACTGTGCTCCCCTTTGGAGTGAGTCTTGGATTATACAATTGTCAAATAATGGCTGTGGAATGAGGGCACAGACCAATCTTGGTTTCTGGTGTCCCCCGCCAGTGCCAGCGCTGCCTTCACGTCCTCATAGGCTGGTCTCCTGCTGAGGCCCTCCCTGGGCTGTTACCACAAAAGAGTAAGAGAGAAGTGTCTTCACTTCTGCCGGCTGTGCACATCACCTTTCAAGCTTTAGGGAGATAAATTTAGACATAAAACAGGAAGTAATCTCTACGTGACTAAGTTCACTCTAAACGAAGTTGGTGCCCCAAAATAGTTTGAAACTGAAATGTGGAGGAGCAGTTTTCAAACACTAATGTGAGTCCACACCTTCAGGGCTTGTAAAGCTGCATATCTTGGCATCCATCTCCAGAGGTTCCGATCCAGGCAGGCTGGGTCAGGATCTGTGAATCTACATTTCTAAAAAAAGTTCTTCTGATGACACCGACATTGTTAATCATTTTCTACCTCAACATGCACACCTGGTTAAAATCTCCAACAATGAGAAATTACTACGTTTGGCACAGCTTAAAATAATAATAAAGTATATCATATCACATGATACATCACCATGGAACCCTTTAACTCTCTCTGTATACCACTCCTAATCCTAGAAAGTTTTTTTTCTTTGTTACTGGATCATCCTTATGCTCTTTGGTAAAAGTCTCTGCAAAACTATTTATGTTCTTAAAATGGAAACCCTAGAGATAAAAACTATGCTGTCATTTTTTTCTTATTTATACAGTGTATCTCCATAACTGGATCCCAAGCTGCTATAAAACTTGAGGTCTGTTTTGTGTCCCTTGTTCATTATGTTGGACTGGATAGCCAGGATCCAGCTTCCACGTCCCTTTGTCTACATCCTCCTGGTTCTTGATGGAATATATGAATATGATAGAAAACTACAGTGTGTTTACATTTTTAAAAATTTGTACAGTAAAAAAAAAAAATTGTGAAGACCAGGTGTGGCGGCGTATGCCTCTAATCCCAGTGCTGGGGAGGCTGAGAACAGGAGGATCACTACAAGTCCAAGCTGTGTAGTGAGATCCTATATCAAATACATTTTTAAAAATTACCATTAATCCCCATCAAGATACTTCCTCTTCCTTCACACACACATATCATAGTTCTTGCCACTTTCTGAAGCAATTCGAAGTCCTCTTTCATGACTATCTCTAGCTATACAGTTACACCTGGCTTGATGTCCTGAATTGATTCAAAACATTTACCTTAGGGCCGGGGCCATGGCTCAGTAGAATAAGTGCTTGCCTGGCAAGTGCAAGGGCCTGAGTTCAATCCCCAGTTCTGCAAAAAAAAAAAAAAAATTTACCTTTCGTGGTCTTTTTACTTTGGGGAGAGCCTGAAGTCACATGGGGCCAGACCTGGTGGAAGAGAAGACACTGTAATGTTTCTATGAACCTGCCTTTCTGTTGGATTCACCATACTTGTTCATGTTTTGCAAAGACAACTCACGAAAGAGCGCTCACAGGACTGCTTCAAAAAACAGCAAGAACAACAGAAGTGTGTTTGAAGCAAGGGAGAGGATTTGAAAGGGATTGTTGGCAATGTATCTACTGCAGTAAATGGCAACGTATTTACTGCAATAAATTCATTTAAACATTCATACAATTATTCAATTGTCCCTTGCATAGGGAAGAAGAATACCTTGTGCAGACACAGAGGGACAATGGCCCTCTTTACCTTTCCCTGGATCATCAGCTGCAATGGTTGATACATTGTTTCAATGTGAAAAGTTTAGAAACATATCTAACTCAGCAGTTCTACATCCTAGGGTGTAGAGGATATTCCTGGGGAGGTTCTTAGGGCTATGCTCTAGGATATTGTAAAGTTTGATTCACTGTGTCAATCTGAGAGGTTTAGAAGTTTAAGGAATGTAGCAGGGGGCTAGGGTCCCCATTTTGTAAACATCCTTGCCCTGGAAGAGGAGGGCATGGAGATTGGGCCCATGCTACACCCACCTGCAGGCAGGAAGCTGGTTTACAATACAAGTGAGGAAGAGGCTTGCTCTTCCTGGATTGTTGTTCTTGCTGCTTTTGCTGTCTTCTGCCACCTTGAAGTGTTGCCCCTGTGCCATGCCACCCTGCCTGGGAGCCAGCTGGCTATGAACTGAAGTATCCACAAACTGCAAGCCGAATAATCGTTTCCTTCTGTAACTTTGGGTAGTGGGAATTTCGTTCCAGCAAGCAGAGAAAAGTAGCCAAGACATTAGCCAAAAGCCTTATGGTAGATGCTATGATTTGAATATACTTTTTCTTCTCCAAAACTCTTGCTGAAATCTGATTGCATTGGGAGGTGAAGACTTTAAAAAATGATGGAGTTTTCAGGGCTGGGGAGATGGCTCAGTGGAATAAGCACTTCCCTGGCAAGCACAAGGGTCTGAGTTCAATGCCCAGTTCCGACAAAGGAAAAAAAAAAATGGAGTTTTTAAAAGGGATTGATGCTTTCTCATAGGAGTTGAGTTTGTATAAAGCCAGGCTGCCCCTCATGTTTTCTTCCTTTTGCTTAGCTCTAGGTTTTCCATCATGAATATAAGCAGCACAAGGGCCTCACCAGAAGCTCTTCCCATGCACCTTACTTTCCAACCTCCAGGACCATAAGCTAAAATAAACCTCTTTTCTCTATAAATTTCCCTGTCTCCATGTAATGGCTTGTGTCTGGATATCTCCCCACAGCCTCATGGAGTCATAAGGAGTGGGGGCTTTCCAGAGGTGGCTGTAACTAGACTGTGTGGCGCTGGGATCAAGGGTATGTGATTACTAAATCAGTCCATGATTGGTTTGGCATAGTTCTGTCTAGGATTAAGGCCGTGAGTGCCCCACCCACCCTGGGGCAGATCACCTGCATACAATATAAGGAAAAGAAAGAAGGCTAATGTGCTCTCCCCTGCCTGCTTGCCATGGACTGTTTCTCTGCTGTGAGGTGCCTCTGCCGTGCCGCTCTGTCTTGAAGCCAGCTGACAATGACCTGAAACCTCTATGACGTGTGAACCAAGTAAATATTTCCTACTTTAACTGTTGGTTATTTGGCCACAGCAATGTGAAAAGTAACTAAGACTCTCAGACATTCTGAAACAGCAACACAAAAGAGAAGAAGACAGTGGGCTTCTATCATGGTAGAATAGGATAAATAATGAGAAACCACTAGTTGACCTCAAGGCCCACAGTAGGGGTGGCCTCATCATCTCTCTCCATATTTCTTCTCTTCCAAGGCCACCATGATCTCACATTGCCCTTCAGTGCATTTAAATCCCCACTCCACCCCTTGTCTGGTTGGCCTTGGCTCCAAGGACCTAAGCTGGAGTACGGTTTTCCTAAACTAGCAGGAAATGCAACCTAGTTAAGTGAACTGTGCAGACATTGAGCAGAACAGAAATACAAACACCTGGAAGATAAGGAGCTAGTGTGTGTCTACTGCCTCAGTGATCCTACAAAGGCAAACTGGCTCATTTTCCATACTCGTGCTGTGATCCCTCTTTCGGTCCACTTTGATCAGTTACAGAAGAGTGTCAAAGACCGGACAACTATAAATAATGGAATTGTATTTGGCTTACAGTTCTGGAGACTAGAATGTCCATTTGATGAGGGTGTTTCATTCCAGACTGGGCAAATTAGCAAGGTCTTGTCCAAAAACTTTCAAAAAATTAATGGGGATAGGAATGCAGCTCAGTGTGAAGGCCCAGGGTTCAATCCCTGGCAGTGCAAAAGTTGTCAAAAGCTCGTATTTTTCAACACTGTTGAATGGAGGATTAAGTTTCCAACACAAGAATTGTGGGATAGGAACCATAGCATTGCCCTATTGGGTGCTCACAGCAGCGCTGGAGCTGGCATACTGGCTGAACTCAGTCCTTCCTGGATGAAAAGAGGAATTCAAATAAGGATTAAAGATGGGGTTGGAAAGACAGAAGCACTGCCCAAATTAGATGCTGGAAGGGTCGTAATGTGCAGAAGAATTTCAAGTCCTTTCCTCTTATCAGTAAGCCTAACACAATATTTATTCTTTTTCTCCTGGTCCCTTTCCTTTACTTACCCATTTTTTAAAATATTTTGAATCCATGACGGGAAAGAAGAACCCCATGAACTTGTGGATTTTCCCATGACTTTCACCAGAAGCTCATCCCAGATCCCCTGATCTCATCATTCACATGTCATTACTTGTTCTCCAAAGGTAGAATGAAAGGCAGAGAACCAGGTGGCACAGATACTGGGCCTCTCTGGAACAAAGTCTCTCAACTTTTGACTATAGATTAGAATCAACTGAGGATAGATATAGGACAATGAAACTCCCAACCTAAAGATACCTGGGACGAGTTCATGTTCTCTTAAACTGAAGAATGAATTGTAGAAGCAACAGAGGTTAAGAGCAAAATATATTTATTGAGGGAGAGAAAGCATCTTTCCAAGACAGATGGAAGAGGACCAAAGTAGGTTGCCAAGGACTCTGCATGTTCTAGAGGCTTTATAGAACAAAACCATGAGGTGAGGTAGGTCTAAGGTGGAAAACATGGAAACTCGCTAGGTGAGCATGAGGTGAGACAAAACTACGGTTCACCAATAAGATTACAAGTATAACTGCTCAGGTAAAATTGATTAAATCAAGATCAAATAGGGAAGGAGTCATGACTAGTGGACAGACTACAGAACAGGGGCCTTTCCTGTAGAGGGTTGAATTAGTGACTCCTCCTGGCTTTTTCAAGGTGACAGAGACCTACTTAGGATATAAATCTCTGATATTTATCTTTAGGGAGGTATGCTTTTGTTTGATCTTTTGTCTTGAGGTCTGGCCCATAGCAGAAGTGCCCATCTCTTTCACAGTTGCAAGGTCTTATTTTCATACTGGCTTCTTCAGAGGGCCCAGCCCTCTGTGCCTACTATAATATTGCTATCTAACTCAGTTGCCTACAACACCAAGAATTCAGAAAATACTCAGTGATCAGGTGGTACCCTCAGGCCAATGAAGAATCTTGGTGAAGCCCAGACATCAGTGAATTTTAAATTTTCAAGGCTGAATGCTGCTTCCCTGGTGAATAGTACCCTTTCTTAGGCCTGGCTGTATATTGGACTTAGCTGTACAGCTTTAAAAATCATCCCAACCCAGATCAATTAAAATTAGTCTCTGGGGATTGTGACCCAGGTATTTTTTTAGGGTACTTCAGATAATTCTTTGTGAGCATTTGTGTGTGTGTGTGTGTGTGTGTGTGTGTGTGTGTGTAAACTGGCAGTGCAAAGTACACTCATGATGCTGTCTGTGCAGCCCTCACCACTATCCACTCTCAGAACTTCTTCAACCCAAACAGAAGTTCTGCACCCATTAAACAATAACTGCCCATTCCCCTCTTCCTTAGTCCCTGGAAATCATCATTCTATTTCTTGTCTTTATGAATGTAATTATTCTAAATACCTCACCTAACTGAGGTCATATACTAATTGCTTTTGTGTCTGGCTTATTTCACATAATCCAAGCATTCTAAGTTCAACCCTGCTGTAGCATATATCAAAATGTTGTTCCTTGTTAATGCTGAATACTATCCCAAATGTGTAGATAAATACATTTTGCTTATCCATTTATTTGTGGATTGACATTTGAGCTGCTTCCACCTTCTGGCTTTTGCAAATACGCTGTTATAAATATGGATGTGCAAAGATCTGTATGAATCCTTGCTTTTGGTTCTTTGGGGGCATATACCTAGTGCTGTAGTCAGGGTTTGCAAGGGCAACAATTTAATACAGGATACATAATTTATAGCATTATTTTATAATATTCACCCAAAGAGTCAAATACAAAAAGTGAAGAAATCTGTCTACATACTAAAGACCCAAAGAATCCAACTGAGGGGCTGAACCCCATGGCAATGTTCCACATGTGTCCAATTGAAAATCTAGAGCTCACGACAATACCCCCTCACAAGTCCGACCAAAGGCCTAGAGACTTTGACAATATGTCATGTAAGTCTCTTACACAGATCTGTACTTGGAAGGCCCAAAGATCAGTGGTGGAAGATAGAAAGTTTATGCCAACAGGATAAAAGGATCGGTGCCAGCAGGTGAAGGGATCTGCACTGGAGCTAGAAAGCCATGCTCAAAGTAAGGACCAGATCTCCAATGAAAAGGATTATAGCCATCCTCAGCAACAGCGAGGTCCCGAACTCCTCAGACCATAACAGCTGAGTTCGTAGCAGGAAAGCCAGATTGATAAGTTCCTCCAGGAGTACCAAGAGCCCCACTTCTTCCTCTCCATTTCTCCTTTTTATGTTGTTGGCAACAATCCTCAGGTGGGCACTCCACACTCAATACCATGCTGGTTCAGTTCAGCTTGGTGTTACACCTTGACCACCATTTGTCAGTTCACTCCACCCAACCATGGAATTGCTGGATTTTATGCATGTTTACCTTTTCTTTTTTCCAGTGCTGGAGAGTGAAGCTATGACCTCATACATGCTAAGCAAAGGTGCTACCACTATGCTACAACCTCACATGTTTTCTGGAAATTTTGAAAGAGGTCTTGCTAAGTTGCCTACGGGGGATCCACCTGCTTTAGCACTGTTGCACCCTCATGTGACATTTATATGAAGCTAAGTGTGAGAAACATGAATATAGCAAACATTCCTCCTAAAACTAAAAGGAGTACTGCTTGGTATTTGCTCCCCCTTAATGAATTTATTATTGAGTTAATTTTTTCATAAATTGCACTGTAGCCCAATGCGCATGTTACTGTCACAAATTCAAAAACATGTTACATGGTTAATGTAGTTATCCTATCAAAGAAAAAAAAAACACAGTAAAGTGTCTCATTTCCTTTACAAATAACATTTCAGTCGTATTTCCTACCTGCAGCTGTAATGTGTCCCTCATGGTAATATAAGTTTCAGAGTTCTTCAATGTTTTCCTTTTAAGTTAATAATTTGATTTGATTCAAATTTTTTCTTATCATAATGCCATTTCTGTGATAATGCTTCATACTATTTCTGTCATCATTCTGACACTCAGAGACCTTTCCTTAAGTACAAAAGAGAATAATCTTGGAAGTGTTTCTTGTGTGAATGTCTTCCACTCATAAAAGCACTGATAAACCATCCTTTCCCATCAGGCCCCCAAAAACTCTACTTGTAAATTAACTACAAGTACTTTTTAAAAATATTTTGTTATTTTGACTTCTTTCTCCTTATACACAGTTGTAATACTTAACTTTCATTGTAGGGAACTGGTACATGTACATAATGTAACTCAATCTTTTTTTCCCTTTCATTTTTACTCCCCTTTTTAAAAAACTGCCAGCATTAGATGTATTTCTTTTAGAAGTACTTATAAAATTATCATAAACACAGGTTAACATCCAGGCTAACAGATCAAAAACCATACAAGGTACATAATACAATTATACAAAATCAGGGTATATTTTTAGACACACTGATCACACTGGATTGCAATAAATTTTGTTCCTCTATTTTTCTTATTGTCTGCCCTTTATTTTGTACTTTATTTTTGTATTTGATTTCTCATATGAGAAACATCATGATATTTAAGTTGTGTGCCTGATTTACTTAACATTATGGTCTTAAGGTATACCAATCTTCCTACATATGACTTGAGTTTATCCTTCTTTGTGACAGAGTAGTATTCTGTTATGTATAACTACCATATTTTCCTTACCCATGCATCTGTTGATGGATATATAGGCTGCATCCAAGATTTAGCTATTATGAATTGTGCTGCTATAAACATAAGCATGTATGCACCAATGTAGTATGATGTCTTTAACTCTTCTGGGTAGATACCTAGAGGGAAATAGCTGGGCCAAATGGAACCTCTAGTTTTAGGGTTTTTTGAAGAAGCTCCATACTGATTTCCCTATGGGTTAAATCTGTTCACACTCTCACCAACAATGAAAACTGTTCCTTTTTCTCCCCCACAGCCTCTGCAGCAGTAATCATTGATTTCTTGATGCTGGCCATTCTTTGTGGAATGAGATGGAATCTCAAGTGTTTTAATTTGTGTTTCTCTAATGACAAATGGTGTTGAACATTTTTTCATAGTTTTTTTTTTTGGTCATTTACATTTCATCTGAGGATTGGGGGTGTAGCTCAGCAGTATAAGTGCTTGCCTACATGTGCAAAATCCTGAGTTCGATCCCTGGCACTGAAAAAAAAAATCTCTACATTTCATCTGAGATGTGTGTATTCATTTCAGAAGCAATTTTTTCTGACTGGGTCTTTAAATTTGAAGGATCTACTTTTTAAAAAATATATTCTATGTATTAGTCCTTTTTCTGAAGAGTAATTCACAAAAATATTTTCCCATCTTGTTGGGTGTCTCCACTCTGTTCATGTTTTTCTTTTGCTACGAAGAGGCATTTTAATTTTATGTGATCCCATTTGTTCCTTCTTTGTAATAGCTCATGTGCAACTGGGGCTCTGTTCAGAAATCTTTGCCTATGCCTATGTCTAAGTTTTATCTTCCAGAAGATAAAATGTTTGTCTTAATATTTAGATCTTTGACCCATTTTGATATTAGTTTAGTGTATGGTGAGAGATACGGCTCTAGTTTCAGTCTTCAACACGTGGATAACCAGTTTCCCCAGAACATTTGTTAAAGAAGCTATCTTTCCAGCAGCAGAACTATTTTTCCTCTTTCTCAAAGTTAAGGTAACAGTGTTCCTGAAGTTGTTTCTGTATCCTCTATTCTGGTGCATCATTCTTCACGTTCATTTGTTTTGACAATACCATGCTGTTTTTACCACTGTTGCTTTGTATTACCATCAAGTCCAGGAATATGAAAGTCTCTGCCTTGCCCTTGTTGCCCAAAATTGCTTTTGGTATTCTAAATCTTTTCTTGTTCCATACAAATTTAGTAATTGTTTTCTGTATTTCTATTAGGGATGCCATTGATATTTTGATAAAGATTACATTAAATCTGTATAACAGTTTTGGAAGTATGGTCCTTTTCACCGTACTTGGCATTCTGCCCACCCAGAACCAGGGGGTGTCTTTTGACTTTCTTATACCCTCTTTGATCTATTTTTCAGAGTACTATAGTTTTCATCGTAAAGAATTTTAATTTCCTCCATTAGATTAATTCCTAAGTATTTCATTTTTCATGCTATTGCAAAAGATATTATTTCCCTAATTTCTCAGTGAGTTTATTATTGGTGTACAAGACTTTTATTGATTTCTGAGTGCCAATTTTGTATTCTCTATGCTACCGAATTTAGATATTAACTGTAAGAGTCTTTTGGTAGAGTTTTTGGCAACTTCTATTTGGAGCATCATGTCATCAGCAAATAATGATAACAAAGTATTCATTTCCTATCAATATTCCTTTTATTTGTTGATCTTGTCTAAGTGCTCTGGCTAATGTTTTGAAACTATATTGAGGGGCTGGTGAGATGGCTCAGTGGTCTAAAGCCCCCACTTGGAACAGGCTTGGGAAAGCACAGGACCGTGGTTCGATCCCCCAGCACCACATGCCAGCCAGCCCCGCCCCCTGGTGTGACACACAATAAATAAATAAATAAATGTTTAAAATTTTTAAAAAAAGAAACTATATTGAAAAAGAGTGGTGATATAGATATCCTTGTCTTATTCCTGATTTTTTTTAAATGTGAAGTTGCCTGGCTTTCAGTTTTTATTATGTTTACTGGTACAACTTAGATACATATAATGATCATATGCATCATAGGGAGTTTGTACGTAGATAATATATCTTGATTCCTCTTTTTGTCTCCATTCTCCTCTCCTCATGTTCCTGATGTTAGAGTGCAAGTTTTCAGCTTTTCTCCATTTAGTATGATATTGGCCATTTGTCTGGCATAAATGGCACTTATCAGATTGAGATAGATGTATTTTCAGGGTTTTTATCATGAATAGGTATTAGACCTCATCATACACTTTTTCTACAGCTATTAAAATGGTCCTGTGATGTTTTTGTCCCAGCATCCATTACTGTAGTGTGTTATATTTATTGATTTGTATATGTTGAACCACCCCTGCATCCCTGTAATAAATCCTACTTCATAATGATGTATAATCTTTTCAGTGATTTGCTGTATTCTGCTTGCCAACATCTTTTGATGTTTTTTGCTTCTATGTTCAATTTGCATTGGGTCCTTTTCTGGCTTGTGGATCAGGGTAATGCTTGCTTTAGGAATGACTTGGTAGTACTGCTTCCTTTTCAACTTCATTAGAATTTGAGAAGTATTAGCATTTGTTCTTCTCTGAAGTTCTTGTAGAATCTGGCAGTGAATCTGACAGAACCTGGGATTTTCTTAGTTGGTAGGGCTTTTGTGTTATTTGTTTGTTCTTTACTTTTTCAATTTTTATTGACTGATATTGGATTATTCAGGGATTTTATATTGTTTTGATTAAGCTTTGGTAGTTCATATGTCTTAATCTGTCCATATTTTCTGAATTTTCTATTTTATTAGAGTATAAGTTTGAGGTCTTTCCTTATTTCAGTAAGATCTACTAAAGGTTTGTCTATTTTTATTTTAAAAAATCCAACTTTTCAATTCATTGATTCTTTGTAATTTTTTAGTCTTAATTTCTGGTATGATTTTTATAATTTTCTTCCCTATACTACCTTTGGATTTGGATTGTTTGATTTTCTGGGACTTTGAGGTGCATCATAAGGTTATTCAGTTCATCTCACTCTTGTTTTTCTGATGTGTGAATTCACTACTATATTCCTTCTTAGGACAGCTTTGTTTCCCATAGGTTCCTGTATGCCATACTGGCATTATCACTTTATTACAGGAACTGTCCAATTTCTTCTTTAATTGCATCTATGACCCATTGATTATTTAAGGCAGTACTGTTTTTTGTTTTGTTTTTTCTTTTATGCAGTACTCTTATACCACTAAGTTATCTCCCAAGCCTTAAGAAGGTACTGTTTAGTCTCCATGTTTGCATAGTTTCTGTGGCATCTTTTGCCACTGATTTCTAGTTTCATGGTACTATGACCTGATAATATAAGAGATAATTTACATTCTGTTGCATTTACTTAAGCATGCTTTATGGGTGAGTATATGGTCTATTTTGGAGAAAGTACCGTCTGCTGCTGAGAACGTGCATTCTGTCGCTGGATAGGACTATAGATACTTGTTAAGCCCTTTTATTTGAAAGTTTGGTTCAACTCTGATATCTCTATAGGGTTTCTTTTTGTTTGGTTTTGGTTTTGGCTAGTTGATCTGTCCATTTTTAACAGTGAATTACTGAGGTCCCCATTACAATTGTATTGGTTTTTATCTGATTGTTGATGTCTATTAATGTTTATTTTATGAAGTTGTGTGTGCCAGTATGTGGTGCCTATATTTACAACTGTTATCTCTTCCTGTTGAATTGTTCCCTTAACCAATATGTAGTGATCTGATCATTTTCAGCTTTCAATTCATTTTGTCTGAAATTAGGATAGTAAGTCCTAGTTTCCTGTCTTTCTTCCTTTGATTTTTAGTCTATGAATTTATGAGTATTTCTTGTAAGCTGCACGTTATTGGAATTTGTTTCTTAACACATCCTGATAATGTGTCTTTTGATTGGAGATTTGAAATCAGTCACACTGACAATTATTACTGTGAGTTACTGATTTCCCTTTACTTAGCTGCTCATCTTGACACACGTATTGATCTTTTCAAGCTATTGTAGTTGTTTTCATTGTCTCTAAAAGAGCTTAGAAGTTTTGAGACAGGGTCTTGGCATGTAGTTCAGGTTGGCTGTGAGCTCACTATGTAGTCCAGGCTGGACTTGAACTTGCGACAATACTCATGCCTCTGCCTCCTAAATGCTGGGATTGCCAGCATTAACAGTAAGAGCTTTTTGTAATGCTGTTTGATTATAAATTTCTTGAGGCGCTCTTTGTCATGGAAATACCTTGTTTCTCTTTCAATTTTGAAGGAAAGTTTTGCAGGACACTTAACTGGGATTGGAAATGATCTTTTAGGATATACTTCGTGGTGACAAACTTCTGGTACTTTATATATATAATATACCATTGAGTGGTTCTCTTTTAATCATTCCTATTTTGGAGTACTATGTTCTCCAATAATCTGTATGTTATTCTTTTATTACTTTTAGGGAGTTTTCTGCCATTTTTGTGAATACGATTTTTATGAATTTTGGGTTGTCTTCTGATTTTTCACTTATTCCAATTACTCTTAATTTTCTCTCCAGGATCTAACCAGCTGTTGGATACATTTCTTTTTCTTGTTCCTTTTTCGGTGTCTTTAGAAGTTGGTCTTGAAAGGGAGATAGTCTTCTAGCTCTGAAATGGTGTGCTCATTGATCAGTTCTGTTGCCCATACTTTCGATATAATTTTTAATCTCCTGGATTTCTGATTGAAATTCTTTTTGAGACAGGGTCTCACTATACAGCCCAGCTAGAATTCAACTCATGGAAGTCCTCTTGCCTCAGCCTCTCAAGTGCTGAGGCTACAGGGATGCACACCCTATAATTTATAACACACACAATGATTGAAACCTTTCTGAGGACTTTAATTCTTTACTGTTCATTCATGTTTTGCATCATTTTATTTAGCTCATCTAGCTTTTTATTAGTGTTTCTGAAAGCTCCTGGGATCATTCTGGTTACTATTTCCAGTAATATCTGTTTAGTTTTATCTTCTACAGTGCTACTAAGTTATCTTTTTGATCTGTTTATTAATCCCTTCTGTTAGGAGTAACTCAGGTGTGTGGCTTATGCTATTCTCTCTTTTATGACTCTAGACTGGCCTCAAAAGGATTGGGAGTTTTGGGAGGCATTTTGTTGCCTTGTCTTCTCGTTTCTACTGCTTCATCTGTTTTGTTTTTGTTGTTGTTGTTGTTGTTGTGTATTTAGTACAGGGTCTACAGGGTCTCACTACATAAAGGGACTCATACTGATCCTCCTGTTCTCAGCCTCCTAAGTGCTGTGATTACAGGTGCGTGCCACCATGCCCAGTCTCAATTGCTGGCTCAGCATGCCCTGAGGGTGGGGCTGGTACAGCATACAGAGGATCAAACCCCAGCCTCTGCACTCTGCCTAAGCAGGCCCTTTAGTTTGCTGAGCTATCTGGCCCACACTGTTCTGTTTTATTTTGTACTAAGGTTTGTGAACACTTATGAAGACTTCTATACTTACATGACTATAATGTTTTTGGGTGTGGCTTACTATAGTCTTTTGCCTCAGCCCCAAGATCCATCTTGGTTAATTTGGGAGGGCAGAATGGAGTGTAATGAGTCTGACAACAAGTTCTCTTGCAATGTATTCTAGTACTGTAAATGTCACAAAGGTAATCTGAATGTTCACTTACAGAGAAATAGGAACAATTATAGGAGCCTGGTAATATCAAGCAAATCAGCTATATGAATATCATCCAAGACCAACTGGATATTAACAAACCAATTATGTACCACCTTTAACCCTACAGAAGAAATTCACAAATATGGTGTGAACATTAAGACAACCCAAGTATTGACTTATAGCTAATATGCATTAAGTGAGACAGCTATATCTCCACTAATGGTAGAAAAGAATTCAAATAGTTTTATGGTTAACTGTCAAAAGCTTTTTTTTTTTGCTCCGAATGCCTTTAAGGCAGGTTTGGCTGGCTTGAGTTGTGGGGATCAAACCACAGCAACCTGAGCCTGACTGCATTGTTAAAGCAGCCACTTAAAGACCTGAGGGGCCGGGGAGAGGGCTCAGTGAAATAAGCACTTCCCTGGCAAGCACAAGGGCCTGAGTTCAATCCCTGGTTCTGAAAAAAAAAAAAAAAAAAAAAAAAAAGAACTAAGCTAAGGGGCAGGCCCCCCAAAAGCTTAATAAAGCTTTATGATCATGCTATTAAAGATATAGGGTTTGGGAACTGAGGAATGCAAGTAAAATTTAAAACTTTAATTTGTATGAAATGAGAAGGAAAAGAGAAGTAGTACGAAGTATCTTATTAGGGATTTTTATAGAATTAGGTAAAGGTAAGAAGAAAAGCTGATGAGAAAAAGATTTTAAAGAGTGAGGAAAAAATTATAGTGGGAGTAAAAACAAGAGCAAAACAATTAAAGGGAGAAAAATTAAAAGGAAGAAGAAGAAAAATAAAGAAGGGAGATAAGAAATGAGGAAGAAAGACAGAGTAAAATATCCCAAATCCTAACAAACTGGTGAAGAAGAAAAGAGAAAAGAAAAAAAGAAACAAAACTAAAAACAACCCACACACAAAAAACAAAACAACTAAACAAACAAAATAAATTTCTCTATGATTCTGAATGTGTGGTGTTCTAGGATCTAACATATTGAAGTCATGTCCAAGTCAAGATATGTCTCTGCTCACACTAGTAAAGAAAGCAGCCAGGCCCCAACAAGCAGTAGGACTAAGATAAGAGCACCATTGTTGTGACTTTCAAATCCAGAGTAATGCAGACTAAACCTACTCTATGGTCATGTGGTTAGGTCCAATGTCCATTAGCTCAAATGTCTCAGGGGGTCTCTTTCCAACCTGACCTTATCTGTCACCATGGCTATGACTATCTCTCACTCAGTCACAGCAGGACTGTAACACTGGGAGAGCTCTGAAATGATGCTGTCCCACAGCTGTTCTTAGTTCTGCGTTCAAACAATTATCCCTTTTCCAGACTGATGAAGCTCTTTCCAGGAAGATGATAAGCCCGTGGGCTGAAGTCATTCTCCAACTGTTGCCTGTTGAAGAACTCATGCTGGAACAGAAGCCCCACTCTCCCTACAAATCATAGCAACTGCTATTCTGTTCCACCACTGCATTCTGAGCTCTCTCCAATCTCAGCTTGCACCTTCCTCTTTACATTCAGTCTCCCTTTCCTATGAGCCATGAGCCAGGATCCGGGAAGAAAGCACAGATTGTTCCTTTCATTATCTGCGTTGTGTTTTGTCTCTTCAATTTCCCTGTAGGTTTTAATTTTCCTGTCTGATCCTTCTTAGTTCCTGAGAACCTATTGTTCTCTTTTATTTCCCAGTCTACAATTTTGGAGAGGCTGAGTTGTTACTGCTTACCTCTCTGTCATTTTCTCAACTATTTTCAAAACAAAAAACCCCACATTTTACACAAAAACTAACCATCAGTGGTACAAATTATACATCAACATGTAACATAAAAAATGTAAATTTTCAAATTAAACAGTCAAAAATATGTATAGTAATACCTTGGTTCAGGAACATTTCTACTTGCTGTTGTTTTTATTTTGGTACAGGGACTCATATGCAACCCAGACCTGTAGTGATCCTCCTATTTTCAGCCTTCCTAGTGCTGGGATTACAGGAATGCACCACCAAGCAGGGTCTTGTTGGTTGGCTCATTGCACCTAGGGGGCAGGGCCAGCATGGCATGTGGTGCTGGGGATTTAACCCCAGTCCCTGCACTTGCTTAAGCAGGCACACTTGGTCCTATAAACTATCTCACTGGGCCAACACTTCTATTTGTAAACAATTTAGTTCACAAAAGCATTCACCAAAATTTTGCTTCCATTTACAAACTACATTGGGTGACAAACATAACCACAGCTCTCATCCCTGCACAAACACAAATGCAGCCATTCTCCCAGAAATCATACAATAAATTAAGTTTTTAAACCAAGGTACTGCTGCATCTACATTTTCATTTCCAAACAGTAACAGCTTTCACCAGCTTCCATATGCCACAGGTGAAGGATCCAAGGAGTTTTCACTAAATGATAACATACACTTCCTCCCTATACAGTGTCTACTCTGAGAAATCAAACTCAAAATGATCCTTTGGCCTCAGCCTGAGTGTGCTGAGATTACAAGAATACATGAGCATGCCTAGCAAATAAATGCAGTTTTGCCATGGCCAATATCAAATATTTAAAGCTGAATGACTCATCCTTAAAGTAAGGTGTGGCAAGTATGAGTTAGCTCCAAAAGTGAGAAGAGAAAATTCCCCTTACCCTCAGGAAGTGTCAGCAAGAATGGGGTACAGGGAATGTGGAAAATCCTGTCTGAGGGCAGCCTAACTATCCCCACCACAATAACTGAGTCAGGGAGGTCACTGAAGGGTTCCAGGGATGAAATGAGGGATTTTAAGACAGTGAATGCCCACTTGAAGTTATATCACCCCTGCTTCCTTTCCTTCCATTGTATAAAGATCCAAGGACTTGAAGGTATTCTCCTACACTGGATCTCTTAAAACCTATCCAACTCTGAAACATTATGTACCATTCTGGCATCTTTAATCCACAGTCATTGTTTAAAGGAAAAAAAAAACAATGAGTCAGTTTCCACATCAGTGTTTTGAAGATTAATCAATGGAGTTCCATAGAATGAAACTATGAGCTTCCTGCACATTGTCTGAATTCACAAATATCTATATCATTTTCAACTAATTAGGAAAAACTCCCAAAGATATTATTTATAGACATGCATGAACTTTAAAGGGACATTTAAAAGACAGATATTTACGCTTGGATTTTCTCCCATCTTTACATAAACGTAATTATTTACATAGAAAAAGAAGTTGAATTATATCATTATCTTGTTCCCAAAATTAATGTAGCAATTTTGAGAGTACTAACATAGTCACATGCTGCACAACAGTCTAGATCAATGACAGGTCACATATATGACCATGGTCCCATAAAACTATATTGCCTAGAAATCTGTTAGCCAGCTGTTTTATATACTCTGATGTTCACACAATGAGAAGCTCACTTAAGAACGCATTTCTCAGGGCTGGAGAGATGCTCAGAGGCACGGGTGCCTGCCTGGGAAGCACAAACTCCAGAGTTCAGTCCCCAGCCCCACAAGCCATTAGTCCCAGAAGGGTGCACCAAGCCAGCCCCAAAAGCAGACATGGTGGCACACGCCTGTAATACCAGAACTTGGGAGGTTGAGACAGGAGAATCACTGTGAGTTCTACATCAGCCTAGGAGCTACAAAAGTGAACAAAAGGCCAACCTGAATTGCCTAGCGAGACCCTCTCTCGAAAAACAATACATAAATCAATAATGTTTTTAAAACAAAGAATGCACTTCTCAGAATGTACCCTCATCTTTTCTTAATTACTTATTTATTTGGTACAGGGTCGTACTTCGCAGCTTGGATTCTTAGTGATCTTCCTGTCTCAGCCTCCCCAGCACTAGGATTACAGGCATGCGCCACCACACCCGGTTTTGGTGGTCGGCTCGAGGCAGGCCTGGCGTGGCATGCAGTACCAGAAATCAAACCCCAGTCCTTGCACTTGCCCAGCAGATGCTTAGTCTGCAAAGCTATCTCTCCAGCCCCACGTATCCTCATCTTTAACGCATTACTGTGCTTGCTACACCTGCTTCTCCAGATACTGTAGTAGTGTACTGTACTCTTATCTTCCATTTGTTACTGATGTAGAAATTAAAGCCCAGAGAGTTTAAGTATTTCACTAAGGTTATACTAAGTGGCAGCATCAAGACTCAAATTTATGGCTAAATTTAAAGATCACATTCTAGGCTTCTCTAGCCACACTGAAATTGTATGCAAATTTATGTATTTTACTTATTGTGACACTAAGCTACATCTGCAGCACACATCATGTTCTTTCTACTATATTATTATGTCCCAGAACAGAATTGGAAATTTTATGGTAGTACTAACATTTCAATGAGAAAAAAAAATCATAAAATTTAATGTCAGTCCAGGATACAGGATAAAGGAGGATGCTACATAGGTGCCTAGATAGGTTATAAAATAGATTAGGACTATAATGTTAAGTGAAATCAGTCAATTACACAAGCTTATGACACTGAATGGTCTCTCCTATGAGAAAAACTGAAATATAAACACATAACAAAATAAAAGATAGATGATAGAAAGTAAAGAGATACATTTCTCAAATGGAAAGGGGATCAAGAGATAGAGAGAAAAGGAAAACAGGGGAAGGTGACAAAAAAGATTTAAGATTGCTATGTAATATACCAACTCCTCCCAAGGAAAGTAATCATGTACTGCAAATATAGATGTACTAATAAAAAGTTTTTAAATGGCTAGGTAGAAAACAAGGCCAGAAACAAAAAGAAATGAGGGAGGCACTCAGTGGCGAAGCAGAGGACTGGAAAGTGGAAGGTCAGCACAGGATGCAGCTGAACTGTACAGAGGAAGGAAGCACAGAATCAAAATGGGAGAAATATTTTCAGGTCAAATAAAATAGGTACCCACTTTATCCATACTATCATGTAAGAAGCTGCATAAGCAATACTTTGTGCAAGGTAAGTTTAGGGAAACAGTCTGTTGAGTTTAAAAAGTAGGATTCCAATAAAGATTTAATTTTGCTAACAGCACACACAGGTAATAGACTGAAAAAATATTCTGTGACTGAGGATAAAACAGGAAAGCACCGGAAGTGACTGGGAAAGGTTTGCCAAGCCAAGCACAGTGTGAAGCAAGCACTTGTGTTGACAAGCATAGGAACTACTACTTATGGAGCACTATGTGCCACCCAGTGAGTTAAGTGATTTATGTGTATCAAGAACTGATAATAGGGCCAGCCAGATAGCTCGGCGATAAAAGTGCCTGCTTAGGCAGAAGCAGGGACCCCAGTTCGCGCCCCTAGTGCACTGAGACTGGGCCTGGTGGTGTGTACCTGTAATTCCAGTTCTTGGGAGGCTGAAAACAGGAGGATCACTAGGAGTCCAAGGGGGATTGTGGATTAGCTCAGTTGTTTAAGCACCTGCTTCAGCAAACCCAGTCAGGCCCAGAGGACCGCGGTTCAATCCCCTGCTCCACAGGCCTTACCAGACCCACCCTTAACGCAGCCTGAGCCAGCCAATAAACACATAAATAAATATCCTACTGTGAGTCTGATCTGTGTAGTGAGACCCTGTAAAGCCTGTACTAAATATACTGTAAAACAACAACAAAAAAAAAAGAACTGATGATGACTCAGATCCATTTTGACAGACGACACATAGACATTAATCTATGGTCACAAAACTTGAATCCAACAGACCTTTCTGAATCCAAAGATCACACGCTTAGCCACTACACTGCATTCTAAACTTTGAACTTACACTAATTACAAAAGCAGTGATTGCGAATTGTGCTAGAATATGTGCTCCCACGTGGAGCTCCTACCTTACTTACAGGCGTGGGGGCATCCAAAGTACTATTACCGCAGAAAATCCTGCTCCCAGGTGTGACAAAAAAAAAAAAAAAGAAGAAGTACAGGACACCAGAAATTGTACTACAGGGGATGGGGAGATAGCTCAATAGAATAAGCGCAAGCACAAGAGCCTGAATTCAATCCCCGGTTCCACCAAAAAAAAAGAAAAGAAACTGGACTAGAAAGGCTTGGATCATCTCACCTGATGCTTCCCACTAGTTTCTGTCAACTAAACTATAGTTTTCTTTCCCCCTCCCCCTTCGGAATCGAGGATTGAACTCAGCCCCTTGCGCTTGCCATGTAAGCACTTACTCTACTGAGCTATCTCCCCGGCCCTAAACTGTAGTTTTCAATGGGAGAATGTGGCTCAGATCCGGATAGCACTCACACGTAGTCTCTCTCTGCAGTTGTCTGCTATGATTATGAAGACTGTGGGAGGCAGTCTCACGCGGAGGAAAGCAGATGAATCCTGCTAAAACAAGCATTTCCAAGATCTGATTATTCAACATACACAACTCAATTTTGGTTTTTTTGATTTTTGCTTTGATCTGTGCTGCTGGACACTGAACTCAAGCGCACGCTGGCTCTACTACGGATCTCCCTCAGCCTGGCAGATCAGTTTTTTTAAAAAACACAATGTTTAAAAGTCTAGGCAGGGATTTCGGCCAGTTCCTATGCAAGTATCTGACTGTCCTGCACCACTACCTGCCTCCGGCAACACCACGCACATCTAACCCTAAAATGAGGAAGCACTCGCTGGGGTTGCCCAATGCGGGAACTGTGCGTCGTCGCAAGCCAAGTCAGTCTTCTGGGAGTGGCCCCGGGAGCCAGCTTGACGGTGCTCCCTCTCCGGCGTGAGGCAAGCCTCCTCCCACGGCCCTGGGAAGCCCTGACGCCGCAGGCTTCCGCGCCCTGGAAGCGCCACCGCGTTGCCCCCACCGCTTCCTCCAGCCGCCGCACCCACTCGGTGCTTCCTGCTACGCAGCGCAGCTCCCCGCGGTGGGTCGGAGGCGGCGGGGGCGTGACGGCCGCACGCACGCACGCGCGCGCAGCAGAGGCCCCGCCCCCAGCCCCCGCCCCCGGCGCGGCCCTCGGGTCCGGGGCGAACCTGTCTGTGGCGCCGGGCGCGGAGCTTCCTCCCTGAAGGTTCTCTCAGTGCCACCCGCGTTCTCCTTCCGCCCCTGCCTCTGCGGCTCCAAGGCGCCCTAGGAACGGGCGGAAGGTGCGCGGCAGCCGAGGCCTGACGTGGCCGGCGGGAGCTGCG
>NW_004524579.1:37168425-37179099 GCF_000260255.1 Octodon degus
AACTTAAATGGAAGAGTAGCATTGGCTTCCAGCTTGAAAAATCTCTAACATCGTGATCGGAGAGCTGGATTGTTTTACATGCTGCTCTGCAAGCAACCTGCGGTGTCAGACCGTGGAGCTTTAGAAACTCCAGTGTGCACTCTTGAAGAAAGAAAGATAAATAAGCTCTTAGTGTTACTGTGAAAAATTCTTTTAACATTGTGGACAACCCCATTGAAGGGTCTTAGGAACTGCGCCAAGTGTTCCAAGACTACAGTTAAAAACCACCGCTGTATACCATTGTCATGATTTTGGCCTACATTCGAACCTCTTAGCAGTTAAACTTCTCAAATGACTAAACCTTATTTTGTACTGTAATTATTTGGACAGATGTTCATAAATGTAAGAATGAGATGCATCTCTTATCTGTTGTGCCTAGAATCTTGTCACACGATGAGTCCTTGTTGAATTGAGCCATTTGAGCTTGTTTTGAGTACCTATATAAGCTAGAAGTTACAGAAGACAAAGTTAAATATTTCACTCCTATTCATAAGGATTATTTGATAATAGACTGTTACTTGGGGGCATTCACAATAAGTGCTATTTTGGGTGTGAATAATAATGGGTTTTTATCACTTATTAAGTACACTGTATGGTAGAAAACGTACTGTAAACTGTCCGGCAATCCTGAATTACAGAAGTTGGGGTTGAAGCAAAGAGTAATGATGATTTGGGATTATTGCTTGAGCATAATAAGGCAAGGATAAGCAGACAAACTAAAGCAGAGGATTTAAGTTTTTTCTTTCTGTTCTAGGAAAAAAACATTCAACTTTTGGCTGTGCAAAAAAATATCCAGAGTACTAGTATTCTAGGTCCATAAATTCCTGAGTTTATAGAATTATCATAATGTAAAATGTTATCTTGGGGGGCAAATCTCTATACTAATGTATTTGACAGTAATATAGTTCAGAAAAAGCTTGGGACTTTCTTGAAAAAGCCTTATAGTGGACTTCTACTTGGTAATGAAAGAAAAGTCTGTAAGGCTTTACCAAAAAGAGCCTTGGTTGCTGGGATCTAAAAGGAGTGGATGGATACCTGAGGCTGGCTGTAAAGTTTTCCTTTCCAAGTCTTCAGTTAAGTTTCACTAAAAGCTGCAGAATGGTATTAGGGAAACTTAGGAAGTTTTTGAGGCCATTTTTCTGTGGAGTAATATAGAGAAGACAGTTGGTGACTAGTTAGAAATGATAAACATGAAAGGTGTGCACGTGGAATCTGAGAATTCAGGGTGGTTAGTCTGACCAGCAATGGGTGAGTTGTATCAGTCTTCCAGGATGATGAAAGTTAGTTCTTAATAGCTTAATTGGAGTTAGAAGGAGTAAAGAATTGAGAAAGATTAAGCTCATCTATAAAAAGAGTTAAGAAGGGCGGGGGAGATAGCTCAATGGAATAAGCACTTCCCTGGCAAGAGCAAGGGCCTGAATTCAATCCTCAGTTCTGCAAAAAAAAAAAAAAAAAAAGAATTAAGATGCCATTTTAAAAAGGGTTAATATTTCAGACCTGGGGGCTAGAGAATTAACAACTAAGTGATAGGGTCACTAAGTGATTCTTACTCTATTTTAAAGGCAAAATAGTTACTTTAAGTGATTTTCTACTGATGAGATAAGATCACCTGATGGTGTGACTTCATAAATAGATATTTTCCTTTCATCTCAGATGTAAGAATGGTAGAACAAGAGTCTGCTCCAAGTAGATTATGAGCCTGGGGAGGATGCAAAGTGTTTTCCTGAGTCATTGAGACACAGCCCTAACAGCTCAAAACCTTGCTGATTCTGGTCTCTTTCCTCCTTTTCTCACTTTTTTTCTGAACTCTGTATCTTTTCTCAAACTACATGGGAACTTAAGAATATAAATAAACCACAGAAGAGTCCATTCAAAACGGTCCACCAGGGGCCACATGGGGTGACACATACCTGTCATCCCAGCAATTAAGAGGCTAAGGCAGGACGGTCGCTGTGAGTTCAAGGCCAGTCTGGGCTACATAGTGAGTTCAAGGATAGCCTGAACTATACAGCAAAAGCCTGTCTCAAAAAACGAAAACCAAACAAAAACACCACCAGGGATTAGAAATAATCATGTTTTCAAATAGTTATCATTGATTCAGAATGAGTGCTTGGAGACAGTTTCTCAAAACCATGGAAATGTCCTTCATACAAATGCAGTTTGATTCCATTCCATTTGTATATCAGCCATCCTTTGACACCATTGGAGAAAGGCACATGTTCTCAATGTGCAGCCCAAGCTATGTAAAGTCTGTTGTGGCTGGGACATCTGAACTCCAAGGATAGCAGAGCCTTCATCCTTAGGAAGGTAAGACATTGGGTTGTGGGGATGGGGAGATAGCTCAGCCATCTAAGTGCCTGCCTGGCAAGCAGGGACCTGACCTCAATCCCTAGTACCGTATGTCATGCTGACCCCGAAACCAACATGGTGGTACACACCTATAATCCTAACACTGGGGAGTCTGGGACAGGAGGATCACTAACAGTCTGAATTGCATAGCAAGACTCTGTATCAAATTAAAGACAAAAGAAAGAAAGAAACAAACTGGGCTGTGGAATATGGACCCAGAAAAATAATCATTGTATATCTGCTGTGTAAAAGGGAGTTCTTTAGCTATATAAATCTACCCTCAAACAGCTAATAATGAAAACATGTACAAAAGTTCCTGCAGAAGTTTCCTTCCTCTCCTTGTCCTCAGTCTCTGAATGTTGGAATCTTTATATCTCTTCCCAATGTTACTCTCCAGTCTTGTGGTTTTACATAGTTAGGTTGATGCTATGGTTTATATTTATATGTCCCCTCAAAGCTTCATGCACTCATAAGTGGGGCATTTGGGAGGTGAGTGGATTACAGCTATGTGGTACTGGATTAGTCCACTGATGGATTTGGTAGCTGGATGTGATGTTGGGAAGTGAAACCTGATTAGAAGAGATAGGTCACTGTGGGTGTGCCATGGAAGGATGGAGATATATATGCTGCTTCTTCCCCTGATGGCTCACTGCTTCCTGCTGCTATGCCATGAACAATCCTCCTCTACCCTGCCTTGGAGCCAGCTGGCTGTGGACTGAAAGCTCTATAAACTGAGCTAAAAATACAGTAAGCCTGGGCTGACATAGCTTAGTGGTCTAAGCTGGCAAGCTCAAGGACCCAGGTTCGATTCCCACTACCACATACTATGCCGACCCCAGAACCCTGACCACACCATACTGGCCACAAAACCAGTTGTGGTGCCATATGCCTGTTGTCCCAACACTGGGGAGGCTGAGAAAGGAGGATCGCCATGAGTCCAAGCTGCATATTGAGACCCTGTACCCTATAAATAAATGAATAAATAAATTTATAAATTTGAAAAATACAATAAGCCTTTCCTCCTTTAAAGCGTTGCTACTAGCTTGAGCCACCGATGGGTACAGATATGACTGTCCCATTGGATGGCTTGAACCACAGGTAGTACAAATGGATCTCATCACTTTTGCCCATCTTTTTACTAATACTGTTGTATTGTTTGTTTGATACAGGGTCTCACTATGCAGTTCAGACTCATAGTGATCCTCCTGTCTCAGCCTCCCTAGTGCTGGGATTTCAGGTGTGCTTCACCATGCCCAGTTGCAGGGCCAACACAGCATGCAGTGCTGGGGATCAAACTCAGCACCTTGTGCTTGCCAGGCAGGTGCTTATGCCGCCGAGCCCTCCATCTTTTACTAATAAAATTAATAAAAAGCCATCCAATGGGGGGGGGTAATTGTGTATATATCACTGGTGGTTCAAGCCACTTGGTAGCAAGACATATGAATTACCCACCCTAGTCATGATCCTGTTAACTTGTGAGTATTGGATATTTTGTCCCAGCAGCTAGAAAGTAATTAAGACAGTTGACTGCTCCCATTTATAACTATCTTTTTGCCATCTTCTCACTGCCTAATAGACATACAAAACATAAAATGTCAAAACTGAATCTATCTCCTCCCACAAACCTCTTTCTCTTGCAGTTTTTTGCATCTTGGTAAATGACAATTGCATTCCTCTAAATGCTTAGGCCAGAATCTTCAGTCATTCCTGATACTACATTTACATATCTTTTTTATCAAATCCTGACTACTATAGTTTCACTACATATCTTAGGGTCAGATTAGGGTTAGGGTTGTGTTAGACTGGGCTAACCCACCATTGTTTCTTACCTGTATCATTCCAATAGCTGCTTAACTTCTTCCTCCTGTTACTTTGCCTCTACTCCAAATCTGCTCAATATAGCAGTAAAAATGATTATTTTTTTAATGTTAAATTAGAACTTGCCCTTGCTATGTTAAATTCCTCCCATTGTTTTTCCATTTCAGTAAAACACCATTTAGGGGTCAGAGATGTAGCTTGGCATCACAGGCACCTGCCTGGTAAGCACAAGGTCCTGAGTTAGATTCCTGATACTAAAATAAAACAAAACAAAACGCCATTTAGCTACCAGTTAACTTGGACCTGGTAATCCTGCTGTTACCGCCACCTCCATCCCTCTGTCTAGTCACATGTACTCTCTTGCTCTCCCCTGAACACCAGAGGGTCTCTGTTCTTGCTGCTTATGAGGCTAACATGATCTCCACAGACAGCTACATGATTTACTCTTCCGCCTTTTCAAATGTTTCCTTAAGAGACATGTTGTCAATGAGGAATTCATTGATTACCATCTTTAAATTACCTCCTATAAAAAAATACATTACCTCCTACATCTGTTTGAGCACTTGTTGTCTGCGGGCTTTGCTTTAGTTTTCTCCAAAGCAGTTGTGGTCACTGAATGAGTAGATACCTAACACAAGACTGTGTGTGTGTGTGTGTGTGTGCGTGCGTGCGTGCGCATGCGCGTGCCCACATGTGTGTGCACATGTGTGCTGTCCTTCTGCTGTCAAATGAAAAATTCAGGATAGAAAATTTTGTTTGCTGCTGTCTCGATACCTGGAAAAAGTGATGTATTGTAGGTGATTAATAAATGAATTGAGTAAGTGAAAATTCCAGAGAGGATATCTACCACGAGGAAAAGCAGAAAAACCTGAAAGCAGTTCTAAGTGGTTTGTATCCATAAGCTTATATAATATGTTCTGTTTGATTATGTATTTCTAAAAGTAAAAATAAAAATATGTTTTTTAAAACAAAAGCCATTTATCTCAGTAATAAGGCAGTTTTTTAAAAATAAATCAGAAGTTTCAAATTAGGACTTATAGAAACCACTTCAAAGCATACCCTTACAGGAATGTAACTAAGAAAAGAAAGATAGAAGTTGGGTACATATATGTATCACTGTACCTGAAAGTCAGTGCCCATGTGGAAAAGTCAGCAAAATGAAAGAACTTAAAAATCTTGTTTTTCTCTGTGCCTCTTGTATTGGAAAAGAAATAGTCTACTTTAATTTGATCTTTGTTCCATGGGGAAACAAAGTCAAATTGTTTTTAATGTTTTCTGTATCAATGTAAATATCAAAGTATATCACTTGGTTGTATTTGATGAGATGGCATCTTAATTTCATATATCAGACATTGAGAAACTTCTAAATCATAAAGTATATTTAGCATACAGAATCCTTATTTTGATAAATTGCTTTTTTTTTTTTTTTTGGCGGAACCGGGGATTGAACTCAGGCCCTTGCCCTTCCCAGGGAAGCACATATTCCACTGAGCCATCTCCCTGGCCCCTAAATTGCATATTCTGTATTTAAAAGCAGTAATTCTTATATTATTTGTCATGTACGTTCTTTGACTTGGACATTTGAAATTTTTTTTGCTGACTTTGTAACATTGATTATTCTCTTGTTTCATTTTTGAGTCATTGACTTCTCTTTCTCAGCATTTGCTATAATTTCAGCACTAATGGATATGGCATGTTCTTTTCAGATAGCAGCAGTGGATAGTGGCCTGATAGCTCAGTGGACTAAAACGCCTGCTTAGGCAGAGCGCAGTGGCCAGGGTTCAATCTCCAGCATGCCATGCCAGCCCCACCCGTGGGGTGTGCTGAGATTGAGACTGGCCGTGGTGGAGCACGCCTGTAATCCCAGCAGTTGGGAGGCTGAATACAGGAGAATCACTGTGAGTCTGATCTATGTAGTGAGACCCTGTAGACACCGAAGACCTTGTCCTAATTACAAAAGAAAAAAAAAGCACATAGCAGAATTTAGCCCCTCAATGCCTTCATTTTGATTCATCTTGTACTTCTATCTTCTTCAAAGAGGAGAGAAAAAAATATTCACTTCTTATTCACTGTTTTCAACTTAAAGGCAAAAATTTTGATGACTTAAGGCTACATTTTCTCTTAACATTCTTCTCATTTAATAATGGAAACTGAATGAGAGAAGGGAATAAAGAGAAGAGTAAATGATGGAGGGAAAGGCATTAGCAATCACAATATAAATAGTTTCTCATTACTCACCAACTTGTACTTTATTCCTTATGGTACCTCCAGTGGCCCAGTTATATTTACTTGACGCTAAGCGTGATGGCAAGTATCTGAAATCTCAGCTACCGAGGAGGCTGAAGCAGGAGGGTCACAACTCTGAGGCCAGCCTGGGCAACTTAGTAAAAACCTGTCTGTTATGTGTGTGTACAGATGTGCCAAGATGAAACCCATTATTCTATTAACTAGTGTGAACTAATAAAAAAAAAAATGGCTGGAGATAAAGCTCAATGGTAAAGAACCCTTGGGTTTGATCCTCAGTACCACACATGTACACACACACACACACACACACACACACACACAAATAGTTGTTGACCTGAATTAAATCTTTTATTTTCAGTTGTCTGGACCTGGAGCAGTGTTCTCTTAAGGTATTGGAGCCTGAAGGAAGCCCAAGCCTGTGTTTGCTGAAACTAATGGGTGAAAAGGGTTGTACAGTCACAGAACTGAGCGACTTCTTGCAGGCTATGGAACACACTGAGGTTCTTCAGCTTCTCAGCCCCCCAGGTAGGTTTTCCCTTAGGAATATTATCTTGAAGTTCGTGGAGCAAATCTTAGAGAAAAACCTCTTATTTTCTCAGGTGAATTGGGTGAAATAGTTTTGAAACATAGAAATACATAGAACCTCATTTTTTCCTGTCTTGAGACTCAAGGAGACATAAAAATAAAAAATGCATAAATGTTTATTGGACTATAATTTTAAAAGCCAGCTATGTACTGAAGAGGTAAGTATGCTACAACATATATTGAAGTAATACAACCAGTAAAATGAACACGTATTTATTTTTGTGTGTATACATATATATGGATGAGATGATATAGAACAGAAATGTATTAGTTTTTGCAAATGTAATATTATGGAAATGTTCATTAGTTCAACCATATGAATTTTTCATGTTATAACAATATTGGTGAAGGAATTAAGGTTATCCCATGTATATTATCAGTTCATAATACAATAAAACTAGAAATCATTGGTAAAAGTCACCTTAGAAAGTGTGCAAACATAAGGAAATTAAGTAATACCCTCTTGAATAATCAGGGAGTCACAGAGGAAATTAAAGAAGAAATTAGTTCCTATAATCAAATGATAATGACAGTATGACATACTGGAACCTATAGGACTCAATGAAAGCAGTCCTAAGAGGGAAGCTTGTAGAAGTGAATTACACTTTGGAAAAATGTAACATGCACAAATAACCTAATGATACACCTCAGGGTTCTAGAAAAACAAGAACAGTTTAAACTCAAAGTTAATACAAGAAAGCAAATTATAAAGCAATTATAAATTAATGTCAGTGAAACAACAACAACAAAATATACGAAGAATCAGTGAATAGGAGCTGGGGAGACAACCCAGCCGCATAAGTATCTTCCTCACAAGTGTAATGTCTTGAGTTCAATCTCCAATACCAAATAAAAAGAATCAGTGAATACAAGACTGGGTTCTTCGGTAGCTTAAACAGAATACACAAACTGTTAGCTAACCTTATCAAAACAAAGAAGAAAAAGACCCAAATTCATGCAATTAGAAATGAAAGAGCAAAAATCATAATGAATTGTGCCAAACCCAAATCATCAGTAGATACTTTGAGAACCTGTATTCTAATAAAATGGAAAATTGAAGAAGTGAATAGAATGGTAGATACAAATGAATTACCAAAGGTGAATCAAGAAGATACAAAAACCCTAAGTAATCCACTATCAGTAAATGAAGTCGAAAAAGTAAATTTAAAAAACTATCAACTATGGGGGCTGGGGAGATAGCTAAGTGGTCTAAGCTTCTGACTAGCAAGTGCCAAGGATCCATTTCGATACCCACTACTGTGCCAGCCACCAAAACTGGGCGTGATGGTACATGCCTGTAATCCCAGAACTGGGGAGGCTGAGGCAAGAGGATCACTACGAGAGAGCTACATAGCAAGACTCTGTACCAAATAAATAAAATATTTTAAAGAAATTTTTAAAACTACCAACTAAGAGAGGAGCCAGGGAGATGGCTCAGTAGAATAAGCGCTTCCCTGGCAAGCACAAGTTCAATCCCTGGTTCCAAAAAACTACCAAGAAAAGCCCAGATCTCAATGGATTCATTGCCAAATTCTACAAGAACTTTAGACAAGATCTAATGCTAGTACTCCTCAAACTTTAAAACTTGAAAGGGAAGCAGTACTCCCAAAACTCATTCCTAGAAGCCAGCATTGCGCTCATATCAAAACAGAAAGCAACCCAATGAAAAGATAAAGGTCAGCATTTTAAATGAACATACATGCAAAAATCCTCAATAAGATACTGGTAAGCAGTATGCAATAAATCATCAAACAGTTTATATGCTATGACCAGGTAGAATTAATTTCAAGGATGTAGGGATGTTTCAACATATGCAATTTTTTTTTTTTTTTGCAGAGGCATGGTTTGAACTCAGGCCCTTGCACTTGCCAGGCAAGCACTTATTCTACTGCGCCATTTCCCTGAGCCCTTCAGCATACACAAATTAATAAATACTCATTAATAGCTCTAAGGACAAAACCACATGATCGGGGCCGGGGAGATGGCTCACTAGAATAAGCGCTTCCCTGGCAATCGCAAAAGCCTGAGTTCAATCCCTGGTTCCGCAAAAAAAAAAAAAAAAAAAACACATGATCATCTTAATAGATGCAGGTAAAGCATTTCACAAAATTTGGCATTCATCCATAATTAAAAACGCTAAAAATAATATGTATGAAGGGTCTTTATTTCAACCTGATAAAAGCCATCTATGACAAATCAACAGCCAGTATCATACTATATGGTCAAAAGCTGAAAGCTTTCCCTCTAAAATTAGGAACAAGACAAGGATATCGCATGTCACTACCTCCTTCAATACAGTTCTTGAAACATTAGCCAGAGAGTTACTGGGCAAGAGAAAGAAATAAAAAGAATATGGATAGGAAAGAAGGAAGTTAAATTATTTGCTAATGACATGATCCTCTATGTAGAAAACCCTAAAAACTACCAAGACTGCTAGAAATAAAAATTAGATCCAGGAAAACAATATGCAATGTATTAATTATTGTAACTATCCTAACCTATTCTGAAACTGTTTCATTGCTATTTTGTCCTTTTTTCTCATTAAAATGAATAAAAATAAATAAATAAATAAATAAATAAATAAATTAGATCCAGTAGTGTAGCAGGATACAAAATGAGCACTCAAAAATCAATAGCATTCCTGTAAATTAATAACATACCCAGAGAGAAACTATGGAAATAACACCTTTCACAATAATATCAAGAAAAATGAAATATTTAGGAATTAAGCTAACCAGGGAAGTGAAAGACCTGTTCAGTGAAAATTATAGTATTCTGCAAAAAGAGTTTGAAAAGGATATTAGAAAGTGGAGGGCCAGGAATATTTCAGTGGCACAGCACCTGCCTGGCAAACCCAAGGTCCTGAGTTTGTGTCTCAGTACCAGGAAAAAAAAAAAAAAAAAGAAAGTTGGAAATACATCCCCTGTTCCTGAACAGGCAGAACCAGTATAATAATAATTTTTAAAACCATGCTTCCAAAACTGTTATACAGATTTAATGTAATCCCAACCAAAATGCCAATAACATACCTCACAGAACTAGAGAAAAACAATTCTAAAATTCATGTGGAACAAGAAGAGATCTAGAATAGAAAAAGCAGTTCTCGGCAAAAAGGGTAAGGCAGTGGGCATCACAGTACTGGAACTCAAGTTATAAAGCTACAGTGATAAAAATAGTATGGTTTTAGCCAAAAAAAAAGGAAAAAAGGAAAAAAACAGACTCAAGGGCCAGTGGAACAGAACAGCAGATACAGAAAGAGCACACACAGCTCCTATACCTTTGACAAAAGAATTAAACACCTTTACTGGAAGAATGATAGCCTCTTTAACAAATGGTGCTAGAACTAACTGTATGTGTTATACTGCACCTAGTCCTATCTCTTTCACTATGCACTAAACAAATTGAAAAGGATCAGAGGTCTAATAAGACTTTTCCCTGGTTACACAGGAAGCACTACAAAGAATCAACAACCGAGATCACGTCAAATTAAAAATTCTCTGCACAGTAAAGGAAACCAACAGTGAAGCAATTACCTAAAGAATGAAAAAAGTTTTGCCTGCTACACCTCAGACAGAATGAGTATCGAGAATATATAAAGAGCTGGGGAGATAGCTCAGTAGAATAAGTGCCTGCCTA